>NC_092737.1:12553972-12859805 GCF_047496885.1 Scyliorhinus torazame
CATCCATCAACAATAAACAATAATCAGCAAGATATGTCAGTCCCCATAATAACAACGATCCCATCTACCCACACCAACCCCCAAACCTTAACCCGCATGTTTACATAAACAAATGGCAAAAAGGAATTAGGGATTACCCGTCTTCACCCTTAATCTTACACCCCCCCCCCCCCCCCCCCCCCCACCGCAGGTCTCTAGCTCCTCCTGTCCACTGCCTCTTGTAAAACTCTTCCTCCCAACCTTGGTTCCTTCCCCCCAACTTTCCACCCCGGCCAGACAACTCGGACCCTGTTCTGCCAGGCTCCGATGGCCGCAGCCCCTCCCCCCACCTCACTCCCGCTCACTGGCCGGCTTAAACCGGCCAGCGTGGAGGCCCCCGCCCGGGTCCCTTTCCCCCATGCCCGGCCCTAGGAAAGCCCAGAGATCCCCTTTTAGCACACAAACCCTGTATATCCACCTACACCCCAAAGAACTCTCATTTCGAGTGAAAGTCCCTTCCCTTCCCTTGTCCAAATATATACCACATTGGCTCCTTTAATCTCTACCCCCGCGCGCAGTGATACAAAAAAGAAGAAAATACAGTCATGAGGTTACATTGGCACATGGCCATTCCTCAATTTGTCAGTTCTGCCACAGTCCTTTTGCTTGGCAAACTCCTCCGCTGCTTCCGCCGTTCCAAAATAAAAGTCCCTGAGCTTGTAAGTCACCCTCAGCTTCGCTGGATATACAATGCCGCACTGCACCTTGCCAATGTACAGTGCCCTCTTCACCCGGTTGAAGGCAGCCCGCCTCCTTGCCAGCTCCACCATAAAGTCCTGGTATACACGTCTCCCAGCTCCAGCCCACTGCACCACCCGCTTCTGCTTGGCCCAGCTCAGGACCTTCTCCTTCACACTGTACCTACGGAAGCACAGAGTCACTGCCCTTGGCGGCTCACTCGCCTTGGTACAGGCCTCCACGACCGATGAGCCCGATCCAATTCATATCGGGAGGGATCCTCCCCCTCCCCAATAATTTTGCCAGCATCGCGGCAAAGTACTCAGTCGGCTTCGGTCCTTCAACTCCTTCGGGCAATCCTCAAATTTTGTCGCCTGGATCTGTTTTCCAGACCTTCCATTTTTCCTCGCAGATCCTTGTTAGTATCCATCACCTTCCGCATCTCTTTCCCCCATCGAGGCAAGTTGATCACCGTGCTGCAATAACGTCTCCTCCACTTCCTTCAGCGCCTCCCCTTGCTCTCGCACCTCCGCCACTGCGCTCACCCACCGCCTTCGTCACCGGGAAAATCGCCTCCTCCACCAGCGCACTCAAAACCTCCCTCATCTCTTCCTCACCGTCTCCACGCATTTCGCAATCTGCGCCAACTGCTTTTCAAATTCCGCAGCCATCACCGTAGTTATTTCTTCAGCCGTAAGCAGTGCGGCCTCCCCTGGTGCTCCAGCCTCCATTTTTCCTGGTGACCCCGCGGTGACCTTTCCACTCCCCGACGGACCACCAGCTGTTTTTTTCCCCCGGCCGTTTTCTTGCTCACCCTCAACATTTTTCTTTGTTCCTTTTTTCCTCCTGTGCCTCCTCCGTGCCTTCTCCCTTCTTCTGCCGCCTCCGCGGACCCCTGGGACCGGGCTTAAAGCCCCGAAAATGCCGTTGCCGACCGGAGCCCTCCATTGTGCGGCTGCCTCCCGCCCCGCCGTCACCGGAAGTGCTACAACATGCATGTTAACGTGCAAATTGCCACAGTATCGACTCCTTGGGTGAATCATACCGCACCATAACCAGGACGGTTTCAACGTCAGTTCTTTAGCACTTAAAAGAATGTGCTGGCAATGACCGATTTCAGAAGACATTTATTTATGATAATCATTTGCAGAGAGAGAGAGACAATCTAGCTAGTAGTTTAGGAAAGTGTGTGTTGTTTCAGTCCACACATAGCCCCATCCATCAGAGGAACAAGAAACTAATGCTCTCTGTTAAATAATTTCCATTCATTATTCCTCTTAATGATTTCTGCTGTTAAATCAGTTTAGTTCAGGTTGCAAAGACAGATATCCCATCACGTGTTAAATGCTTGTTAGGCATAGAAACGCCAACGTACTTTTCCATTTTGATATTCTAGCTTCAGTGCAGACTTTACAACACAATGCTTCTAAACTTACAGCAACACAAAGGGGATATTGTTCGTCTTCTGCTGGAAGGATTTTGTGGAAGGGTTACAGTTGCCAGTTTTATACAATTCCAAAGCTCTCCCAGTCAGTCTCCCACCTTCGACTCTCCATTAACCTTGAGCACGTCCGATGCCGCCAAGACCCAAACTGGCACCGAGTCTGCCCCCCCCCCCCCCGCTGTGCTGGCTGACATGCCATTCTAGATCGAGAGGTCATAGCCGCAGGATAAGAGGTAGCAAATGAAATGAAAATGAAAATTGCTTATTGTCACAAGTGGGCTTCGATGAAGTTACTGTGAAAAAACCCTAGTCGTCACATTCCGGCGCCTGTTCCGGAGGCTGGTACGGGAATCGAACCGTGCTGCTGGCCTGCCTTGGTCTGCTTTCAAAGCCAGCGATTTAGCCCAGTGTGCTAAACCAGATTTAAAACAGATTTGAGCAGAAACCGCTTCTCCCAAAGAGTTGTGAATCTGTGGAATTCGCTACCCCAGAGTGCTGGGACAGTGAGTCAATTTTAGGAGGCGTTGGGGCAGCTCAGTGGCCCAGTGGTTAGCACTGCTGCCTCACCGGCGCCGAGGTCCCAGGTTCGATCCCGGCTCTGGGTCACTGTCCGTGTGGAGTTTGCACGTTCTCCCCGTGTCTGCGTGGGTTTCACCCCCACAACCCAAAGATGTGCAGGGTAGGTGGACTTGCCATGCTAAATTGCCCCTTTATTGAAAATAAAAATGAATTGGGTACTCTAAATTTAAAAAAAAATTTTTTTAGGAGTTAGACAGATTTTTAATTGGTAATGGGTTGAAGGGTTATGGAGAACGGGCAGGACGGTGGAGCTGAGGCCAGGATGAGATCAGCCATGATCACATTGAATGGTGGAGCAGGCTCGAGAGGCTAAATTGACTGTTCCTGCTCCTCGTTCTGATGTTAGAAGAAAGAACTTGTTATAACCCGACCAGAGGCCATGGGATGTGCATCCTCAGAGTCCCTGTGGCCTCATCTGAGTACGATCTCCCTAGATGAGGGGGGAGGGGGGGGGCGGAGCTGCACCATTAAAGCCAGGGGCCTCTGGGACATAAATACCCTGGACCGAGTGTGGGCCAGGCACAGGAGAGTCTTCGTGGAGTAGGAGGTGTAATATAATAGGTAACATTCTCTCCGTGTCTGCGTGAGTTTCGCCCTCACAACCCAAAGATGTGCAGAGTAGGTGGATTGGCCGTGCGAAATTGCCCCTTAAGTGGAAAAAATGAATTGAGTACTCTAAATTTTTTTTAAAAAATATTAATAGGTATAATAAATTGGAAATTTTTACAACCATCACTTCCAAAGTGGTTGTTGCCTGGGACTTTGCAGAACTATTGTCATGAGAATGTCGCTTTAAGAAATGTTTGGCTGCTCATGTTACTGCAGTGATGTCAGAGTGTGGGTGGAGCTGAGCTCTGGCTCTGCTTTTTAGTTTCATTTTGAGAAAAGCTTGGGTGTTCCTGTGTCTTTTTGGTTTCGTTTTCAGTGTTGGAGCTGAAGCCAGCCAAAGCAGCTGTACTGTTGAGCTCTCTGCCATGAAAAGACTATCTCTGATCATTTGGTGAATTCAGAATTATAAATGTTTTCAGTAGTGAATGTAAACCTGATGTGCTTCTGTTTAAAGGTTTTTAAAGTCTTTTGGATGTTAAAAGGACAGCTTACGGATTACCTAGTGTTGTATTCTTTGGGGGTTGTATTTGATTTACTGGTTGCTAAGATGTTCACTGTATGTTTTAGGAAGGTTAACTTGAGTTCATAGAATAAACATTGTTTTGCTTTCAAAAAATACTTTTCCATTTCTGAAGTATCACACTTGTAGAGTGGGCCACGTGCTCCCCATACCACAATCTATTAAAAGTTGTGGGTCAGGTGAACTCCATGATACACTTTGGGGTTCTCTAAACCCTGGCCCACAACACTATCCTGTCAGATTTTGCCCTCCTGCTCTTAATTTGTAGCCCTGCAGATATAACATATCTGCCATGATTGAATAGCGGAGCAGACTTGATGGGCCAAATGGCCTAATTCTTATGGACTTATGGCAATGCCGATTTAAAATTCTTCCCCTTGTTTTCAAATCCCACCATGGACTTGCCGCCCCCCCCCCCCCCCCCCCCCCCCCATCCCTTTCCTCCCTGACCTACTGCAACCGGAAAATCCACCGAGGTCTCCGCATTCCTCCAAGCCTGGTCCATGCCAATTTGAATGGCCTGACTGTTGGCGGCCATGCCTTCAGCTGCCTGGGGGCCCTAAGCTCTGGAATCCCCTCCCGAAACCTCTCCATCTCTCTCTCCTTTCATACACTCCTGAAAGTCCCTGATCAGGAAGAGTTGGAGGTGGCGCTGGAAGAGGGACTGTGGTGTGAGGTGCCGCGGAGGGTGAATGCCTGGACTTTGGGCGCGAGGTTGGGTCTGACACAGCTGAGGGCCGCGCACAGGGCGCTAACCCCACTAACTCAAGGATGAGCCGGCCGTTCGAGGGGGTGGAGGATGTCTGTGAGCGATGTGGGAGGGGCCCCCGTGAACCAGCTCCCTATGTTTTGGCCCTGTCCAAAGCTGAAGAGGTTTTGGAGGTCGGTGGTCAGTACAATCTCGGGGGGTTCTACATGTGGATATGGCGCCTGGTCCCCTGGAAGCCACATTCGCGGTGTCAAACCGACTTTTGGGGGGGCGGGGGTTCGGGGGAGGGTTTCTTTGTTGGTGTTGTTTTTTGTAATGTGAAAATGTTGGAAATTTGTCAAATAAAAATACTTTTTAAAAAAAATCCATGACCACATTTTTAGTTACCCAACCCAAATACATCCTCATCTAGCTCGGTGTCAAACTTTGTTGGATAACGGTCCTATGAAGGGTCTTGGTAGATTTGTCGTGTCCGAATGTCTGATATGGTGCCTGGGTCAGACCATTTGGGGTGTTGCACGACTTGTACTGTGTCATCTGGTTCATATAAATGATTTAGACTTGAATGTAGGAAGGTTGATCAGTAAGTTCGCGGATGATATGAAACTTGGTGGGGCGGTAAATAGTGAGGAGGATAGCCTCAGATTTCAGGAGGATATAGACGGGCTGGTCAGATGGGCTGATCAGTGGCAAATGCAGTTCAACCCGGATAAGTGTGAAGTGATGCACTTGGGCAGGACAAACAAGGCAAGGGAATACAGGATAAACAGCAGGACCCTGGGAAGCACCGAGGATCAGAGGGATCTTGGTGTGCATGTACACCGGTGAATTAAGGTAGCAGAACAGGTGGATACAGTAGTTAAGAAGGCATATGGTATAATTGCCTTTATTAGCTGAGTCATAGAGTTGAAGAGTGTGGTGATATGCATTAATGTAAATACACTACAACTAAGTAAACACTAGAGGGAGCACCGGAGATGTCATGACATACAGACATACAGCTAATGAACACATAGAATAGGACACGACCAATGGGCAGTCAAGACACCCAGAGGTGACACTACCACAAGGGGGCATTACACAACCCATATATAAGGACAGGGCACACACGCCTCTGTCTCTTTCCACAGGCGACACTCAGAGAGAAGGACAGGGGGCAGATCAGAAGCATCACACCCCACCACGTGGCTTAGAGCAGACTGGTTAGTTAGACTGAGTTACTATAGCAAGATTAGCAGGAGAGTCGAACTCAAGTAAGAGAATTGTTAACTGTTCAATAAATGTGTTAAACCCATCTCCAAGTCTGAACCTTCCTTTGTCAGAGTGCACATCAGGGAAGCAGCTTATGCTACATGAAGAAGCAGAACACAACAAAGAGCAGGGAGGTTATGCTGGAGCTGTATAAAACGTTGGTTAGGCCACAGCTGGAGTACTGTGTTCCATCCTCGTCGCCACTCTATAGGAAGGATGGGGTTGCATTGGAGAGGGTGCAGAGGAGATTTACCAGGATGTTGCCTGGGCTGGAGAGTGTTAGCTACGAAGAGAGATTGGATAGACTGGGGTTGTTTTCCTTGGCGTAGAGGAGACTGAGGGGGGGCGGGATTGAGATGTATAAAATTATGAGGGGCATAGAGAGAGTAGACAGGAAGGAACCTTTCCCCCTTGGTGGAGGGTTCAATGACCAGGGGGCAGAGATTTAAGGTGAGGGGCAGGGGGGGATGTGAGGAAAAACCTTTTCACCCAGAGGGGGGGGGGGGGGGAGTCTGGAACTCGCTGCCTGAAAGGGGGGGTGGAGGAAGAGACCCTCAGGACATTTAAGAAGCATTTAGATGTGCGCTTGCGGTCCCAGGGCAGACAAGGCTATGGACCAAGTGCTGGGAAATGGGATTAGGACATATAGGTGGTTGTTTTTGACCGGCGCAGACTCGATGGGCCGAATGGCCTTTTCCGTGTTGTCGACCTCTATGATTCTACGACTATATATATTCAAAACATTGTCAAATTACTGGATTCGTCAATGATAAGCCCCGTAGAGGGATGCAAGATGTAAACCGTAGCCAGGACTGGTTAGCGATTTACTGTGTCTGTCAAGCATCATCCAATTGGTTAATGAGTTTTTTTCCAAATGGCGTTGGAAGGCCGTGCCTCACAAGGAGGGACGGCGAATGGCGGGATAGTCATGTGACGAGACCTCCAGGAGGACATTCAATTCGCAGTTGGCAACCCCTTTGAAAGTTCCTTTTGAATTTCCTTCCACCGACCTTTCGCAGAGCGGGTCTCAGGTTGGGACGGCTCGCCGGGCAACGTCAATACTGTTTCCTCATGCCCCCTCCGGTTCTTGGCCCAAGTGTGTTCAATCTGTGTCCTCTCAGGAATTGGAAACCGGGCCTGGAAGATCAGAGGGGTTCTCGACATGTGGAAAGCACAGAAGGAAACTGTTGACCTCCTCACCTCAACGCCGACCAAAAAGGTAACCACCGCGCCTCCCAGCTCTTGGTCCGTAGCGTGTCGGTAACAACATTGCCAATCCTTATCACCCCTCCCGTTTCAGGTAGTAAGCAAATAGGCCGATAGGCCAATTCTTGGTCACCTCCTGAGGAAAGGTTTTGGAGGTTGGGCCTATACTCATTGGGCGTTTACAGAGGGGGAGAAACATATCAGGGCGGCCTGACAGGATGGAGGCTGAGGGGATGTTTCTACTCATGAGGAAATTTAGAGCGAAAGGTCGCAGTTTCAAAATAAGGGGCCTCCCATTGAAGACAGGGATGAAGGGAAGATTCCATCTCTCAGAGGATCATTTAGTGTCTGGAATCCTCTCCCCCGTGGAACAGTGTGGGCTGGGTCATTGGATCTATTCAAGGTTGAGGGAGGGACAAGGGAGGCAAGGTTTATGGGGGGGAGACAGGCAGGAGATTAGAGTCAACACCACAATCAGATTAGGCATGATCGTATTGCATGGCAGAGTGGGCCCGAGGGGCTGAATGGCCTCCTGCCCTTCTTGCATTCTTTCTTTCACTCAGCAGGGGGGCGAACATCCCCTCCAATCCTTCCGCAAATTAACTTAAACCAATGCCGGCTGGTTTATTGACCGCTCTGCCGGGCCTTTCCCATCTGCGTAGGCCCCTCGGAGTTTGAAACACTTCCTCCAGCCTCCTCTCTTCCAAAGAAAAGCACCCCAGCTCGTTCAATCTCTCCTCACAGCTCAAATTCTCCATTGTCTGTGCTGTTGTCGATAAAGGAGCTTACCCTCTGGTGCAGTCAGGGTCAACCCAATTCTCTCCGGTCAGGAGTAAGATTATCCACAAGGACTGTTCAGGAGAGACAGCAAATCCACCCCTCTGAAGCCTAGTGTAGTTCTCAGGGCAGCAACGGGCGCCACGAGTATTTAATGGCGTGCTGCAGTTCACTCGGGGTGGGGTTCCGTGTCGCTATGGCAACGTGCACTTTCCACACCGCCTGTTGTGGTCTGGAGCTCTGGTCAGTGATGGTCGAGGCCGCAACGCACTTTCCATCACCTGGACTGACCAGGAATCTCTCCCACTCTTGCCGCCTGCCACTGGAAGGATTTACAGGTTGACACCCGGCCTGTTTGATGGCATAACGACCGGGCCTTCCTCAGACATCGGGCCCTGCGGGGTGGGGGTGGGGGGGGGACTCGAACCCGTAGCTTCTGGTCCAGACACGAAGCGACGCTACCCGCTCCGCCACAAGGCCGATCTGCTGCTTGTATATCTTCAAATTAAAAAGACTGACAATTGTGCGTCCCAAAGCATTTTTTAGCCAGTGACAAGCTTCGAAAAGTGCAGTTGCTGTTGTAACGTAGGAAACACGGCGACCAATAACCAATTTATTGCGCGAACCATACCAATGCGATAAATGACCTGGTCCTCCGCGTTTAGTGATGTTGTTTGGGGGTTAAATGTTTCTCCAGGACATCTGGAAGAATGCAACTGCTGGCATAGTGTCCGCCGGAAACCTTGATGTCTCCCCGTCAGGGCAGGATCTCACCTGAAAGACGATACCTCCGACAGTGTTGCACTCCCTCAGCACTGCAGTGGCAGTGCCAGTCGAGATCTATTGCACGCGGGTTTCTGGAATGGGCTTTGAGAACCTTCGATTGTCTTCTGCGTAGAACGTGTGAGGGCTGGGCGGGGGGAGGGGGGGGTGGGTGGGTGCGGTGAAGCGAGCGAGAGTCTTCATGCATTTGAAGATCGCGAAAGCTGACGTGGTACAAGAGAACACCTAACGGTGAAGGACCAGGTGAGGCTTCGGAAGGGCTGGGTGAGTCAGGTATTCCACTAGGGCTTTGATAGCAGGGCCCAGGGAGTAGCGATACTGGTGGGTATGAGGATGAGGTTCCAGATGGAGAAGGTGGTGACTGACCGGGGGTGGAGGGGGGATGCTGGTTAGCGTATGCACCCCTGTAACAATATACATAATGTATGGGAGATAATTCAATGTAAATACTTCTTGATGGTGATCAAGAGCAGTCACATATATATCATGTGACAACCCTTGATTCGGGGAGAAGGTGTTTAGGTAGGTTTGAGATAGAGTAGTTGTATATTTGAGAGTTCTGCAGTTAGAGTTAGCACAGTTTATTTGAGCGACCTTATACTTTAGGAACACGTTCGACCCTTATTTAAGTAGTGGAAATAAATCAGCTTTATTAATTTACGCCGCTTGATGTTCTTTGTTCAACACTACGCATTCAAAACATCCAGACAAAGAAAACACGAGGACGTCACAAACCCTGAATTGAGACGGCGTAGGGCTTATGAAGAAGATGTTGGCTGCCACATCGAATGTGGATACGCACCAGTTAATACTGGGCAGGGGCGGGGACTGGAATACAGAACTAAATCCGAGGGTAGATAGATGCATGCCGTGATTGCTGACCCCCTTGGGGGGGGGGGGGGAGGTGAAGGTGTTGGTTGCGTTTATGAGGGAGGTGGGAGGGGCAGACCCGTGGAGGTTTTTGCACCCACGGGAGAGGGAGTACCCGTTCCCGTACCAGCCTCCCCGAACAGGCGCCGGAATGTGGCGACTAGGGGCTTTTCACAGTAACTTCACTTGAAGCCGACTTGTGACAATAAGCGATTTTCATTTCACTTCTTATTGCCAGTACACAATATGTATTCTAGGTTTGACTTTTTTGTCATGGGGAAGACGGTGTTGGCCGGAGTGGGGAAAGGCAGAATATTTGGTGATTGTAATCTCGGACCATGCTCCACATTGGGTGGATGGGGTCCTGGAGAAGGAGCCAGAACAGTGGCCAGGCTGGAGGCTGCGCGTACGGTTGTTGGCCGACCCAAATCTTTGTACCAAAGCGGGAAGGCTGATTGAGGACTATGTGGGGTTTGATTGGAATGGAGAGGTGTTGCCATCTGTGGTGTGGGAAGCGATGAAAGCAGTGGTGGTAGGGTCATCCCGTTGAAGGCTCAGGTGGACAGAAAAGACATGAGAAGAGCGGCAACGGTTGGTAGAGGAAATGTTGGAGGGGATGGAAGTGGAGGATCTGACTCCGGATCTCCTGGGGAGGGGGAAGGAGCTGCTGACCAGGTTTGACCTGCTGTGCATGGGAAAGGCGGTTGAGGTGGGCGAGGGAGGCCGTGTACGAGTGTGGGGAGAAGGCCGGACTCTCGTTGGTGGGCCAGCTCCGCTGGCAAGAGGTGGCAGGAGAGATTGTTCGGGTCCGGGGCAGGGCAGGGGAGTTGGTGGCGGCACCGGAGCGGGTGAATACGATATTGGAAGAGTATTCCCAGAACTTGTCTCAGTCAGGCCTCAGGAGGGTGAGTCAGACTTGAGGGAGTTTTGGGGCGGTTGGAGTGTCCTGAGGTGGGAGAGAAAGAGAGGACAGGGCTGGAGGAGCCAGTAGGGGTGGAAGAAGTGCGGGTGGCGATAGGGAAGATGCAGGCGGGTAAGGCACCAGGGCCAGATGGTTTCCCGACTGAATTTTATAAAAGTTTTTGGATAAGTAGGTGCCGCTGTTGGTGGTGATGTTGGAGGACACGGTGGTTAAGGGAGGTACTGCCTGACACAGTGAGACAGGCATCCATTTCATTGTTGCTAAAAGGACAAGGACCCGGTGGAATGCGGGCCGTACAGGCCAATATCTCTGCTGAACATGGATGCTACGATTCTGGCGAAGCTGCTGGAGCTCAGATTGGAGGAGAGCCTCCCGAAGGTGATTGGGGAGGATCAGACGGGGTTCGTAAAGAGACGACAGTTGTCATCGAATGTGTGGCGTCTGTTGAATGTGGTGCTTTCTCTGGCGGAGGGGAGGGAGTTGGAGGTGGCGTTGGATGCGGAGAAGGCGTTTGATCGTGTGGAGTGGAGCTATTTGCTTGCGGTGTTGGAGAGGAGCGGGATTGGCCCAAGTCTGTGGCGTGGGTGAAATTGTGGTCTAAAGAATCGAAGGTAAGTGCGCCAACAAATGAGGTGAACTCAGGGTACTTCCTGTTGCACAGGGAAACAAGGCGGGTTTTGTTTTGCCGACAGGTCTTTTTGCCAAAATTGTTTTTCATGGGAGTGTGTTAGGTTGGTCTTGTCGTTTATGTGGGCAGCTAAGGTGGCATGGATTAGGAGGGTGGGTGCTTCAGCGAAAGGCGACAGTCGGGGACCTGGGCCTTCTGAACCTGTCATACTATTATTGGCCAGCGAACGTTAAGAAGGTGCGGGGGTGGAGCAGAGAGGCGGAGGCTTTGTGGGTGAGGATGGAGGCAGGTTCTCGTAAGGGGTCGAGGTTGAGGACGCTGGCAACATGCTCCGCTCCCGTTTGCCCCGGGGAAGTCCTCGGGGGTGCTGGCCACGCTGAAAAGCAATTTCAGCAGCACTTTGGGTTGGGGGTAGGGTCGAGGTTGATGCCGATTCGAGGGAACCATGGGTTTGAGCCAGCGAGGATGGATGCTAGGTTTTGGGGATGAGAGGAGCAGGGGGCGATGGAAATGAAGGATTTGTTTTTATACGTTTGGAGGAGCTGGGGGAGATGTTTGGGATCCCACCTGGGGAGGTTTTCACATTCATGCACGTGCAGGATTTCGTGAAAAAGATTTTGCCGACTTGGCACTGCCCCTCCTTGTTGCTGGAAGGGGTGTTGTTGGTGATCGGGTTTTGGGGGGGTCATCTCGGCGATCTATAGGAGGATTATGAAGGAGGAGGGGTTTAAGGCCAAGTGGGAGGAGGAGCTGGGGTTGGTGCTGGAGGAGGAGCTATGTTAAGGATGAGATTTCTAAATTCTTGGAAGTGCAGGGTCGGATTAGGACAAGTCAGCATGGATTTAGTAAGGGGAGGTCGTGCCTGACAAACCTGTTAGAGTTCTTTGAAGAGATAACAAATAGATTAGACCAAGGAGAGCCAATGGATGTTATCTATCTTGACTTCCAAAAGGCCTTTGATAAGGTGCCTCACGGGAGACTGCTGAGTAAAATAAGGGCCCATGCTATTCGAGGCAAGGTACTAACATGGATTGACGATTGGCTGTCAGGCAGAAGGCAGAGAGTTGGGATAAAAGGTTCTTTTTCGGAATGGCAACCGGTGACGAGTGGTGTCCCGCAGGGTTCAGTGTTGGGGCCACAGCTGTTCTCTTTATATATTAACGATCTAGATGACGGGGCTGGGGGCATTCTGGCTAAGTTTGCCGATGATACAAAGATAGGTGGAGGGGCAGGTAGTATGGAGGAGGTGGGGAGGCTGCAGAAAGATTTAGACAGTTTATGAGAGTGGTCCAAGAAATGGCTGATGAAATTCAACGTGGGCAAGTGCGAGGTCTTGCACTTTGGAAAAAGGAATAGAGGCATGGACTATTTTCTAAATGGTGACAAAATTCATAATGCTGAAGTGCAAAGGGACTTGGGAGTCCTAGTCCAGGATTCTCTAAAGGTAAACTTGCAGGTTGAGTCCGTAATTAAGAAAGCAAATGCAATGTTGTCATTCATCTCAAGAGGCTTGGAATATAAAAGCAGGGATGTACTTCTGAAGCTTTATAAAGCATTAGTTAGGCCCCATTTAGAATACTGTGAGCAATTTTGGGCCCCATACCTCAGGAAGGACATACTGGCACTGGAGCGGGTCCAGCAGAGATTCACACAGTTGATCCCAGGAATGGTAGGCCTAACATACGATGAATGTCTGAGGATCCTGGGATTATATTCATTGGAGTTTAGGAGGTTGAGGGGAGATCTAATAGAAACTTACAAGATAATGAATGGCTTAGATAAGGTGGATGTAGGGAAGTTGTTTCCATTAGCAGGGGAGATTAGGACCCGGGGGCACAGCCTTAGAATAAAAGGGAGTCACTTTAGAACAGAGATGAGGAGAAATTTCTTCAGCCAGAGAGTGGTGCGTCTGTGGAATTCATTGCCACAGAGGGCGGTGGAGGCCGGGACGTTGAGTGTCTTTAAGACAGAAGTTGATAAATTCTTGATTTCTCGAGGAGTTAAGGGCTATGGAGAGAGAGTGGGTAAATGGAGTTGAAATGAGCCATGATTGAATGGTGGAGTGGACTCGATGGGCCGAATGGCCTTACTTCCGCTCCTATGTCTTATGGTCTTATGTTGTGAGGTGCTGTGGAGGGCGAATGCCTCAACCTCGTGTGCAAGGCTGGGGCTGATACAGGTAAAGATAGAACACAGAGCGCACCTGACCAAGTCGAGGATGAGCCGGCTGTTTGAGGGGGTGGAGGATATTTACAGTGCAGAAGGAGGCCATTCGGCCCATCGAGTCTGCACCGGCCCTTGGAAAGAGTGCCCTACTTAAGCCCACACCTCCACCCTATCCCAGTAACCCAGTAAAGTGGGCAGCACGGTAGCATTGTGGATAGCAGAATTGCTTCACAGCTCCAGGGTCCCAGGTTCGATTCCCGGCTTGGGTCACTGTCTGTGCGGAGTCTGCACGTCCTCCCCGTGTGTGCGTGGGTTTCCTCCGGGTGCTCCGGTTTCCTCCCACAGTCCAAAGATGTGCAGGTTAGGTGGATTGGCCGTGATAAATTGCCCTTAGTGTCCAAAATTGCCTTAGTGTTGGGTGGGGTTACTGGGTTATGGGGATAGGGTGGACGTGTGGGCTTGGGTAGGGTGCTCTTTCCAGGAGCCGGTGCAGACTCGATGGGCCGAATGGCCTCCTTCTGCACTGTAAATTCTATGATATTTGTGAGCGGTGTGGGAGGGGCCCAGCCAATCGCTGACGCATGTCTGGTCCTGCCCGAAGTTGGAGAAATTACAGAAGTCGTCCTTCAGCACCATGTCGGCGATCTTGCACGTGAACTTAGAGCCCAGTCCCCTGGGGGCCATATTTGGGGTGTCGGACTTGCCCGAGCTGCAGACGGGAGCGGGGGTTGACATTTTAGCCTCCCTCCCATTGATCGCTCGCAGATGGGTCCAGTTGGGGTGGAGGTCAACCTCTCCAGCCTGTGCCTCGGTGTGGCTGGGGGAACTGATGTGACTTCCTGCATTTGGGAAAAGGGAAGATTGCTCTGGGCGGCACGGTATCACAGTGGTTAGCACCGTTGCTTCCAGGGTGCCAGGTTCGATTCCCGGCTCTGGTCACTATCTGTGCGGAGTCTGCACGCTCTCCCCGCGTCTGCGTGGGTTTCCTCCGGGTGCTCCGGTTTCCTCCCACAGTCCAAAGATCTGCAGGTTAGGTGGATTGGCCGCGCTAAATTGCCCCTTCGTGCCTAAAAAGGTCAGTTTGGGTTACTGGGATAGGGTGGAGGTGTGGGCTTAAGTAGGGCTCTCTTTCCAAGGGCCGGTGCAGACTCGATGGGCCGAATGGCCTCCTTCTGCACTGTAAATTCTGCGATTCTATGATTCCACAAGAGATGGGGTTTGTTGATACCACAGTTCGAGGAGCTGGTTGTCGTCAACTGCTTTGGGGGGGGGGGGGCGCGGGGGGGGGGGGGAGCGGTTGGGTGGTGGAGGTCGTGAGTGTGTGGGGGGGGGGGGGGTCAGGTTTGGAGTGTTGTGGGAGTTACACTTCATGTGTTGTAAACGTAACAAATTTGAATAAAAATACTATCCCCCCAAAAAAAATTTCCACAGCACATTAAAGAGCTTTCTCTTTCGGATTATGATTGATATTATTTTAATAAATTAACATTTTAAAATGTTTCTTCATTACAGTTTTCCACATGGTGAGTGAAGACATGCCACGACAATTTATTTTTAAATATCTGGATTAAAAACAATTGTTAAATGGAATTTGCATCTGCACAAGTGGAATAGACTTCAAATTACAAAAATATTCCCGCCACGATTATCCGTAAGGATAAGGCCATAAAGGACATAATTTAATCTTTATACAATGAGTGTTAGTAGGATCCCTGCATTGTTTATTTTTTCTCGAAAGGGTTGTTTCCTGGACAGTGTTTACAAGTCAGTAACAAATGAGGAATAGGTACACCCCAATTTAACTTGTCAATGTACAGACAGAGGCATGCATTAACAATATTCATAGTTGATACTCCAACCAAATATGCACTGTTGCTTTATCCCAAAGGCCAATCTTACTTGCATTCTGTGGGAAGCATGGAGCTGACTAGAATTCTTCTGAAGGAGAGCATTTCCCCTCATCTCTGTCTTAAAGGGGCGACCCTCTTTTTTTAAAACATTGAGCCCCTCGTTCTAGATTCTCCCACAAGATGAAACATCCTCTCCACAGCCCGCTCTGTCAACACCGCCTCACGATCTTATGATCAGAATTCCCAGATCGATGGGATTCAGCGATCCTGACAGCGCAGCCCGGCTCGCAGGTCTCCCGGCGGCGTGGGGTGACCCCAGTGAACAGCAATCCCTCTCCATCCCGAGAAACACGCGGCTGGGGGACCGGAGTATCCATAATAATTATAATCTTTATTATTGTCACAAGTAGGCTCACATTAACACTGCAATGAAGTTACTGTGAAAAGCCCCGAGTCGCCACACTCTGGCGCCTGTTCGGGTACACGGAGGGAGAATTCGGAATGTCCAATTCACCTAACAAGCACGTCTTTCGGGACTTGTGGGAGGAAACCGGAGCACCCGGAGGAAACCCGCGCAGACACGGGGAGAACGTGCAGACTCCGCACAGACTGTGACCCGAGCCGGGAATTGAACCTGGGACCCTTGGCGATGTGAAGCATCAGTGCTAACCACTGTGCTATCGTGCCGCCCCTTAGTCCTTTATTGTCCCTTAGTGTCCAAAGATGTACAGGTTAGGTGGGGTTATGGGGGTGCTCTTTCAGAGGTCAGAGGTCAGTGTTAACCATTGTGCTACCGTAGCGCCCAATATTTTTCAATCAAGTCACCCCCTCACTCTTCTCAACTCCATTGGGTACCAGCCTAGTGGGTCCAACCTTTCCTCATAAGACAACCCGCCCATTTCAGGTATTAGTCTGGTAAACCTTCTCTGAACCACATCCATCGCCTTTGGAGACCAGTGCGGTGGGTCATAGCTACCAGGAAGGAGCGAAGAGGCCGAGTGCACTTTTCTCCAGACAAGAGAAGGCCGAGGGTGCCCCGAATGAGGTCGTTAAAATGACAAAGGATGTCCGGGAGGGTAGAATCAAGGGGAGTTGGAGGGGGGGGGGCTGGGCCAGAACCAGGGCCCACAAATAGACCTAGCGGGGAATTCAGGAGAAACCTCTTTCCCCAGAGGGTGGTGGAAAGGTGGAACTTGCTATCACGGGCAGCAGTCGAGGCAATTAGCATTCTAACTTCTTCCAGTTCCGATGAAAAGGCAACCGACGTGAGACTTTGGGTGGGATTCTAAGCTCCCCTGCCCCCCCCCCCCCCCCCCCCCCCACGCGGTAGTGGTTTTGCGCTGATGGAGGCCAACCCACCATTAGCTGGAAGTGGGATCTTCCCATTCCCGACACTGTCAAAGGGATTTCCCGTTCTTCGCACCCTCCGCCACCAGGTAACCTGCGGCCCGGGACCCACCGTCGGCAGGGCCGGACGATCCCACCAACGGGAGCGCCGGAAAATCCCACCCCTCATCTCTGTTTGCCAGCGGATGCTGCCCCGCCCCCCAGGTGGTTGGCTACGTTTGAACGAAAAGTAGTTCCGCGCAGAACGACCTGCTCTAAATTCCTCACCCTGTTCCCTCTGCACGAAGCCAATCGCGTGTTTTTATAGAACATAGAACATACAGTGCAGAAGGAGGCCATTTGGCCCCTCGAGTCTGCACCGACCCATTTCAGCCCTCACTTCCACCCTATCCCCGTTACCCAATAACACCTCCGAACCTTTTTGGACACTAACGGCAATTTATCATGACCAATCCACCTGACCTGCACGTCTTTGGACTGTGGGAGGAAACCGGAGCACCCGGAGGAAACCCACGCACACACGGGGAGGATGTGCAGACCCCGCACAGACAGTGACCCAGCGGGGAATCGAACCTGGGACCCTGGAGCTGTGAAGCCACAGTGCTACCGTGCTGCCCCTTCTTTCATGTGGGATGTTAGCGTCGTTGGCTCAAGCATTCATTTCCCAACCCTAATTGCCCCTTGTGAAGGTGGTGGTGGGCCGCCATCATGAACCACTGTAGCCCCCCCGGTGTCAGTGCAGAAGGGGTCTATTCGGCCCATCGGGTCTTCACCCACCCTCTGAAAGAGAACCCAACCCCCTACCCCTCCCCGTAACCCCACTTCATCTGCACATCCCTGGACACTAAGGGGCAATTTTAACGTGGCCAATCCACCTCACATGCACATCTGTGTGGGAGGAAACCGGAGCACCCGGAGGAAACCCAGGCAGACATGGGGAGGGCGTGCAAACTCCACACAGATAGTCACGCGAGGCCGGGAATCGAACCCGGGTCCCTGGCATCGTGAGGCAGCAGTACCACCATAGTTCCAGGATTTAGATCCAGTATATACCACAATCCAGAACCAAACCCCAAATAATTCAGAAGTTTTTGCACAGAAATAAGTGGGAGGATTTGCATTTATATTGCGTCACTAAAACATCCCAAATGGCTTCACAGGAGCATCAACGCACAAAAATAAATTGGGCCCTACATGCAAACTGAAAGAAAAAAATACTTTTCTCCTCAGGAATCTGTTCTGGCTCCTGATTTTTCGCTCTCTTGCTTGTGCGGCCAAATATCCTCTTGTTAAAATACGTTCCCGCTGCTCGCATTCCCTTTGGGTTCGAACCCTCGGAGTCAACAAGAACCGTTTACTGCTGAAAAGACAAAGTCGTGAGCTTCCCGCCTCACAGTCACCACGACAAATGCAAGAGTACCAAATTTCAAACAATCACAACAATTTGCGCTGCAGAAGGAAAAGTTTCAACTGTCGCGATCGTTATGAAATTTGGCATTCTTGTGTTTGTCCTCAGGAGATCAAGACCATAGAAAGCCTCAGTGGCGCATCTCCCCTTTCCCAACAATATCCGAGGGCGACTAAAGTGACTGTAAAAACAGTTTGCCCCTTTCTGCCCCACTTCAGCAGCGCGATTCGCAAATGATCATCCCTTACGTCCGCGCATGATGCTCAACGATTGTCAACGCTTGTTAAAGTCTGACCCCCCCCACTTCGAAACTGTGCCTCCAAATTCAAGATTGCCCCCACGAGCAGAATCACCCTCTCAGCATTCAGCCTTGTCAAGTTCTGAAATAGACCGATTTTTAATCGGGGAGGGAATCGAGGGTCACAGGGATAAAGGCGGGAAAGTGGAGCTGGGGATTGTCAAGTCAGATCAGTCACAATCTCATTGAATTACGGAGAATACTTGAAGGGGGTGGCACGGAGGCACAGTGGTTAGCACTGCTGCCTCACAGCAGCAGCAGCAGCCTCACTGGGCAGCACGGTAGCATTGTGGATAGCACAATTGCTTCACAGCCCCAGGGTCCCAGGTTCGATTCTGGCTTGGGTCACTGTCTGTGCGGAGTCTGCACGTTCTCCCCGTGTCTGCGTGGGTTTCCTCCGGGTGCTCCGGTTTCCTCCCACAGCCCAAAGATGCACAGGTTCGGTGGATTGGCCATGGTAAATTGCCCTTAGTGTCCAAAATTGCCCTTAGTGTTGGGTGGGGTTACTGGGTTATGGGGATAGGGGGGAGGTGTTGACCTTGGGTAGGGTGCTCTTTCCAAGAGCCGGTGCAGACTCGATGGGCCGAATGGCCTCCTTCTGCACTGTAAATTCTATGATAATCTATGACAGTGCCAGGGAGCCGGGTTCGATTCCGACCTCAGGTGACTGTCTGTGGAGTTTGTGTCTCACCTCAAAGACAGCGCCTCTGATAGTGCAGCACTCCCTCAACCTAGTTCTTCCAATGATTGTTGAAAGCAGCATAACTAGATGCTAAAGTGATGTTGCAGATGCTGCCATATCTATCTTGTAATCCCATAAAGTCAAAGACAGTTTTGAAAGTTTCACATTGTCTATCTCTGAGCAATTTCAGACCGTAAACTTTTGTATGTGCATCTGTGTATTTGTGCATGCGTGTGTGTGTATGTGTATGCATGTGCAAACTCATGTGTTTGTATATGTGTGTACGTGTGTGTGTGAATGTGTGCCTGTGCATATGTGTATCTGTGCTTGCATGTATGTGTGCATATCTCTGTGTGCAGGTATGCGTCTATGTGTGTGTGTGTGCATGCGTGTCTCTGTCTGTGTGTGTGCATGTCTGTGTGTGTGACTGTCCGTGTGTGTGTGTCTGTGAGTGTGTGTGTCTGTGTGTGTGTCTTTGAGAGTGTGTTTCATAGAATCAAAGAATCTACTGTGCAGAAGGAGGCCATTCGGCCCATCGAGTCTGCACTGGCCCTGTGTGTATGCGTCTGTGTGTGTGTGTCTGTGAGTGTGTGTGTGTCTGTGTGTGTGTGTCTGTGAGTATGTGTGTGTGTCTGTGAGTGTGTGTGTGTCTGTCTGTGAGTGTGTTTTCGTCTGTGTCTGTGTGTTTGTCTGTGTGTGTGCGTCTGTGTGTGTGTCTGTGAGTGTGTGTCTTTGTGTGTGTTTGTGTGTGTGTGTGTGTCTGTGTGTGTGTGTGTCTGTGTCTGTGAGTATGTGTGTGTGTGTCTGTGAGTATGTGTGTGTGCCTGTGAGTGTGTGTTTGGCTGTGTGTTTGGGTCTCTGTGTGTCTGTGAGTATGAGTGTGTCTGTGAGTGTGTTTTCGTCTGCGTGTGTGTGTGTGACTGTGTGTGTGTGTGTGCGTCTGTGTGTGTGTCTGTGTGTGTGTGTGCGTGCGTCTGTGTGTGCATCTGTGAGTGTGTCTGTGTGTGTGTGTCTGTGTGTGTGTGCATCTGTGTGTGTGTGTGTGTCTGTGTGCGTCTGTGAGTGTGTGTGTCTGGGTGTGTGTGTGTCTCTGTGTGTGTGTGTCTGTGAGTGTGTGTGTGTCTGTCTGTGAGTGTGTTTTCGTCTGTGTCTGTGTGTTTGTCTGTGTGTGTGCGTCTGTGTGTGTGTCTGTGAGTGTGTGTCTTTGTGTGTGTTTGTGTGTGTGTGTGTGTCTGTGTGTGTGTGTGTCTGTGTCTGTGAGTATGTGTGTCTGTGAGTATGTGTGTGTGCCTGTGAGTGTGTGTTTGGCTGTGTGTTTGGGTCTCTGTGTGTCTGTGAGTATGAGTGTGTCTGTGAGTGTGTTTTCGTCTGCGTGTGTGTGTGTGACTGTGTGTGTGTGTGTGCGTCTGTGTGTGTGTCTGTGTGTGTGTGTGCGTGCGTCTGTGTGTGCATCTGTGAGTGTGTCTGTGTGTGTGTGTCTGTGTGTGTGTGCATCTGTGTGTGTGTGTGTGTCTGTGTGCGTCTGTGAGTGTGTGTGTCTGTGTGTGTGTGTGTCTGTGTGTGTGTGTGTCTGTGTGTGTGTGTGCGTGCGTCTGTGTGTGCGTCTGTGAGTGTGTCTGTGTGTGTGTGTCTGTGTGTGTGTGTGTGTGTGTGTGTGCGTCTGTGTGTGTGTGTCTGTGTGTGTGTCTGTGTGTGTGTGCGTCTGTGTGTGTCTGTGTGTGTGCGTCTGTGAGTGTGTCTGTGTGTGTCTGTGTGTGTGTGTGTGTCTGTGTACATGAGCATGTGTGGCCCATTTGATGCATCCGTCAATTGAGTGACAAGCTAAAAACTTGGGAAAATCTAATCAGAGGCCCAACCAGTTGATCAAATGAATGAGGAACATTTACTCTCAGTCGAATTAGTCAGTTATTATCTGCTATCGATTTACCCTCCTCGACAGTAACAGCTGGCTGTTGACCTGATAGGGGGCGTTAACATTGTGGAAGGACGGAGCAGATGTTAAGAAGGTGTTTCCACTTGAGGGGGGGGAGAGGGGGTGTCTTCAATATGGGCTAATCACTCATAAATCCGATAGGGAATTTGTGGCGTCTGTAAAACCATCATCGACTATTGTCAAAACCCACTAATGCCCTTCGGGGAATGAAATCTGCCGTCCTTACCCCGGTCTGGCCTACATGTGACTCCAGACCCCTCGGCAAAGCGGTTTGTCTCTGCCCCCTCTGAAATGGCTGAGCGTGACGCTCAGTTCAGGGGCAATTAGGGACGGGCCAACGAGGGCTGGGCCTCGCCCGACGACGCCCGCATCCCACGAAAGAATTAAAATAAAATGGACGGACGTGCAAGTGAGAAGGTGAAGCTTGCACCCGCAGGTTGAGGTAAATAGTAAGGGGGCTGTTAAGGGGGAAGCTGGATAAACACACGAGGGAGAAAAATAACGGATGAGAGGGTGAGATGAAGGAGGGTGGAGGGAGGTTCACGTGGAGCAGAAACAGCAGCACAGAGAAGATGGGCTGAATGGCCTGCTTCTGTTTTGAAATGTATCTTACTGTCTGTGGAATCCTTTTACTGAGGAAAAGGCCACTTAAGCTCACCAACGTGGGACTTATCACAATATATTTCCACTTTCTTTTGCATTCACATGGGCTGGCCGCATGTTGGCATTTCCAGGATGGCGTGGGGGACATGAAATTAAATGGTGCATCCCATAATAGCTCGCCCGGAAATGTGATTCCGACCAGTCAACCGAAGTCAAACCGCTTTGTTAAGGTGTGCTCGGCAATCTCAATCCACCCTCTTGAGGATTTGACGTGCTTAGAATCATAGAAGTTACAGTGCATAAGGAGGCCATTCGGCCCATCGGGTCTGCACCGGCTCTTGGAAAGAGCACCCTACCCAAGCCCACACCTCCACCCTATCCCCATAACCCAGTAACCCCACCCAACACTAAGGGCAATTTTGGACACTCGGGGCAATTGATCACGGCCAATCCACCTAACCCGCACGCACATCTTTGGACTGTGGGAGGAAACCGGAGCACCCGGAGGAAACCCACGCACACACGGGGAGGACGTGTAGACTCCGCACAGACAGCGACCCAAGCCGGGAATCGAACCTGGGACCCGGGAGCTGTGAAGCAATTGCGCTAACCACTGTGCTACCGTGTTGTATGGAGCGTAGCTATACGTCCCAAAGTGGGCCAACACGAATGGTTGTGGGAGGACAACTGCCCCTGGGCCACGTCAGGAGGTGTTGGCGGACAGGCTGCCAAAAGCTCGGTCAAGGGGGTCGGTTTTAAGGAGGGTCTTCGGGGCGGAGGTAGGGTTTGGGGAGCTTTAGGTAGCCGGGGGGGGGGGGGGGGGGGGGGGGGGGGGGGGGGGGATCCTGGTGCCCTGGTAGAGCCACCACCTTCTGGGCGTACACTCGACACAATTTGGTTAAAGGCTCCGCGCGGGAACCTCCGTCCTTCCAACCCGTTTTCCAGCGCGGCATGCCCCACCCCCACCGGCAGCGGGATCCTCCGTCCCGGCAGCCGGCCGATGGGGTCTCCCATTGTTGCCCCCCCCCCCCCCCACCATCGGGAACTCCACTGGCGCGAGTGCGCTGCAAACGGAGAATCCCGCCGACGGAGAATTCCCTTGTGCTGGGAACCCAGAGTGAACGCCCGGGGGGGGGGGCGATTCTCCAAAATGGAG
This sequence comes from Scyliorhinus torazame, assembly GCF_047496885.1. NCBI lineage: Eukaryota > Metazoa > Chordata > Chondrichthyes > Carcharhiniformes > Scyliorhinidae > Scyliorhinus > Scyliorhinus torazame. The sequence goes on from NC_092737.1 coordinate 12,576,431, forward strand.
ACCAAGTGTCCGCGCCGTCGGGGGACGCCGTCACGATTCATGACGGCGCGAACCGGGCACGGGGACGACCGATTCCGTCCCCCACAGGGGGCCAGCATGGCGCGTGGAGCCGTTCGCGCCGCCCCAGCCTCCCTTCCCGGTGCCACGCCAACCCGATTCCAGCGGCCCGCGCCACGTCCAACGCACCTCGGAGAATCGCTCGCCGGCGTCGTGGCGCGGTTGCGGCAATTCTCCGGCCCGGCGCGGGGCTCGGAGAATCGCGCCTCAGATCTTTGCACCAAAACAGTAATTCCTCCTGACTGGCAAATTACAGTTGGGGTGGGGGATTGATGGGTGGGTCAGTGCTACCCTCAGGCAGTGAGCTGGGCCCATCTCGACGCACCATGAGAGGGGGGTAGCCTAATGGTAATATTATTGGTATTCTAGAGAACCTCCACCCCTTCCATCTGACCAATACCTCAGAAATGTGGGTTCAAAACTCACCACAGCAGCTGGGGGCAGTGTGTGTGTGGGGGGGGGGGGGGGGGGGTTAAGTTAAGGATTATTGGCCATAATAGTCATTAAAAACCCATCTGGTTCACTAATGCTCTTTAGGGAAGAGGAAATCTGCCTTCTTTACCCGGCCTGGCCTACATGTGACTCCAGACCCACAGCCAATGTGGTTGACTATTAACTGCTGCTCTAAAAGAGCCACTAGGTTGTATCGATGGCAAGGGGCGGGGGGGGGGGGGGGGGGGGGGGGGGTAAAATAAAGCGCAGTGGGTGACATCACATCCCGTGAGCAGCAGCGGTTCATGAAGGCAGCTCGCCACCATCTTTTCAAGGGGCCATTGGGGACGGGCAATAAATGGCGGCCTTGCCAGTGATGTCCAATGCCATGCTCTTGCGGCATATGGGGTGGTTGGCTGGGCCATTTTGGTTTTGGGGGGCAGTTGCCACACTTGGTGTGGGCAACTTCTATGGCCAACCGGCAGCTCACTGGTCCCTCTTGACCAATACCAGTCCTTTTACACCAAAGGAGAGTCTGCAGCCTGCCCGTCCAGACCAGCGGCATACTCGCAACATCACGGTACCCATCATTCCATGGCTATTGCTTCAATGGGCGCTCATTGTCCTTTGCCCCCTTGTCATGCATGGTTAGATAAAAACGATCCCATTATCAATAAATAGAAAACATTCAAACATCTCCTTCGCCAGCTGGAACGAGGTCGCCATTCGGGAAATGGGAACACAGGGAAGGAGGAACATCCCTCGGTAGTGCAGGATTGACCGTCGAAAAGAGACATGCTGTCGAAGCTTTTGCTCTTGCACTCACCAGGACAGATGCAAGAATGCCAAATTTCAAAGGGAGCGACACTTCACACTGCATCAGAAAAGGGGGCTGTTTGTTTGGGTCTGATTGATCGAGTCGTTCCCACGGAGATTGCACCAGGGCGCTATTGCCCCTCATGCTTTTGTTTAATTTAAAACGAGCGCAACGCCTGGACACGTCCCTTTTGCCTGCAGAAGACAGGCCCTTGTATATGATTATATGTAGCTTCTAGCTAGCATAAATCCAACTGTCCATTTGTGGGCCACTGGGAGACCAACTCACAATCTTCAATTGGTTGTTCCTCAGGAAGGACATTGCTTCCTTTGAAATTTGGAATTCTTGAGTGTGTCCTGATTATGGTATATTAGTAAAACCTCACTGGACTAGTAATCGAGCGACCCAGGCGAATACCTGGGAGACAGGCTGAGAGTGATCCCACCTTGACAGTGGGTGGAATTCGAATCCAATAAATAAATCTGGAGCTGGAAGCTAGTTTCAGCGACGGTGACCATGACAACTATGATCGATCGCCGTAAACACTCGACTGGGTTCAGGGAAGGAAATCCGCCGCCTTTACCCAGTCTGGCCTACACCTGACTGCGGTTGACCCTCAAGCTACCCTCTGAAATGGTCGAACGAGCCGCTCAGAGTCGGGGGCAACTGGGGTTGGGCACCAAAGGCTGTCCTCGCCCAGGAACGCCAATGTCCCGTGAAAGAACGAATCAGCAAATGAAAGAGAGAGCAAGATGAAAAGTCTCTTTTTTTTGAAGCAAGACTGGTGGATAAATAGTTTGATGTAACAATGGTTCGGAGTTCGAATGGGGCACTGCCCCATTCATGCCCAACGCTGTCGAAGTGGCAGTGAGGAACGATGCTTTTGCAAATTGTCAGCCTAATTTTGACGTAGATGTACAATAACTGGAGGGTAGTTGGGACAAAGGATGGTCGATCCCTTCCCGATATCCGTTCACAAACACTGCTACGATGTGTGCAGATCTTTGCCCCTGGAGGTCAGGGGGAAGAGCTTGGCATCGAGCAAATCCTTGTACTGAAGTTCAGGCATGATCATGCGCAAACATTTCGCCCTGCTGCTGTTGTCGAGGTTCGGGTTAAGGTTGTAGCCCATGATCTGGGCACGTCCGTACTGGAAGGGCTTGATGTTCTTGTCCTGGATTTGACTAGCCTCCACAGGCCTGCTCCCCAGGAGGCAGAGGTCCACCAGCCTCTGGCGCTTCTGTTGCAGGACCAGCACATCATTCCGCATCCTCTGCCGCCCGTACTCCTCCACCTTCTGCCAAAATGTCCGGTTGAAGTGCAGGTAGAGCTCCCAGTCCAGCGAGTTCCACGCCTTGGCCCGCCCGACCGTCTCGCCGGACAGCTTCCTCACCGTGACGTTGCTGCGGAAGTTCAGCTTGAAGGAGACCACGTCGTCGAGCTCCCAGCAGAGGGCGTCCTTCAGCAGGACCATCGATTCGTCAAAGTACTCCGACAGCAGGATGAGGTGGAAGGTGCCGCCAATCTCCTTGAGGACCAGGTCCACATAGTCCCGCGTGTCGTTGGCGTTGTGGTCGAAGCCAAAGTCGAACCACATCAGGTTCCTGGCGTACTGGTTGCCGCGGTCCCTTGCCGAGTAGTACTTCCACGGCTCGCTCAGGAACTGCTCCAGCGACTCCACCTTCTTGAACGCCACGCTCGAGCCCTTATAATAAGTGAATGAGGACTCCGCCAACGTCACCGGATTCCGCAAGATGGAGAAGTAAAAGGTCCCCTTTGCCATCACTTTTTCAACCTGTGGAGGACAACAGAATGGAAACAGTGAATCTGACACTGACAGATGGAAGAAGCTAAGAGAAGGAATTGAACTGATGGGAGGTGATCACAGCTCTAGAGACCCAGGCTAATGCTCTGTGGACAGGGGTTCAAATCCCATCAAGGCTGCAGCTGAGGTTTAAATTTGGTTAAAACAAAATCAATCTGGAAATAAGCAAGATCTAATCTAGTCACGGGCGGCACGTGGCGCAGTGGTTAGCACTGGGACTGCGGCGCTGAGGACCCGGGTTCGAATCCCGGCCCTGGGTCACAGTCCGTGTGGAGTTTGCACATTCTCCCCGTGTCTGCGTGAGTTTCACCCCCACAACCCAAAGATGTGCTGATCAGGTGGATTGGCCGTGCTAAATTGCCCCTTAAATGGAAAAAGAGATAATTGGGTACTCTAAAATTTTTTTTTTTTTAAATCTAGTCTGGTCTAAGCAACAGGGGTTAGCACTGCTGCCTCACAGCTCCAGGGTCCCGGGTTCAATTCCCAGCTTGGGTCACTGTGCGGAGTCTGCACTTTCTCCCCGTGTCTGCGTGGGTTTCCTCCGGGTGCTCCGGTTTCCTCCCACAGTCCAAAGAGGTGCAGGTTAGGTGGATTGGCCGGGCTAAATTGCCTCTGAGTGTCCAGGGATGTGTAGGTAAGGTGGGGGTAAGGGGATAAAACGGGGGAGTGGGCCGATGTAAGGGGCTCTTTCATAGGGCCAGTGCAGACTCAAGGGGCCGAATGGCCTCCTTCTGCACTGTAGGCATTCTATGATTCTCTGAGGAGAGGCGAAAACCAGAGGGACACAGATCGGAGGCAACTGGCAAAAAGATCAGGGGACGAGGGGAATTTTTATGATCTAGAAAGACTGGAAAATGGAAGCAGATTTAATCTTCGCAGAGCACTGTTCCACCCTCTCTCTCTTCCTCCTGCTCCATCTCTCTCCCTGCAACTCTCACTCTTTCCTCAGGACATCAGCTGTTTCAGTCCAGTGACATTCCCATTGTGTCACTGCAGTTTTCGGAATGCTTAATGGACGGAAAACTGCCGTTTGGACAGGGCGGGGGGGGATGAGGTCAGTCCATAAGAGGGTAATGTAGCCGCCTGGTAAACAGCGGGGAAGAAGCTGTTTTTGAGTCTGTCTGTGCCCGATGGAAGGACATGCAGAGACACACTCAGGTGTGTAAGATTTCTATATAGAATATAATATTTAATTTAGTACTAAAATTTGAAATTCTACCATTAGGCTAGTCGCCTCTCAATTATTAAAAAAAAATTTAGAGTACCCAATTCTTTTTTTTCCACAATTAAGGAGCAATTTAGCGTGGCCAATCCACCTACCCTGCACATCTTTGGGTTGTGGGGGGTGCGACACACGGGGAGAATGTGCAAACTCCACACGGACTGTGACCCAGGGCTGGGATGGAACCTGGGACCTTGGCACCGTGAGGCAGCAGTGCTAACCACTGTGCAGTCCACTGCCTCATCAATTAAATTAATTATGCTTGGCTGAGAACAAATAGGTCAAAAAGGTACAGATAATCTGAACTTTGAACTGATATCACCACTTCCTCCACCGGTGGGTGAGATTTTTAACTAACACCTTAGTGTCATCTTATCTAAGTGTGAGGACTATGTCACGAGGAAACAATTCTGTGTTTAGGTTTGGTTAATCCTTCTGTTGCCTTTTGTGTGTGCAGAGGTGCTAGGGTTTGAACATAAAAGAGATACGGAGACGGGGAGAGACAGAAAGGATGAGAGAAAGGAATTTAGAAAGGATGGGGAGAAAGAGACAGAAAGGAGAGACCAGAGAGAGAGGTAGGGAGAGGGAGATAGAGAGAAAGAAGATAGAGCGAGATGGAGAAAGATTCACCGAGCGTGACAGAGGTAGAGAGATAGAACGAGAAAGGGACGGAGGGAGAGAGAAAGGGCCAGAACGAGAGGGTGAGAGAGTAGGAGAGGAAGGAAGAGAAACAGAGGGGGAGAAAGAAAGTAAGGGAATGAAATGAAATGAAAATCGCTTATTGTCACAATCAGGCGTCAATGAAGTTACTGTGAAAAGCCCCTAGTCGCCACATTCCGGCGCCTGTTCGGGGAGGCTGTTACGGGAATTGAACCCGCGCTGCTGGCCTGCGTTGGTCTGCTTTCAAAGCCAGCGATTTAGCCCTGTGCTAAACAGCCCCTGTTTAGGGACAGAGGGTGGGAAAGAGTGGGCGTTGGAGGGAGAGAGATGGAGAAGGAGAAAAAGAGGAAGAGAGAGACAGAGAGAGAGGGTGGAAGAGGGAGGGCGAGAGAGGGGGACAAAAGGCGTAAGTGATGGAAGGAGGGTGGGAAAGAGAGGGAGACAGAGAGCGGGAGGGAGAGAGAGAGATAGAGAAGGACAAAGAAAGTTAAAGAAGGGGAGAGAGGGTGGGAAAGAGTGGGAGACAGAGAGAGAGGGAGGGAGGGAGAGATAGAGAAGGAGAATTAGAGTTAGGGAGAGAGGGTATAAGAAGGAGGGAGAGCGAATCTATCAATGATAACCAAAGTGTTCTCGATTTCTTCTCCATGTCTACTGTATCAGCTCAGAGCACCTTCCATCCAATGATTGAATTGTTATGGCGCAGAAGGAGACCTTTGGCCCCTTGCATTGGCACCAACTCTCCATCTGAGCAAAGCACCCAGCGCCACTCCCCTGCCTTCTCCCCGGAATCCGGCACACTCTTCCTTGTCAGATCACGGGCAGATGGTCCCTAACACAGCAGAAGAAGGGCCACCTGACCTGGGTGACAATTACTCTGCTGTGTTGCCCTCCGAGGGCCAATCACCACAACTCTCCAATTCCCTTTTGATCCTGCCTCCACCACACTCGCGGACAGTGCCTTCCAGACCTCAATCACTCGCTGTCCGAGAGGAGTTTCTCCTCAGATCACTTTTGCTCCTTTTACTTAAATCTGTGTCCCTCTCGTTCTCGATCCTTTCACGAGCAGGAACCGTTTCTCCCCGTCTACTCTGTCCAGCCCTCCCATGGTTTTGAACGCCTCAAATCTCTGGGTGAAGACATTTCTCCGGAATTCTCTACAGGATATATTCAGGTTTTTAAAGAATATCTTCGCACGAACATTATTTAGGGAAGGATTCGCATTGAATTGTGCGAGGAGTGCTCCCTCCATGGTCTCAAGTCCTGGTGTTGGATGCAAACCCCGAACCTCTGGTCTAAAGGTAGGGGGCGCTACCACTGTGCTTCAAGGCCTCCTCCTACAGGATTCATTCATTACTATTATGTACTGATTAATAACTTTAGTTCTGGTCTTCCCAGCCAGGGGAAAAATCTAAAATAAAAGCAAAATGCTGCAGATGCTGGAAATCTGAAATAAAATTGGGAAATGCTGGAAAAGCTCAGCTGGTCGGGCAGCATCTGTGGAGAGAGAAACAGAATTAACGTTTCGGGTTCAAATGACTCATCTTCAGAAGAGGAAAGATCTTTTCTCCACACCGACTCATCGAGTCAGAGAGTTTTACAGCACAGAGAGAGGCCCTTCGGCCCATCGTGTGCGTGCCGGCCATCGAGCCCCTCTCTATTCTAACCCCATTTCCCAGCACTTGGTCCGTCGCCTTGTTTGCTGTGGAGTTCCAATCGCTCATCTAAATGCTTCTTAAATGTTGCGGGGGTTCCTGCCTCTCCCACCCTTTCAGGCAGCGAGTTCCAGACTCCCAGCATCCTCTGGGGGAAAAGGTTTTCCTCAAATCTCCTGCCCCTGACCTTAAATCTGCCCCCTGGTTACTGACCCCCTACTAAGGGGGGAAAGTTCCTTCCTATCCACCCTATCAATGTCCCTCATAATTCTGTCCACCTCGATCAGGTCCCCCCCCCCCCCGGCCTTCTCTGCACCAAGGAAAACAACCCCGGCCTAACCAGCCTCTCCCCATAGCTGAGACGCTCCAGCCCAGGCAGCATCCTGGTGAATCTCCCCTGCACCCTCTCCAGCGCAACCACATCCTTCCTATAGTGTGGCGACGAGAACAGCACACAGTACTCTAGCTGGGGCCTAACCAGTGTTTTATACAGCTCCATCATAACCTCCCCGCACTTATAATCTATACCGCGGCCAAATGCCCCTCCTTTTTTTCTTGATTTTTCCAATTAAGGTGGCCAATCCACCTACCCCGCACATCTTTGGGTTGTGGGGGTGTGACCCACGCAGAGACGGGGAGAACGTGCAAACTCCACACGGGCAGTGGCCCTGGGCTTGGATCAAACCCGGGTCCTTGGTGCCATGAGGCAGCAGCGCTAACCACTGCGCCACCCGTATACCCCTTCCTAACCACCTTATCTACCTGTCCAGCTGCCTTCAAGGATCAATGGACATGCACCAACAAAGTCCCTCTACTTCCGATCGTTCCATTCTTCATTGCGTATTCCCCTCCCTTGTTAGACCTCCGAAAATGCATCACCTCGTACCGTTCGGGGTACAAGTCCATTCGTCACTGCTCAGTTTACTTAAATCATAGAATTTTTTCATAGAATTTACAGTGCAGAAGGAGGCCATTCGGCCCATCGAGTCTGCACCAGCCCTTGGAAAGAACACCCTACTCAACCCCATACTTCTACCCAAGTCCATACCTCCACCCTAGTCCATACTTCCACCTTGTCCCCGTAACCCCACCTCACCATTTTTGGACACCAACGGCAATTTAGCACAGCCAATCCACCTAACCTGCACATCTTTGGACTGTGGGAGGAAACCGGAGCACCCGGAGGAAACCCACGCAGACACGCGGGGGAGAACGTGCAGACTCCTCACAGACAGTGACCCAAGCCGGGATTCGAACCTGGGACCCTGGAGCTGTGAAGCAACTGTGATAAGCACAGTGCTACCGTGCTGCCCCAAAAGACCACTATCAGGTCACCAATCCCCACCCACCCCCTCCCCGCGCCTTCTTTTCTCTGGAGTAAAGAGACACACGCAGCCTGCGAGTTGCTTTACCTGTGGTCGGAAGAATCTCATGTGGTTGCATATTATGTGGTACTCTTGTGTTTTAATTGGACTGTAGTACTTAATCTTCCTGGTGCTGAAGAGCAAGGGATAGCCAAACTGGTAAGAGTTGGGTAGCGCGAACGTCAGGTTGCGCGCCTCCCCAAAGCGGTACAGTATGTTGAGGATTGTGCTGCTGGCTGTCTTGTGCGTCTTTAGGAACATCACGTGCGTCTTGGGCTGACAGGGTCTCCACGGGACCCCTTCGTCCCGAGAGGTCATCGACAAAACCCGAGGCTGGTCCAACTGATTGGACATTACCCTAGAGAAACGGAACAGCATCGAAATGACAAAGTCAGCCGAGGCGCTGGAGTGAAAATGTCTCCGACAAGATTGGTTTCAACAGAGTTACACGGAATCGACAGGAAAATGGATCACCCGGTCTGACGGTGGAAGACGTAAATCCCCTTCTCGAACCATTGAATCCCTACAGGGCAATTTTGCATTTTTGGACTGTGGAAGGAAACCCACGCAGACACGGGGAGGAAGTGGAAACACCAAATAAACGATCACCCAAGGCCGGAATTGAACCTGGGTCCTTGGTGCTGTGTGGCAGCAGTGCTAACCACTGTGCCGCCCCTTGACAGTTGGTTTATTTACAGGGTGCAGCATTACTTGTGTCCATCTACTACCGACTAACCCAGTGCCCCGACGGTCTCTCTTTATATGTGCTCGAAGTACTTAATCAATCAATCCGCTTCACCTTGATAATACAATTAACGTACGATTAATGTACCATTAATACTTCCAACATAGACACGGGCCATTGGTCAAAATGGGCAACTGGTCCGTGTTGGGATTTATGAATCTCTCGCTCAACACACTATCGGCACATGTTTCTGTTCCTTCCTCCCTCAGAGGAGGCCATTCACCCACTAGAGCCTGCTCCGCCATTCAATTCTCCCTTCGCACTCTGCCCCTCTTATTCCTTAGGCTTTATTAAGCGACCGAGCATCCACAGCCCTTTGGGGTAGAGAGTTCCAAAGATTCACAACCTTACGGGAGGAAACATCTCTCCTCACCTCAGCCCAAAATGGCCGACCCCTTATCATCGAACTGTGATACCCCCCCCCCAACGCCCCCAAACCACTGCTAATTCTGGACTCTCCAACCAAGGTGCCTCTCAGCATCAACCCTGCCAAGCCTAGCTCAATTCCAGAGGTGGAGGGGTTTGTCTTATGAGGAGGGCGGCACGGTAGCACAGTAGTTAGCACCGCTGCCTCACAGCAGCCAAGGTCCCAGGTTCGACTCCCGGCTGGGTCACTGTCTGTGCGGAGTCTGCACTTTCTCCCTGTGTGTGCGTGGGTTTCCTCCGGGTGCTCCGGTTTCCTCCCACAGTCCAAAGACGTGCAGGTCAGGTGTGGACTGGCCGTGCTAAATTGCCCCTTAATGTCCAGGGATGTGCAGGTTAGGTTAAAGGCTATTTGGGATGGGGCGGGGAGGCGACTTTGTGTGGCGTGCTCTCTCGGGACGGTGCAGACTCAATGGGCCGAATGGCCTCCTTCTGAACTGCAGGGATTCTATGATGAACGGTTGAGCAGGTCAGGCAAACACTCGTTGGGAGTTTAGAAGAACGAAAGATGATCTTATTGAAACTTCTAAGGTGCTGAGGGGATTTTTCGTCTTGTGGAGGAATCTCGAACGAAGGGACAAAGTTTAAAAAATAAGGGGCGCGATTCTCCGGCCCCCCCACCGGGTCGGAGAATCGCTGGGGTCTGCCGTGAATCCCGCCCCCGCCGTGTCCCGAATTCTCCGCCACCAGAGATTCGGCGGGGGCGGGAATCGCACCGCGCCGGTCGGCGATTCCCCGGCCCGCGATGGGCCGAAGTCCCGCCGCTGTCAGCCCTCTCTCGCCGGTGTGGATTAAACCTCCTCTTGAACGGCGGGATAAGGCAGGCTCCGGGGTCATTGGGGGGGGGGGGGGGGGGCGATCTGGCCCCGGGGGGGTGCCCCCACGGTGACCTGGCCCGCGATTGGGGCCGACCGATCCGCGGGCGGGCCTGTGCCGTGGGGGCACTCTTTTCCTTCCGCCTTCGCCATGGTCTTCACTGTGGCGGAGGCGGAAGAGACCCCCCTCCCCTGCGCGTGCGCGGGGAGGCCGTGAGGGGCCACTGACGCTCCCGCGCATGCGTCGCCCGGCGAAGACCTTTGGGCCCTGGCTGGCGTGGCGCCCAAGGCCTTTCCCGCCAGCCTGCGGAGCGGAAACCGCTCCGACGCGGGCCTAGCCCCTCAAGGTGAGGGCTTGGCCTCTAAAGGTGCGGCGAATTCCGCACCTTTGGGGCGGCCCGACGCCGGAGTGGTTCCCGCCACTCCATCACGCCGGGACCCCCCCGCCCCGCCGGGTAGGGGAGAATCCCGCCCAAGGAGTCTCCCATTTAAAATGGAAGCCTAGAGGGATTGTTCCCCTCAGAGGATCATTCGTCTGGGGAATTCCGCGCCCCCCCCCCCCCCCCCATCCTAGAGAGCAGCGGTGGCTGAGGGTCATTGAATATATTCAAGACTGAGTTAGCCATATCTTTGATTGACAAGGGGGTCAAGGGTTAATGGAGGTCAGGCAGGTTAATGGAGGTCAGGCAGGTTAATGGAGGTCAGGCAGGAAAATGGGGGAGGGGGGAGCTTGAACCCAGCTCTTTCTCCCCAAGTCGTCGCACTACCGCCTTCGCAATCCACCCCCTACTGCTGCTCTTTTCCCATAGCCCTGCCAAGTTCCGGAACTTTCCTCACATAAATGAACATGTCTCAGAACACGCTTAATTTGTAATATTAGCCCACACTGTCAAATTAATGTCAAAACAGACATGCCTCTGAGGGGCTGTGGGAAACGCTCTAATTATGCGGTGACTCAATGCACCAAGGGAGGAAATGGTTTCCAGGTCTGCCTTAGCCCAGGGACGTCGAACCAGCCAAATCCCTCACCTCTTTCCAGCTGAAATAAACCTCTCGGTTAACTAATTTCTAACGTCTGCCCCTTTATTGCCCTGGAGAAGCCGGTGGCAGGTAAGTCAACGTCTTGGCAACCGGGTGGTTTGCGGGGTCACTCCAGAGGTGACAGGCGTAGTGGGGGTCTGGAGTCACGTGTAGGCCAGACCAGGGCGAGGGCGGCGCCTTTCCTTCCCTAAAAGGGGCCGCCAGACGGGCCTTTGCCGACAAATTGGCGGCCCCCGCTCCATTCCCTTTCTGTGGGCGGGGCCAGCATTGGTTGCCCATTACCTCATAACCCTTGAGCTGGACGCTTCAGAGGGCAGCTAAGAATCAGCCGCACTGCCGTGTGCCTGGATCAGAGGTGGCCCGGGAACCACGTTCGGCCCACCCGGGTTCGGAGCGCGGCCCCCCCCCCCCCCACGTGACATTTTGTTGACCGTCGCCCACGCGCGGGGGGGGGGTCACCACATTCCGCCAAATCCCGTCCGCGTGGGTTTTTTTTTTTCCGACCGGTATGGCTGAAGTGATTCGCCCAACAAGCGAGGGCGAGTGAGGTGAGGTGCGTGCCGATCCCTCGCAACACTGGCTGTGAGAGCCGTGCACTCCCTCTGCGTCCAAAGAGTGATGATGTGGAGATGCTGGCGTTGGACTGGGGTGAGCGCAGTATGAAGTCTTACAACACCAGGTTAAAGTCCAACAGGTTTGTTTCGATGTCCCGGGGGGGGGGTCTCCGATGTGGCCTGGCCCGCGATCGGGGCCCACCAATCGGCGGGCCGGCCTCTCTGGCTGGGGGCCTCCTTTCTTCCGCGCCGGCCCCTGTAGCCCTGCGCCGTGTTGCGTCGGGGCCGGCCGCGTTGAAGGGAGCCGCTGCGCCTGCGCGGGTCGGCGCTGGCGCCGGTGCCACTGCGCGTGCGCGGATCCCGCGGCGCCCAGCTTGCCGCGGGATCAGCAGCCGCCGCTCCAGTGCCGTGCTGGCCCCCCGTCGGGGCCAGAATTGCCGGCCCTGAGGCCGTGATGACGCCGTCGGGAGACGCGACGGCATTTCCGACGGCGTCAACACTTATCCTCAGGATCCGAGGCGGACCCGTGAATTTGAAATACATAGAATCCCAGCAGTGCAGAAGGAGGCCATTCAGCCCATCGAGTTTGCACCGATCCTCCGAAAGAGCACCCTACCTAGGCCCAACCCCCCGCCCTATCCCCGTAACCCAACCTAACCTTTTGGACACTAAGGGTCAACTGATCTTGGCCAATCCCACCTAACCTGCACATCGTTTGGACTGTGGGAGGAAGCCGGAGCACCCGGAGGAAACCCACGCAGACACCCGAGGCCAGAATTGAACCCGGGTCAGCCATGATCAAGTTGGCACAGATCCGAGGGGCAGAATGGGCCCCTGCTGCTCCCACGTTCCTTTGTTAAGTGTGCTTCACAAAGCTGCGATGGGATGATATAACTAAGATCTGAATTCAGCAACGGTCAACGTAGGATAGCAAATTAGCGTTTTCAAGTAAGCCATGCACTTCACTGTTGACCTTTTCCAGTGAGGCCCATTAACACGCATCAATCTTTTAATTCCAGTATTTAAATCACGTGGGAGCACGGAACGTGGATATTGCAGGAAAGAGAGACATGTTGTGCTCACCGGGACAAACACAAGACTGCCAAATTTCAAAGTCACAATAATGTTGAACGGGAGGAATCAGGCCCCCCTTTTTTCTTTCGCTATTCTTTCGCGAGATGTGGGCGTTGGTGGGCAAGGTCAGCATTTGCAGCCCATTCCCCCGACGGCCCTTGAAATGCGTAGTTAGCTCAGCCTCGTCAGAGGGTGGTTCAGAGTCAACCCACACGCCTGCGGGTCTGGAGTCACGTCCAGGCCGGGCATGAGGTGAACCAATAACAACATTTCAACATCAAAACAAAAAAAGGTCCCCCCCCCAGGTTTTATGAGCTGAATTGAAATCCCACCAGCCGCCGTGGTGGTGGAGGACCGAACCCACGTCGCCAGGGTTAGTCGTTCAATGCTGTTACCAAATTCACCACCATGTTCCCTGTGGTATAAATTGTGATCGTGTTGAAATTTGGTGTTCTTGTGTTTGTCCTGATGAGTGCCAGACGAGAAGCTTCGACAGCACGTGTCTTCTCCACAATAGTTATTGAAGCAAAATGTAAAATGACCTTTTTTTATCCGTGATGCCCAGCGTCTGGATTGCCAGCCCGATAGCCATTAGGATCACCACAGTCATCCATAGGACACTGAGGGTGCACCATTGGAGTAGCCTTGGCTTCCTAAAAGAAAGAGGTGGTGTGTGAGAAGATATACAGGAACATCCTTTTAACCTGGCCCTGATAGTCAAACCTTGATCCAGAAGATAGAACAGGACCTCACGAACAACAATAGAACAGAGAACATAGAACAGTACAGCACAGAACAGGCCCTTCGGCCCTCGATATTGTGCCAAGCATTGTCCGAAACCAAGATCAAGCTATCCCACTCCCTGTCATTCTGGTGTGCCCCATGTGCCTATCCAATAACCGCTTGAAAGTTCCTAAAGTGTCCGCACAGCAGGCAGTCCATTCCACACCCTAACCACTCTCTGAGCAAAGAACCTACCTCGGACATCCCTCCTATATCTCACGCCCCGAACCTTATAGTTATGCCCCCTTGTAACAGCTACATCCACCCGAGGAAATAGTCTCTGAACGTCCACTCGATCTATCCCCCTCATCACCTTATAAACCTCTACTAAGTCGCCTCTCATCCTCCTCCACTGCAAAGAGCTCCCTCAACCTTTCCACATAAGACCTACCCTCCAATCCAGGCAGCATCCTGGTAAATCTCCTTTGCACCCTTTCCAATGCTTCCACATCCTTCCTATAATGAGGTGGCATACGAACGAATTCTGAGCGGGAGTAGGCCCCTCGAGCCTGCTACCCCATTCAATAAGATCATGGCTGATCTGATAGGAACCGCAAACCCCCATTTCCTGCCGACCCCTCAGATAACCTTTCACCCCGGCCCCCCTCCAACCCTGTTAGTCAAGAATCTATCCAACTCTGCCTGAAAAGGATTCTGCATCCGCTGCCTTTTCAGAGACTCCGCCCTCTGAGAGAAAATATTTCTCCTCATCTCCATCTTAAAGTGGCCACCCCCTTATTTTTAAACAGTGACCCCCCCTCGTTCTAGATTCTCCCACCAGAGGAAACGACCTCTCCACATCCACCCCTGCCAAGACCCCTCGGGATGTTTTTTTAATTCAAAATAAATTTCATAGCTGCCTGTGAGATCTTGCTGTGCGCAAATCTGGTTGCTGCGATTCCCACAATCCAACACTCCAACGGACCGTAAAACGCGGCTAGACACCCCGAGGATGCGAAAGGCACTACAGAAATGTTGTTTGAAGTGTCGAATAGTTGCCTTCCAAACACTTTGGGGGGCAGGATTTTACCCATCCCCAACCCCCCCCCCCCCCACCTCCCCTGGCAGCAGGATCTTCCAGTCCCCTCGATATCTATGCCCTTTTTGCCGTGTTCGACGGACGCGCCACCAGGGAACCCCACCGCCTGGGTGGGGCATTCGCCAATGGCGGTCTGGATGTTCCCACCGGGGGGGGAGGGGGTGGGGGGGGTCAAATATATCTGACACTCCCCGGGGAACCTTATCTCGCACTTTGAAAAGGCAGTGTCAGCCCCCCGCAACCGGAAACAGCGTTTTCATCGCACGAGACAATTGAAATCGGACATCGCGCCGCAAATAATTTGCGGGAAAGTTAGCAATTCGGAAAAACTAGAACGCAAAAGAATTTGCGGAGTTGTGGGGGGTGGGGGGGGTGGGGTGGAGAAAACCTGAAGACCACTGCGCAGGGCGGTGAATCCAGCCTCACAGGATTCTGGGTTCGAGAACTTCCACAATAGCAAGGCAACAGAACAGGAGGCCAATCACCCTGTCGCATCCCTGCTAGCTCCCCGTAAGAGCAACTCACCCAGTCCCCCGCCCCCCACCTCGCCAAATTATTTTTCGTTCGCTGATAATTATCCAATTCGCTTCGGAAAATAGCACCTTTCGCAGCGTCCTGGCTGAAGCGTTGTCATGCGGGCAACGCGGCAACCAATCGGCGCACAGCAAGATCCCGCAAACAGCAAAGGTGATAAATGACCTGGATCGCCCGCTTTCATTTCGGTGATTCGTTCCAGGTTCAGAAGCAAAGAAGCGCCGTGAATCTTGTACAGAACACCTTTGGATGCAGGCTTCTAATCCACTGGCATTTTCCCTTAACTAAGAAGAGCAGTGCTGTTTCGGTGCAACATCGTGGGCCGAAGGGCCTGTACTGCGCTGTATCGTTCTATGTTCTATGTACTCGTGCTCACCCAGTGTCCTGTACAACTGAAACGTACTCCCTACTTCTGTCATTTGTAAGCACAATAAACGATAGCTTTAGCTTTCCCAATTACCTCTGGTGCCTGCAGACGAGCCTTTTGTGATCCATTCACTCGGGCACCCAGATCCCTGAGATGTGGACTTGCGTTTATATAGCACTTTTCATAGAATTTACAGTGCAGAAGGAGGCCATTCGGCCCATTGAGTCTGCACCGGCTCTTTGAAAGAGCACCCTACCCAAGGTCAACACCTCCACCCTATCCCCATAACCCAGTAACCCCACCCAACACTAACGGCAATTTTGGACACTAAGGGCAATTTATCACAGCCAATCCACCTAACCCGCACGTCTTTGGACTGGGGGAGGAAACCGGAGCACCCGGAGGAAACCCACGCACACACACAGGGAGGACGTGCAGACTCCGCACAGACAGTGACCCAAGCCGGAATCGAACCTGGGACCCTGGAGCTGTGAAGCAATTGTGCTAACCACAATGCTACCGGGCTGCCCTTTCGTGACCATAGAATCCCTGCAGTGCAGAAGGAAGTCATTCAGCCCATCACGTCTGCACCGACCCTCTGATAGAGCATCTTACCTCAGCCCACTCGCTCTGCACTATCCCTGTAACCCCACCTAACCTCCACATCTTTGGACACTAAGGGTCAATTTAGCACGGCCAATCCACCTAACCTGCACATCTTTGGACTGTGGGAGGAAACTGGAGCACCCGGAGGAAACCCACGCAGACACGGAGAGGAAGGTCAAACTGCACACAGATGCAGCGGTGCTAACCACTGTGCCGCGCATTTGATCTCACCAACAACTTTACAGCCAGTAAACTACGTTTAGATGCAAACCCTGTTGTAATTTAGGAAGGTCAGCGGCCTTTGTGCGCACAGGAAGATTCCGCAAACAGCAACGCGATAGTGACAGTAATCATCTGTTCTCGCATGAGGGATAAATATTGGCCCCGGGGATAACTGCCCTCCTATCGGATCTTTCACCACCCCACTGAGAGGGCCTCAGTTTAATGTCTGCTCTGGACGAGGGCGCTTCAGACAGTGCAGCACTCCCGCATTGCTGCGTTTGAATGTCAGTCTGGGTTCTTCCGCCACTCAGGTCCTGGAGTTGAACCCACAACCTTAGGACACAGAGACAAGAGGGTGATATTCTTCCCACCAAATTGCACCACCTTAGAGACGTGGGAAATAGGAGCAGGAGGAGGCCACCATGCGGCCCTTCGATCCAGCTCCACCATTCATCATGATCCTGGCTAATTCTCTATCTAGGCAACATACTCCAGCTTTCTCCCCCCCATGAACCCTTGACACCTTCATTGTCCAAAAATCCATCCACTTCCTTCTTAAATACATTGAGTGCCCTCCACAGCCGTCTGTGTTAGAGAGTCCCATAGGGTCACCACCCTCTGAATGAAGACATTTACAGAGAACAAACAAAGAACAAAGAAAAGTACAGCACAGGAACAGGCCCTTCGGCCCTCCAAGCCTGCGCCGACCATGCTGCCCGACTAAACTACAATCTTCTACACTTCCTGGGTCCGTATCCCTCTATTCCCATCCTATTCATGTATTTGTCAAGATGCCCCTTAAACGTCACTATCGCTCCTGCTTCCACCACCTCCTCCGGCAGCGAGTTCCAGGCACCCACTACCCTCTGTGTAAAAAACTTGCCTCGTACATCTCCTCTAAACCTTGCCCCTCACACCTTAAACCTATGCCCCCTACTAATTGTCCCCTCTACCCTGGGGAAAAGCCTCTGACTATCCACTCTGTCTATGCCCCTCATAATTTTGTAGACCTCTCTCAGGTCGCCCCTCAACCTCCGTCGTTCTAGTCAGAACAAACCGAGTTTATTCAACCGCTCCTCATAGCTAATGCCCTCCAGACCAGGCAACATCCTGGTAAATCTCTTCTGCACCCTCTCTAAAGCCTCCTCATCTCAGTCCGAAGTGGCCGACCCCATATCCCGAGGCTGTGACCCCTTGTTCAGACCCATTGCCCCTGCCGTTAAATCTCTGCCCCCTGGTTATTGACCCCTCTACTAAAGGAGAAATGTTCCTTCCTATCCACCTCATCTATGTCCCTCATAATTCTGTCCACCTCGATCAGGTCCCCCCCCCTCGGCCTTCCCTGCACCAAGGGAAACAACCCCAGCCTAACCAGCCTCTCCCCATAGCTGGGACGCTCCAGCCCAGGCAGCATCCTGGTGAATCTCCCCTGCACCCTCTCCAGCGCAACCACA
Source organism: Scyliorhinus torazame (assembly GCF_047496885.1). Taxonomy (NCBI): domain Eukaryota; kingdom Metazoa; phylum Chordata; class Chondrichthyes; order Carcharhiniformes; family Scyliorhinidae; genus Scyliorhinus; species Scyliorhinus torazame. The sequence goes on from NC_092737.1 coordinate 12,594,117, forward strand.
TCATTCCTATAGTGTGGCGACGAGAACAGCACACAGTACTCTAGCTGGGGCCTAACCAGCGTTTTATACAGCTCCATCATAACCTCCCCGCACTTATAATCTATACCTCGGCTAATAAAGGCAAGTATCCCATATGCCTGGTGAGATATATTTAAGGGAAAGCAGGATAAACACATGAAGGGTAGAGGAATAGGATATGTTGATGGGGTGAGATGTAGCGGTAGTGGGAGGAGGCTCGTGAAGTTCATAGAATCATAGAATCTACAATGCAGGAGGCCATTCAGCCCATCGAGTCTGCACCAGCCCTTGGAAAGGGCACCCCACTGAAGCCCACGCCTCCACCCTATCCCCGTAACCCAGTAACCCCACCTAACCTTTTTGGACACTAAGGACAATTTATCATGGCCAGTCCACCTAACCTGCACATCTTTGGACTGCGGGAGGAAACCGGAGCACCCGGAGGAAACCCACGCACACACGGGGGCGGACGTGCAGACTCCACACTGACAGTGACCCAAGCCGGGGAATCGAACCCGGGACCCTGGAGCTGTGAAGCAACTGAGGTAACCACTGTGCTACCGTGCTGCCTTACGGGGATAGGGTGGGAGAGAGGGCTGGGCAGGGTGCTCTTTCGGAGGGTCGGTGCAGACTCGATGGGCCGAATGGCCTCCTTCTGCACAGTAGGGATTCCACGATGATTTCCTGAACCTCTACGAGGCTCTTTTCCATATTGGGGGAACGCCTGGGACGTTTTGCATTTTTTTGAGAGCTAGACAGATACTCCAGGATGGAGCGAGGGTGAAGGGGCATCGGAGGCAAGAGCTGCCCCCTGGCCACCAACTTAAACCTCTGTCTCCCTCCCTCTCCAATGTGTAACTGGAGAGTGGACAGAAGCAGCAAATGCCTGCCCAGCCCCCTCGGCTGCATTTGAACCAAGATCCGAGATGGAGGAGAGGGGGAGGGTCATCAAATATCCATCCCCCACCCCCAGGTGGTGAAAGGAGGGAGGTGGTGGATTTTAATCCTGTCCCCAGCCCCCCGTCCGCCAGAGCTGGGCATCGCATAATTTAGCCTTGAGCATTGTTAATTCATCTCAACCCCCCCCCCCCCCCCTTCTCTCTCTGCAAATCCTGCTGCAATTATTTAAGATTGCCCGTTCTGCATTAATACGTCCTCCACCCCCTCCCCAGCCCTGATCCCCCCCCCTCCTTAATACTGAGCCTGTTCAACAGCAAGTCGTCCCCCCCCCCCCGAAACTGCACCTGATCAATTTCGCATTGCATGTCAATTTCAGAAGCATTTTTCTCTCTCTCCCCCCCCCCCCCCCCCCCCCACCTTAATGGGACACTTACTTGCGACGTCTTCGTCGGAACATCTCGACCAGGTTTATCTCAAAGGATGCAACTTCGCCTCAGCTTTCCAAGGTGACGGAATGTCCTTTTTTTTAATACAAGATATATTTAAATTGTCTCTTCCCCCCCCCCCCCCCCCGTTCAACGCGATTGCAATGGAGAGAGAGAGACAGCAGCAGTGCAATGATCTGACTGCAGATTTCCAGTTGGCACAGACATTGCCAGCCCCCTACTGGATCCTCCCAGTGTAGATAATAACTCTGGGCAGGTACCTCTCTCTCTCACCATTCCCACCCCCCCTCTCCCTCTCCCTTTAGGAGGAGCAGGAATCGAAAGTGCGTGGGCTGCTTGTAAACTGGGCGTGAGGGTGAACTCACAGTCTGGAGAAGGGCGAGAAGTGGGGTGAACAAATCGTAGGTTTCCCCTGCAGTGCAGAAGGAGACCATTCGGCCCGTCAGGTCAGCACCGACCCCTCTGTAAGAGCACCCCACTCCCGCCCCACCCGCCCCGCGCACCCCACCTAACCTGCGCATCCCCGGACACTAAGGGGCAATTTATCACCGCCAATCCACCCTAACCTGGGTAACACATGTCGATAGCACTGTGGCTTCACAGCGGCAGGGTCCCAGGTTCGATTCCCCACTGGGTTGCTGTCTGTGCGGAGTCTGCACGTTCTCCCCCGTGTCCCCGTGGGTTTCCTCCGGATGCTCCGGTTTCCTCCCACAGTCCAAAGATGTGCAGGTTAGGTGGATTGGCCGTGATAAATTGCCCTTAGTGTCCAAAAAGGTTAGGAGGGGTTATTGGGTGACGGGGATAGGGTGGAAGCGTACGTGGGTCGGTGCAGACTCGATGGGCCGAATGGCCTCCTTCTGGCACTGTATGTTTTATGCTTTATGTTCTAACTTGCACATCTTTGGTCACTAAGGGCAATTTAGCCCGGCCAATCCACCTAACCTGCACATCTTTGGTCACAAAGGGCAATTTATCACGGCCAATTCACCGAACCTGCACATCTTTGGACTGTGGGAGGAAACCGGAGCACCCGGAGGAAACCCACGCGGACACGGGGGAGAGCGTGCAGACTCCGCACAGACAGTGAGCCGAGGCCGGAATCGGAGGAGCGCAGAGATCTTTGTGCATCGTGGGACTTGGAGGAGGTTACAGAGATTGAGGCCACGGAGGGATTTGGAAGGAAGGGTCAGAAAAGAAAATGACCTGCCAGCAGCACGCAGGCATTATTCCGACGTAGGGAGAAGGAACAGCATCGAAACAGGCCGTTCGATCCATCTACTACGTGCTGGTGTTTCTGCTCCGCTTCTGCGCCCCCCTCCCACTCTCTCGTCATCTCCCCTGTCATTGCATCCTTCCATTCCTTCCGCCCTCCTGTGATTCCTTCCTCTCCGAGGGTCATTGATGTCTGGGATCCTCTTGCCCCAGAGAGCAGCCGAGGTGGTGGGTCCATATGTTCCAACGTTGGGCTGGACAGGTTTCTGATCGAGGGGGGAGTGGAGGATTATGGGGGTGGGGCTGGCGAAGGGGCGGGGTCGGGACAGACGGGAAGGTGGGGGTGAGGTTACAAACAGATCAGGCATGATTATATCGAATGGAGGTGTGGGGCCGAATGGCCTCCTCCTGTTCCGATTACTGGTGACCCTATTCGTATATGAAAGGATTTGCATTTCTGTAGTGCCTTTAACTGCCTCAGGGCGTTCCAAAGCACGCCGCAGCCAAGCAAACACGTTCAGATGTGCCATATTGAGGAAACGGGCAGCACGGTAGCACAGTGGTTAGCACAGTTGCTTCACAGCTCCAGGGTCCCAGGTTCGATTCCCGGCTTGGGTCACTGTCTGTGCGGAGTCTGCACATCCTCCCCGTGTCTGCCCGGGTTTCCTCCGGGTGCTCCGGTTTCCTCCCACGGTCCAAAGATGTGCAAGTTAGGTGGATTGACCGCGCTAAATTTCCCCTTAGTGTCCAAAAGAGGTGGGGTGGGGTTCCTGGGTTGCGGGGAAGGGGTGGAGGTGTGTGCTTGGGTGGGGGTGCTCTTTCCAAGGGCCGGTGTAGACTCGATGGGCCGAATGGCCTCTCTGCACTGTAATTTCTACGATTCTATGATAAACCTGCGCATAGCAAGCTCCCACAAACAGCAGTCACGGCCGGATCATCTGTTTGGAGAGATGGTGGTTGGGGGATCAATATTGGCCCCTCTGAGACATGGGAGAACTCTGCTTCAATGAACGTTACAATCCTGGGTGAGTGATGAATATTGCTTGCATTACCGATGCAAGAGAGTAATTTGACCAATGTAAAAACTTGAAAAATTGACGTGCTTCCTGCGATGGCCGATTTGAAATGCCTGAGAAGCTATTTCACAAATAAAGTATGCATTTTGCAGATAAAGAAAAAGAAGAATATATTGCCACGAGAGATTTTCCCTCCGCTCTCCTTCGAATAGTGGCCACGATGGTATCATTTACATCCACACAAGAGGGCCTCGGTTTGGGGTCTCACAGACGGCACCTCTGACAGTGCAGCACTCCCCCCAGCATGGCACCGGAGTGCCAGATAAATTTATTGTGCTCATGGGGGGGGGAAGGGGGTGGCATGGTGGCACAGTGGTTAGCAGTGCTGCCTCACGGCGCCGAGGACCCGGGTTCGATCCTAGCCCCGGGTCACTGTCCGTGCGGAGTTTGCATGTTCATAGAATTTCATAGAATTTACAGTGCAGAAGGAGGCCATTCGGCCCATCGAGTCTGCACTGGCTCTCTGAAAGAGCACCCTACCCAGCCGCACACCTCCACCCTATCCCCATAACCCAGTAACCCCACCCAACACTAAGGGCAATTTTGGACACTAAGGGCAATTTAGCATGGCCAACCCACCTAACCTGCACATCTTTGGACTGTGGGAGGAAACCGGAGCACCCGGAGGAAACCCACGCACACACGGGGAGGACGTGCAGACTCCGCACAGACAGTGACCCAAGCGGGGAATCGAACCTGGGACCCTGGAGCTGTGAAGCAATTGTGCTAACCACCATGCTACCGTGTTGCCCAAATGTCTCCCCATTCTCCCCATGCCTGCGTGGGTCTCCCCCCACCCACCGAGCCCAAAAAGATGTGCAGGGCGAGGTGGACTGGCCACGCCAAATTGCCCGTTAATTGGGGAAAAAAAATGAATTGGGTACTCTAAATTTATGTCAGAAGAAATGTCGTGTTCGGTCCTCCGGAGCGGGGATTTGAACCCACAGCTGTCTGACTCCGAGGCAAAGGGGAGAGAAAGAGAGAGCCACCCGCTGACTCACAGCTCCCGCGCAGGAATCACTCCACGGAAAGGCACAGCACCCGATAGAGGCCATTAGGCCCATTGCCATGCTGGCCCCCTTCCGAGATACGGTAGGGACCAGCGCACTTGGGCAGATTTGAGAATGGATCATTAAAAAATAAACTCGAGGCCTCTGAGTGGTTTTATTGAAGGATGGTGCGGGGTAAGTTAATTATTACAGGGCTCTGACATATGGCAGCTGAGTTGTGTGTGACAAAAAGCGCTGATCGAGATGTAAGTGGGTGAGGTCTGTGTACATTCTGCTGATTGACAAATGCTGATGTGGAATACCGGGAAGGTATTACACTAGGCTGTGAATTCCTGTTCCGAAGTTACGGTCAGTGATTCGCAACATTACAGATTAGGTAACACTCCGGGATCTTCCTGCTCCTCCACCTCATCTTCTCTGCCAATGCCGGCCCTGCCTTCAGCCGCCTGGGCCCCTACGCTCCGGAATTCCCTCCGTAAACCTCTCGGCCGCTCACTTGGCCTCCTTCGAGGCGCCCCTCAGAACCAAATTCTTGTGAGCCAGCTTTGGGCCGCCTGCCCCTGTTCCCGCCTCACGTGACGAGGTGTCGAATTCTGTTTGATCGCCATTCCTCGGTGAGCCTGACCGCGTCACGGGGAAGGGCGGAGCGCGGCGGTCAGCTCCCGCCAATGTTTTGTTTCAGGCGGTGCTCAGTCTTCGCCGCGATGGGGAATAGCTTCCGCAGTGGCGACATGGAGCTCTCTGCGCCCTCCGCTGAATTTTGTCAAGGTGGGGGGGGGGGGGGGGAAAGGGGGGCTCACCAATTAAGTGTGTCGTCGATTGGGGTGGGGTGGGGGCGGGCACCACAGCTCCATCCGGGTTCCCCCTGCGAGGCACCACTTGTGCCAATTTGCTGCAAACAGGCCTTGGGGCCCACTTCGGGAAACGGTTCCGCAGCGCCCAATCCTGGCCTCTGCGGAGGGTGCGATCTGTGGTAAGGAAGCGGTTGTTAATGGCGGCATGTTGTCTCCATTCCCGCTGCCACGGGGCTTCCCTGGCACTCTTGTCTTAGCCATACAGGCTGTGGTGATGGGAGGCGAGCAGCAGGCTTTTGGTAAGGCCCGAGAGTAGTGGCAGGCTTGGATTGACATAAACCTTCATAGAATCCCTACAGTGCAGAAGGAGGCTATTTGGCCCACTGAGTCAGCACCGACCCTCTGAAAGAGCACCCTGCCTCGGCCCTTTCCCGCAACCCCACCTAACCTTTACATCTTTGGACACTAAGGGACAATAAGGGACTAAGGAGCGGCAGGGTAGCACAGTGGTTAGCATTGATGCTTCACAGCACCAGGGTCCCAGGTTCGATTCCCCGCTGGGTCGCTGTCTGTGCGGAGTCTGCACGTTCTCCCTGTGTCTGCGTGGGTTTCCTCCGGGTGCTCCGGTTTCCTCCCACAAGTCCCGAAAGACGTGCTGTTGGGTGAATTGGACATTCTGAATTCTCCCTCTGTGTACCCGAACAGGCGCCGGAATGTGACGTCTAGGGTTTTTTTAACAGTAACTTCATTGCAGCGTTAATGTGAGCCTGCTTGTGACAATAAAGATTATTATAAAAATTTATCGCGGCCAATCCACCCTAACCTGCACATCTTTGGGCTGTGGGAGGAAACCGGAGCACCCGGAGGAAACCCACGCAGCCACGGGGAGAATGTGCAGACTCCGCACAGACCGTCGCCCGAGGCTGAAATTGACCCGGGTCCCTGCCGCTCTGAGGCAGCGGAGCTAACCACTGCGCCACCGTCCCGTTGCCCGGACTGGGAGGTGAGTTGTTCGGACGGTGCGAGTGACAACCAGCATTGTTGTGTTGAGCTGGCCATCCACAAGACTGGTATCGGCATTGACGGTGCCGGCTCTGCGGATGGCGTGCGGCAGACTCTCTCATGGGTCACCAAGTGAAGTGCTGACCTTCCCCACTCCGGACACCCGAGTACAAAATTCGAGGCTGACACTCCAGTGCAGGACCGAGGGAGTGCTGCATTGTTGGGGGATCTGTCTTTTGCATGAAGCTATTAAAACGTATAAGATTCTGAGGGGGGGGGGTGTTTGAAAGGGTGGATTCTGAGAGAATGTTCACTCCTCGTGCAGGAATCCAGAACTGGTAGGCCGCAGTTTCAAAATAAAGGTTCTCCCATTTCCGACTCGGGATGAGGAGAAATGTCTTCTTTAAGAGACTGGTTAGTATTTGGACTTGCCTTCCTTAGACAGCAGTGGCGGCTCGGTCATCAACTCAAACTGGAGCGAGGCGTATTGTTGATTGGCGACAGGGGGGGGTCAAGGGTCGCGTGGGGAGAGGAGGAACAGGCGGGAAGGTGGAATTAAGGCAACAAGCGGGCGGGCCACGATCTTAGTCAAGGGCGGAGAGACTCGAGGAGCCAAGCGGCCTCCCCCCAGCCCCCGTTTCATTCGACCTCACGCGTATTAAATCGAGACCCCCTCTGCCCCGCCCCCCTCGGAAGCCTGTAAAATATCCCTCGGCCGTCATGTCAAAGACAAGTGGATCGCTGCACATTTCTCCCGGGACGATATTCATCGCTCGATCGACATAACCCGAATAAAACAGGCCGAACGACCATTACCCCGGTGCTGTATTTGGGATCTTGCTATGTGCCGCCCGACTGCCACGCCTCCCACTCTGCAACAGCGGCAGTGCTTTCAAAGGGCTCGATTGGCTGACAAGTGTCTGGCGAGGCCCTGAGGGCGCTGGAGGGCAGGAATCCCTTACGAACACTCCGCGCAATAAACTCAATCCTGTCAAGAGACCGTCAATAGTTAATTACAGCAGTTACAAATTACGGCCTTGATTATTAATTATCGTGGAGGCACTAATTTTCTCTCCACGTGCGTCGTCGAATCGAAAACGGGTACGGTTCACCACCGCGGACAGCGCAGAATTTGTTTGAGATGAGACTGTGACAAGGGTGTTATAACCTGCCCCGATCCTATTGGCTGGGACAAATTGGTATTTTAGGGTCCAATCAACACAACAGAAATTAACTTCGGGATTAAAAGGGGCAGCTCCTGCTAGGGGCACTGCCCAAAAATAACTAAGAACAACGGCAATTTATCAACGTCATATCAAAACGTGAAAAGAGGGGTCGTGAAGCAATTCAACCCCTGCAGCGCCCACTGTCATGACATACAGACGCACACAGAATGATATACAGACAAGCAGCTAATGGACACAGAGAACAGGACATGACCAATGAGCAGGCAGGACACTCAGGGGTGGGATCTGACTATAAAAGACACGAGTCACTCACACTCCGCCTCTTTCCACTGAGTCAGTCAAGGGTGTTGTTACAATCTCACACCTCCAGCACGTGGCTAAGAGCTAGTCTGGTTCAGTCAGACAGAGTAACCACACTTAAGTTAGCAGAGAGTCGTGTTGTGTTATGCTTTTGTAGCATAAGCTGCTTCCTTGCTGTGCACTCTGACAAAGGAAGGTTCAGACTTGGAGATAGCTTTAACACGTTTATTAAACTATCAACAATTCTCCTTCTTGGATTCGACGCTACTGTTAATCCTGCTATAGCTACTCAGACTGACGAACCAGTCTGCTACAATCCACGTGGTGGGTGTGATGTTCAATCAACTATGTGTCTGTACTCACTGAGTGTCTCCACTGGAAAGAGGAAGATCATGTGTGATGTGTCCTTTTATATGGGTTGGTGTAATGCCCTCCTGTGGTAGTGTCACCTGTGTGTATCGTGAATGCTCATTGGTCGTGTCCTATCTTACTGAGCTATTATCATAGAATTTACAGTGCAGAAGGAGGCCATTCGGCCCATCGAGTCTGCACCGGCTCTTGGAAAGAGCACCCTACCCAAGGTCAACACCTCCACCCTATCCCCGTAGCCCCACCCAACACTAAGGGCAATTTTGGACACTAAGTGCAATTTATCATGGCCAATCCACCTAACCTGCACATCTTTGGACTGTGGGAGGAAACCGGAGCACCCGGAGGAAACCCACGCACACACGGGGAGAACGTGCAGGCTCCGCACAGACAGTGACCCAAGCCGGAATCGAACTTGAGACCCTGGATCTGTGAAGCAATTGTGCTATCCACAATGCTACCGTGCTGTTGGTTGACTGCCTGTGTGTCATGTCTCTGGTGTTCCCTCTAGTGACTAGCTAGGTGTAGTGTATGTGCATTAACCCTTTGTGTACTTACAGTGATGTATATCACAACAAGTCAAACTCACAGAGAGCTGTGCTAACTGTGCTATTAGTTCAATAAACCTGATTGAACTAACTTCAAGGTCTGGAGTATCTTTCTGATCTAAGCTGCATCCAGTTGCAGCCAGTGTTAGACCAATGTACCCAACACGACACCCACTGGGCATGGAAGGCCTCCAGAGTGCCCGTGGACACTGCATGCTCCCTCTCCAGGACAGGCAGTCCGGACGGACGACTCCCCTCGGTCGCCCGCTGCCAGGACCCGTTAATGGCCAAGAACAGGGTGACAAAAGTTGCAGAGAACAGCGACAGACAATCGTCACTGAATGTAGTCAAGAAGGAAATGGACAGATTTCTCGGCTCTGGGGGTCAAGGGGAGAAGGTGGGAGTGTGGCGTCGAAACAGAGGATTAGCCGGGATGATACTGAACGGTGGAGCAGGCCCGAAGGGCCGAATGGCCTCCTCCTGCTCCTGTTTTCTACGTTTCTCTCTGTGGAAGCAAGAAGGTGCATTCATTTGGCGCCCGCCGCGGCCTCGGGACGTCCCAAAGCGCTTTGGGGCCGCCAAAATACTTTGGGGAGTGCTATAAGGTAGGCAAGATGGCCGCCGGTTCGGGAGATCGCGCCAACAGCCACGCGGTATATGAGCAGATAATAGTGAAGTTGCCTCAGGACACCGGGGAGGTCACCCTCATCTTCAAAATGGCGGCGGCGGGATCATTTGTCTGACCTCTGTCCGGGCAGGTCAACTGGCTTGACGGGTGCAGCAGGCCGCCGAACTGGAGGCGATCAGGACGCCACCTGACGTCACCGCCGCTGGGACTCCCTTGCTCGAGAGGCAGTGGATGCACAATCTTTGCTCAACTCCAAGGCGGAGCCAGATAGATCCTCGACCAGTGAGGTAGGGTGGAAGGTTACAGGGGGGTCGGCAGGAATCTGGGGTCGCGGTTACAGTCGGATCAGCCAAGACCTTATTGAATGGGGTAGCAGGATCGGGGGGCCGAGTGGCCCCTGCTCCTGATCCGGATGTTCGTATGACGATGAGGGATAAAGTTTAGGCCCAGGATGCGCCCCCCCCCACCCCCCCCCACACCTTGTTCTTCGACCAGTAGGATCTTGTACCTGAGCGGACAGACTTGTGTCAAAGTTTTAGTCCATGAGACTTAGGAGCAGAATTAGGCCACTCGGCCCATCGAGTCTGCTCCGCCATTCAATCACGGATGACATTTTTCTCATCCCCTTTCTCCTGCCTTCTCCCCATAACCCTTGATCCCCTTATTGTTCCGGCACCTATGTATCGGGCAGCACGGTGACACAGTGGTTAGCACTGCTGCCTCACGGCGTCGCGGTCCCAGGTTTGATCCCGACTCCTGGGTCACTGTCCGTGTGGAGTTTGCACATTCGCCCCGTGTTTGCGTGGGTTTTGCCCCAAAGATGTGCCGGGTAGGTGGATTGGACACGCTAAACTGCCCCTTATTTGGAAAAAAATGAATTGGCCTCTCATTTATTAAAAAAACCTATCTATCTCTGTCTTTTTTTTTAAAATAATATTTTATTGAAAATTTTTGGTCAACCAACACAGTACATTGTGCATCCTTTACACAACATTGTAACAATACAGATAATAATGACCTTTTTAAATTTAAACAAAAACAACAACAAATAAATAAATATTAAATAACAAAAAATAAAAACTAGCCCTCATTGGCAACTGCCTTGTCTCGGGCCACACCCCCCCCCCCCCCCCCCATCCCCCCCCCCCAAGTCCTGGGCCGCTGCTGCTGCCTTCTTTGTTCTCCCCTATCTATCTTTCCGCAAGATATTCGACGAACGGTTGCCACCGCCTAGTAAACCCTTGAGCCGACCCCCTTAGGACGAACTTAATCCGCTCTAACTTTATGAACCCCGCCATATCATTTATCCAGGTCTCCACCCCCGGGGGCTTGGCTTCTTTCCACCTTAGCAATATTCTGCGCCGGGCTACTAGGGACGCAAAGGCCAAAACATCGGCCTCTTTCGCCTCCTGCACTCCCGGCTCTTGTGCAACCCCAAATATAGCCAACCCCCAGCTTGGTTCGACCCGGACTCCTACTACTTTCGAAAGCACCTTTGTCACCCCCATCCAAAACCCCTGTAGTGCCGGGCATGACCAAAACATATGGGTATGATTCGCTGGGCTTCTCGAGCACCTCACACACCTATCCTCCACCCCAAAAAATTTACTGAGCCGTGTTCCAGTCATATGTGCCCTGTGTAATACCTTAAACTGAATCAGGCTTAGCCTGGCGCACGAGGACGACGAGTTTACCCTGTTTAGGGCATCTGCCCACATCCCCTCCTCAATCTCCTCCCCTAGCTCTTCTTCCCATTTCCCTTTTAGTTCGTCCATCATAGTCTCCCCTTCGTCTCTCATTTCCCTATATATATCCGACACCTTACCGTCCCCCACCCATTTCTTTGAGATGACTCTGTCCTGCACCTCTTGTGTCGGGAGCTGCGGGAATTCCCTCACCTGTTGCCTCGCAAAAGCCCTCAATTGCATGTACCTGAATGCATTCCCTTGGGGCAACCCATATTTCTCGGTCAGCGCTCCCAGACTCGCAAACTTCCCATCCACAAATAGATCTTTCAATTGCGTTATACCTGCTCTTTGCCACATTCCATATCCCCCATCCATTCCCCCCGGGGCAAACCTATGGTTGTTTCTTATCGGGGACCCCCCCAGTGCTCCGGTCTTTCCCCTATGTCGTCTCCACTGTCCCCAAATCTTCAGTGTAGCTACCACCACCGGACTCGTGGTATAGTTCCTTGGTGAGAACGGCAATGGGGCTGTCACCATAGCCTGCAGGCTGGTCCCCCTACAGGACGCCCTCTCTAATCTCTTCCACGCCGCTCCTTCCTCCTCTCCCATCCACTTACTCACCATTGAAATATTAGCGGCCCAATAATACTCACTTAGGCTCGGTAGTGCCAGCCCCCCCCTATCCCTACTACGCTGTAAGAATCCCTTCCTCACTCTCGGAGTCTTCCCGGCCCAAACAAAACCCATGATACTCTTTTCTATCCTTTTGAAAAAAGCCTTCGTGATCACCACCGGGAGACACTGAAACACAAAGAGGAATCTCGGGAGGACCACCATCTTAACCGCCTGCACCCTCCCTGCCATTGACAATGCTACCATATCCCATCTCTTGAAATCTTCCTCCATCTGTTCCACCAACCGCGTCAAATTTAGCCTGTGCAATGTGCCCCAATTCTTAGCTATCTGGATCCCCAGGTAACGAAAGTCTCTTGTTACCTTCCTCAACGGTAGGTCTTCTATTTCTCTACTCTGCTCCCCTGGATGCACCACAAACAGCTCACTCTTCCCCATGTTCAATTTATACCCTGAAAAATCCCCAAACTCCCCAAGTATCCGCATTATTTCTGGCATCCCCTCCGCTGGATCCGCCACATATAGTAGCAGATCATCCGCATATAAAGATACCCGGTGTTCTTCTCCTCCCCTAAGTATTCCCCTCCATCCCTTGGAACCTCTCAGCGCTATCGCCAGGGGCTCAATCGCCAGTGCAAACAGTAATGGGGACAGAGGACATCCCTGCCTTGTCCCTCTATGGAGCCGAAAATATGCCGATCCCCGTCCATTCGTGACCACACTCGCCACTGGGGCCCTATACAACAGCTGCACCCATCTAACATACCCCTCTCCGAACCCAAATCTCCTCAACACCTCCCACAGATAATCCCACTCCACTCTATCAAATGCTTTCTCGGCATCCATCGCCACTACTATCTCCGTTTCACCCTCTGGTGGGGCCATCATCATTACCCCTAACAACCTCCGTATGTTCGTGTTCAGCTGTCTCCCCTTCACAAACCCAGTTTGGTCCTCATGAACCACCCCCGGGACACATTCCTCTATTCTCATTGCCATTACCTTGGCCAAGACCTTGGCATCTACATTGAGGAGGGAGATTGGTCTGTAGGACCCGCATTGTAGCGGATCCTTTTCCTTCTTTAAAAGAAGCGATATCGTTGCTTCTGACATAGTCGGGGGCAGTTGTCCCCTTTCCTTTGCCTCGTTAAAGGTCCTCGTCAGTAGCGGGGCGAGCAAGTCCAAATATTTTCTGTAAAATTCAACTGGGAATCCGTCCGGTCCCGGGGCCTTTCCCGTCTGCATGTTCCTAATTCCTTTCACCACTTCTTCTACCGTGATCTGTGCTCCCAATCCCATCCTTTCCTGCTCTTCCACCTTGGGAATTTCCAGCCGATCCAAAAACTCCATCATTCTCTCCCTCCCATCCGGGGGTTGAGCTTCATACAATTTTTTATAAAATGTCTTAAACACTTCATTCACTCTCTCCGCTCCCCGCTCCGTCTCTCCATCTTCGTCTCTCACCCCCCCTATTTCCCTCGCTGCTCCCCTTTTCCTCAATTGGTGTGCCAGCAATCTGCTCGCCTTCTCTCCATATTCATACTGTACACCCTGCGCCTTCCTCCATTGTGCCTCTGCAGTGCCTGTGGTCAGCAAGTCAAATTCCACATGCAGCCTTTGCCTTTCCCTATACAGTCCCTCCTCCGGTGCTTCCGCATACTGTCTGTCCACCCTCAAAAGTTCTTGCAACAACCGCTCCCGTTCCTTACTCTCCTGCTTCCCTTTATGTGTCCTTATTGATATCAGCTCCCCCCTAACCACCACCTTCAACGCCTCCCAGACCACTCCCACCTGAACCTCCCCATTGTCATTGAGTTCCAAGTACTTTTCAATGCATCCCCTCACCCTTAAGCACACCCCCTCATCCGCCATTAGTCCCATGTCCATTCCCCAGGGTGGGCGCCCTCTTGTTTCCTCCCCTATCTCCAAGTCTACCCAGTGTGGGGCATGATCCGAAATGGCTATAGCCGTATATTCCGTTCCCCTCACCCTCGGGATCAATGCCCTACCCAACACAAAAAAGTCTATGCGTGAATAGACTTTATGGACATAGGAGAAAAACGAGAACTCCTTACTCCTAGGTCTACTGAATCTCCACGGGTCCACCCCTCCCATCTGCTCCATAAAATCCTTAAGCATCTTGGCTGCTGCCGGCCTCCTACCAGTCCTGGACTTCGACCTATCCAGCCTTGGTTCCAACACCGTGTTAAAGTCTCCCCCCATTATCAGCTTTCCGGTCTCTAGGTCTGGGATGCGTCCTAGCATTCGCCTCATAAAATTGGCATCGTCCCAATTCGGGGCATACACGTTTACCAACACCACCATCTCTCCCTGTAATTTGCCGCTCACCATCACGTATCTGCCCCCGTTATCCGCCACTATAGTCTTTGCCTCGAACATTACCCGCTTCCCCACTAATATAGCCACCCCCCTGTTTTTCGCATCCAGCCCCGAATGGAACACCTGCCCTACCCATCCTTTGCGCAACCTAACCTGATCTATCAGTTTCAGGTGCGTTTCCTGTAACATGGCCACATCTGCTTTAAGTTTCTTAAGGTGTGCGAGTACTCGTGCCCTCTTTATCGGCCCGTTAAGCCCCCTCACGTTCCACGTGATCAGCCGAGTTGGGGGGCTTCCCACCCCCCCCCCCCCCCTTGCCGGTTAGCCATCATCTTTTTCCAGCTTCTCGCCCAGTTCCCACGCAGCTGTATTTCTCCCAGATGGTGCCCCCCCGCCCATCCTTTCCCGTACCCACTCCCCCCTTTCCCCAGCAGCAGCAACCCAGTAATTCCCCCCTCCCCCCCCCCCCCCCGCTAGCGTAATTACTCCCCCCATGTTGCTCCCAGAAGTCAGCAAACTCTGGCTGACCTCGGCTTCCCCCCGTGATCACGGCTCGCCCCGTGCGGCGCCCCCTCCTTCCTGCTTCTCTATTCCCGCCATAATTATCATAGCGCGGGAACCAAGCCCGCGCCTCTCCCTCGGCCCCGCCTCCCATGGCCAACGCCCCATCTCCTCTCCCTCCCCACCTCCCCCCATCACCACCTGTGGGAGAAAGAAAAGTTACCATACCGCAGGATTAATCATACAATCCCTCTTCGCCCCCCCCCCCACTCGTCCCACCACTTTGTCCAAACGTTCATTTTCGTAGTCCAATCATTCCAATTTTTCTTCTACAATAAAAGTCCACGCTTCATCCGCCGTCTCAAAGTAGTGGTGCCTCCCTTGATATGTGACCCACAGTCTTGCCGGTTGCAGCATTCCAAACTTTATCTTTTTTTTGTGAAGTACCGCTTTGTCCCGATTAAAGCTCGCCCTCCTTCTCGCCACCTCCGCACTCCAATCTTGATAGACGCGGATCACCGCGTTCTCCCATTTACTACACCGAGTTTTCTTCGCCCATCTAAGGACCATTTCTCTATCCTTAAAACGGAGAAATCTCACCACTATGGCTCTGGGAGCTTCTCCTGCTCTCGATCCTCGCACCATAACTCGGTATGCTCCCTCCACCTCCAACGGACCCGTCGGGGCCTCCACTCCCATTAACGAGTGCAGCATCGTGCTCACATATGCCCCGACGTCCGCCCCCTCCACACCTTCAGGAAGGCCAAGAATCCTCAAGTTGTTCCTCCTTGCGTTATTTTCCAGTGCCTCCAACCTCTCCACAGATCGTTTCTGGTGTGCCTCCTGTATCTCCGACTTCACCACCAGGCCCTGTATATCGTTTTCATTCTCTGCTGCTTTCGCCTTCACGACCCGAAGCTCCTGCTCCTGGGTCTTTTGTTCCTCTTTCAGCCCTTCAATCGCCTGTAATATCGGGGCCAACAACTCTTTCTTCATTTCCTTTTTTATCTCCTCCACGCAGCGTTTCAAAAACTCTTGTTGTTCAGGGCCCCATATGAAACTGCCACCTTCCGACGCCATCTTGGTTTCTGCTTGCCTTCCTTGCCGTTGTTCCAAAGGATCCGCTGCAAACCGGCCACTTTCCTCTCCTTTTTCCATCCGTGTCCAGGGGGAACACCCTTCTGGTTTACCGCACGGTGTTTTCAGCCGTTAAAATTGCCGTTGGGGCTCCTATCAAGAGCCCAAAAGTCCGTTTCACAGGGAGCTGCCGAAACGTGCGACTCAGCTGGTCATCGCCGCACCCGGAAGTCATCTATCTCTGTCTTAAAGACACTCAGTGAATTGGCCTCCACAGCCTTCTGCGGCAAAGAGTTCCACAGATTCACCACCCTCTGGCTGAAGAAATTCCTCCTCATCTCTGTTTAAAAGGATCGTCCCTTCAGTCTGAGATTGTGTCCTCTGGTTCTAGTTTCTCCTACATGTGGAAACATCCTCTCCACGTCCACTCTATCCAGGCCTCGCAGTATCCTGCAAGTTTCAATAAGATCCCCCCTCATCCTTCTAAACTCCAACGAGTACAGACCCAGAGTCCTCAACCGTTCCTCATACGACAAGCTCTTCATTCCAGGGATCATTCATGTGAACCTCCTCTGGACCCTTTCCAAGGCCAGCACATCCTTCCTTAGATACGGGGCCCAAGACTGCTCACAATACTCCAAATGGGGTCTGACCAGAGCCTTATACAGCCTCAAAAGTACATCTTGGGTTTAGCACAAGGATAAATCGCTGGCTTTGAAAGCAGACCAAGGCAGGCCAGCAGCACGGTTCAATTCCCGTACCAGCCTCCCCGAACAGGCGCCGGAATGTGGCGACTAGGGGCTTTTCGCAGTAACTCCATTGAAGCCTACTTGTGACAATAAGCGATTTTCTTTTTTCTTTCATTATTCTAGCCCTCTCGACATGATCATTGCATTTGTCTTCCTAACTGCCGACTGAACCTGCACGTTAACCTTAAGAGAATCTGGAACTAGAATTCTGGCCGTCCCGCCGACAGCGACCCCCTCTTCTCCCCCTCCCACCGCTGCTGCCCCCCCCCCCCCCCCACTCAGTGGAATATCCTGTCACCGGCCCCTGGCGGACATCCTCCGCAAGACACCACCGATGGTGCAGCACTCCCTCAGGGCTGCGCTGGGAGTGTGGCCCCATTGTCTCCGGAGTGGCATTTGAGCTGCGACCACTAGAGAGCGCTGCCAAGCAAACGTCGGCCGACTCTGGCAGCCACGAAATGACCTGACGGCTGACTGGGCGGGGAGGGGTGGGTGGGAGGGGGGGTGTTCCAGAGCTCGATCTCCTCGTAGCACCTGGCCGCTATCAAACCCAGGGAGAAACTAACACCGTCAGCTGCCGTGTAGCTGTTGGATGAGTTTGGAGACTGAGAATGTTCGGACAGGGCTGGGACATTTTATTTTTTCTCAGAGGTACGTTTCCCAGTAAAAACATTCCCCGTTCCCCCAGCCGCACGTGCGAACATTCCCGCCAACGCGGACCAGGGTACACTGGAAAGCCGACGGCCGAAATGAATTAAAGGCTGTGGGGAAGATGGAAAACTGGGAACGATTAATGAGTGCAGGCCCAGCCTGAAGAATGAAGGGCAGGCTGAAACTCTGTTTAATATTCTTCGGAATATTTAATGGCCGTTATTTTTGGTTCCTCCTTGAGAGAGTACACAATGGAACGGATACAATACAGTGGGAGGCTTTTCGGCCCTCCTTGTCAGTGTTGGTTCCGTGCCAGAGCAACTCAGGTAGGCCCATTTCACCCCCCCCTCCCCGCTGACTTTTCCCGCGCCCCCCCCCCCCGCCCCCGGCCCACGGCCCCCCCACCCCCGTAGCACTGCAAACGGTTTCCTCTTCAGCTAATAATCCAATTTCCTTTAGAAAGTCTCAAACTAGCCTCCCACTCATTCGCGGGCAACGCATTCCAGACGCTAACCACTCTCTGCCTGAAAAAGTAAAAGTTTTCCTTTTGCTCTCACGTTGCCTCTGGTCCTTTTTCGGCAATCGTCTTAAATCCCCCCGGTTTTCGCCCCTTCCGCCGACAGCAAATAGTTCCTCCCCATTTACTCAGTCTGGCCCCGCCCCTCACGGGTTTTGATCGTCACCATCGAACATTGTGGGAATGTGGAACTTGCTCCCGACGCATTGAAGGGGGGACTGGGTAAGCTCGTGAGGGGAGAAAGAAAGAAATAGAAGGATATGTGAAATGAAATGAAATGAAAATCGCTTATGATCACAAGTAGGCTTCAAATGAAGTTACTGTGAAAAGCCCCTCGTCGCCACATTCTGGCGCCTGTTGGGGGAGGCCGGTACAGGAATTGAACCGTGCTGCTGGCCTGCTTGCAAAGCCAGCGATTTAGCCCTGTGCTAAACCAGCCCCTGATATGTTGACAGGGCGAGGTGAAGTGAGGAAGCTCATGCGGAGCAGAATGACCAGCACGGGTCAGAGGGGACGAATAGCCTGTTTCTGTGCTGGAAATACATCTTCGCTCCTGCGGGCAATCTCACTGCTCGCCATACTGGCGCAGGGTCACCTTTTCTTCCCAGCACCTTCCGCACCCCCGACCGTCTGGAGGGACAAGGGGCAGCAGGCACATGGGGCACACCAACACCTACAAGTTCACCTCCAAGCCGCTCGCCATCCCGACTGGAACTCCCTCTCTAACAGCACAGTGGGTGCACCTATATCTCAGGGACTGCAGCGGCTCAAGATGTCTCGTCAGCCACCACCTGAGGGGCCATTAGGGACGAGCAACTAATTCTGGTCCGGCCAGCATTGCCCACATCCCCCGAATTGAGTAAAAAGAAATTCAAAATGTTCTGTCCATGGACTTGAACAAAGTGTTTGATAAAACAACACACGACGGTCTTCAGACAAGAATGCTGTGCTCGGTGGGTAGCGAATCACAGATGGGAAACCTCGGGCACTGGGAAAGAGGAAGGTCAGCAAATTAACAGCTTCGGAAGGTGGGAGTTCAGAAGGAGGATCGGGAAGGTGAGATGGGCGGAGGAGAGAACGAAGGAGCATCCTCCGAATGAGACCGGAAGAAGGAGACAATTCTTAAGTAGGGCTAACCCATGTGCTGCCCTGTGCCTGGCGATCCTAACCTCTGGAAATCCCCCCCCCCACCCCCCCACCCCCCACCCCGTGGACCACGCCCCTCTCTCATCTCCATTGGGACGTTCCTTAAAATCGACCTCGTGGCCAGCACGGTGGCTAGCACTGCTGCCTCACGGCGCCGAGGACCCGAGTTCGAATCCCGGCCCCGGGTCACTGTCCGTGTGGAGTTTGCACATTCTCCCCGTGCCTGCGTGGGTTTCGCCCCCGCAACCCAAAGATGTGCAGGGTAGGTGGATCGGCTGCGCTAAACTGCCCCTTAATTGGCAAAAAAATAATTGGATACTCTAAACTTATTTAAAAAAAGATCAACCTCATAACCCCCCCCCCCGCCCCACCAAATAAACTTGACGGAAACTATTAATTAAAACGTGGATCCGTGTGCATGTGCCTGTGTTTGTGTGGGGGTGGGGTGGGGGTCTGCAAAGTCCCCAGCTGAAGGCGGAACACTGAGCAAGTTTGGACCAGCCGGGGCACTTAAGACCCCTCCTCGGGAAAAACGCATGGAACCCGAAATTCTCCTTTCTGTTCCTGACCCGCAAAAGCGAGCAGAATTCCTGCCCAGGCCTCCGTCCGGGCTTCGCTCTGACATTTGCCCCCCCCCCCCCCCATTCCCATTTCCCCAGCGCTCCAGATATTTGACACGAAAGGCTTGATGCTGCCTTCATGTGGTCAGGGCATCAGCATTCTAAAAGCGCCCTGTGGTCATAAAAGCTTTTATGGCGTGCGATTGGAATTTATCCAGCCAGCATATGGAGAGGTGATAAAGTTCTCAGAGGATAGGCTTATCCGCCCATGTTTCCAACCATTCTAGATCTCACACAGGTTCAGCTGTAGGCTCTCATCGCTGTGAAACAGAGATCCATTGTGTCGCCTTTATAACCTCCCCCTTTTGCTGACAAACAAGAGACTTACATTTGGTTGGCGACTCAGCAAGTCCCAAAGCACTTTCCTTCCATGTCGACGGGGTACAGGAGCAAGCAGAAATGGGACGGAGGGTCGCTTTCCGCCAGGGCTGCTGCTGAATGTAACCCAGGACCGCTGGAGCTGGCACGGAGTTTAACAGTCCTGCTATTTCTGTCTCTTGCCCTGGCAAGCCCTGTCAGGACGAAAGACACCCAGAGCCGCTCCTCACGCAGACTAACCATGCTGCTGTCTCTCAAACCGTCTGCTCAGCCCCACTTTCCAATCAAACACGAGCTCTGATTTCCCTCCCGTCTCCCCTGACACCGGCGAGCTTTCGACAAGCACAGCACTCCAACGTGCCTTGTACAAGAAGCACATGAGGTGCTCAGGAAGAGATAAGACGTCCTGTTAAGACCGGTCGCCCTTTTCCCGTTAATCACACAGGGGGAGGAGCAGGCCCTTGTTCCTCTGATCACGGCCTCAATCTGCAGCCCCCCCCCCCCCCCCGCCCCCCATATAACCCTGTTAAGTGAATTGGACATTCTGAATTCTCCCTCCGTGTACCCGAACAGGCGGCGGGGTGTGGGACTAAGCCCCACGTGCCATTCGGCCCATCGAGTCTGCACCGACCCTCCGAAGGAACACCCTGCCTAGGCCCGCTCCCCACCCTATCCCTGTAACCCCACCTAACCTGCACATTCCTGGACCCTAAGGGGCAATTTATCACGGCCAATCCACCCTAACCTGCACATCTTTGGACTGTGGGATGAAACCGGAGCACCCGGAGGAAACCCACGCAGACACGGGGGGGAACGTGCAGACTCCGCACAGACAGTGACCCAGCGGGGAATCGAACCCGGGTCCCTGGCGCTGTGAGGCAGCAGCGCTAACCCATTGTGCTGCCCAGACTCTTTTGTTTAATTGAATTCACCATCTGCCGTGGTGAGATTCGAACCCAGATTCCCAGAACATTGCCCTGGGTTAGTAACCCAGAGACAACACCTTCACGCCACCACCTCCTCCATGAGCATACCAAATGTAGCATAAAAACCTGGGGGAAGCCATTCAGCCCCTCAAGCCTGCTCCAGACCGCTCAATTCGATCAAGGCTGATCTACATCCCAACTCCATTTACCCAACCATACCCCAGGGAGTGCGTTAACCGATCACTCAGGGGGTCTGAGTTGCTACGGCAACATGCGTAGTGTAGTCTGGAGCGATTGCTAACGTGCCTACATTCTGCCCATCGCACAGCTGACCGGGAACCTCTCCCACGCTTACCGCCAGCCATCAGCCTGCACTACAAGTCCGCTTGCCAACTGTGTTTAACCCTATTCCTGGGGGGCTTTTGCTACCCACCTCTCTCCATCCCCACCCCCCTCCGCCACAATTCTCCAGCCATTAGTTAGCAACTCATCCAGCCTCATGTCTTCCTACGGCAACTGGAAACTTTTATAAGGCCACCAGGAAGTTCACAACGAGTGTTTAAAGAAACTTTGAACAAAGAAACAAAGAAACTGAAGGACCTGCTCCTGTGTCCGAGGGTTTTGTCTTTAGGGTTTTGGCCAAGGTTGGCATCAAAAATAAATTTAGAGTACCCAATTCATTTTTTCCCAATTAAGGGGCAATTTAGCGTGGCCAATCCACCTAACCAGCACATCTTTGCATTGTGGGGGGGGGGGGCGAAAGCCACGCAGACCCGGGGAGCATGCACAAACTCCACACGGACAGTGACCCAGAGCCGGGATCGAACCAGGGACCTCAGCGCCGTGAGGCAGCAGTGCTAACCACTGCGCCACCGTGCTGCCCTTAAGGTTGGTATCATGACCGGTACAGGCTTGGAGGGCCGAAGGGCCTGTCCCTGTGTGGTATTGCTCTTTGAGATATTAGCGGTGAGTGCAGGAACTGACCCCAGAGCGTCCGAGCTCAAAGGCAGGGACACTATGCTGTCATGTACGATGCCCCAGAGTGCTTTACAGTCAATGAAGTGTGTGCCATCATGGGAAATGTTCAGAATACAAAGGGTTAATGTCGTATCATAACTAACCACTAGGGTGGAGCTAGATGCAGAACAACATAAAGCAATCATTGAATATAGAACATAGAACATACAGTGCAGAAGGAGGCCATTCGGCCCATCGAGTCTGCACCGACCCACTTAAGCCCTCACTGCCACCCTATCCCCGTAACCCAATAACCCCTCCTAACCTTTTTGGACACTAAGGGCAATTTAGCGCGGCCAATCCACCTAACCTGCACGTCTTTGGACTGTGGGAGGAAACCGGAGCACCCGGAGGAAACCCACACAGACCTGCGCAGACCCACGCACGAGAGCTAGAGAGAGCAGCAATAGAGAGGGCAGTACAGTTATGGATATCGTGTAGAGGCTAGTGTTAGTTTAGTGTCGATTGTAGATTACTAGGCTATTGTTTACTATAGGAGTAAGTGGTCGAGCTTTAGTAAGTGGTGTAAATAAATGTTAGCTCTCTTGATGAACTTATCCTCTGTGGTCTTTGTGAACACTACAAAATCCATGCTGAGAACAGAATCACAGGAATCCCACAAAGTAGTCAGTACAGACAGATGATCACTAGATGGCAACACTAACAGGACCTATATAAGGAATGTCCCGCTCTTTCTGTAGGTTAGTGTGCAGTGCAGCTGGGGTAAAGATGTGACAGATCAGTGTGTAGTGTATTATATAATTGTTAGTTTAATCTAATCTTAGTTAATTATATTACTAGTCAAAGTATTAAAGTGAAAGAACTCACGAGTATATTATTTTATTACTCAATAAATAATTTGTCTTCAACTGGAAGACTTTGACTGTTTATCATCAAGTTAAATACAACTCGGCAAGACAAATGAGTAATATTTATATTAATTTCAGTAATCTAACAGCCCCGAGGTATAGTTCCTGTTGAAATGTAGGGCACACGACAGCCATTCCCCACACAGCAGGATCCCACTGACAGCAACGTGATCAACAACCCAGATCGTTCCAGCTTTACGTTGATCGAGGGGCACCGGGGGAAGCACCCCTGGGTGTCTTTGAAACCGCAGCCCTGGGGTCCTCCAGGCCCATGGGAGAGGGCAGGCTGGGTTTTGCGTATCAATCGATAGACTGCACCTCTGACAGTGCAGCTCTCCCTGTGTTGGCACTGGGACTGTCGGCCTGGATTACGCTGCTCAACTCTCTAGAGTGGGACTTGAATCTACGGCATTCTGCCTCAAAGACAAGAGAGAGGGAAAGCGAAGGACAGGCAGGGAGAGAGAGAGTAAAAGAGAGAGAGAGAGAAAGAGAGGAAGAGAGGGAGAGAGAGAAAGAAAGAGAGAGCAACAGAGAGGGGGAAGAGAGAGGTGGAGAAACAAAGAGGGAGAGGAAGAGAGAGAGGGAGACAGAAAAGAGAGGGAGAGGGGGAGAGAGAAAGAAAGAAAGTAAAAGAGGGAATGTGAGAATGAGGAAGAGATAGAGAGTAAGAAAAAGAGAAGGAAAGAGACAAAGAGGGCAAGAGAGAAGGAAAGAGAGAGTGAGAGAAATGGAGAGAGAGAGAGCGAGAGAAAAAGAGAGAGAGAAAGAGAGACCGAGAGAAAGAGAGAGCGAGTGAGAGAGAGAGAAATGGAGAGAGAAAGAGCGAGAGAAAAAAGAGAGAAAGAGAGAGCAAAAGTGAGAGAGAAAGAAAGGCCGAGAGAAAGAAGAGAGAGAGAGAGAGAAATGGAGAGAGAAAGAGCAAGAGAAAAAGAGAGAGAAAGAGAGAGCAAAAGAGAGAGAGAAAGAAAGACCGAGAGAAAGTGAGAGCGCGAGAGAGAGAGAGAGAAATGGAAAGAGAAAGAGCGAGAGAAAAAAAGAGAGAAAGAGAGAGCAAAAGAGAGAGAGAAAGAAAGGCCGAGAGAAAGTGAGAGCGAGCGAGAGAGAGAAATGGAGAAAGAGCGAGAGAAAAAAAGAGAGAAAGAGAGAGCAAAAGAGAGAGAGAAAGAAAGGCCGAGAGAAAGTGAGAGCGAGAGAGAGAGAGAGAGAGAGAGAAATGGAGAGAGAAAGAGCGAGAGAAAAAGAGAGAGCAAAAGAGAGAGAGAAAAAGAAAGACCGAGAGAAAGTGAGAGCGAGAGAGAGAAAGGGAAAGAGAGTGCGAGAGAAAGAGAGGAAGGCCTGACAGAGAGAGGAAGAGAGAAAGAGGGAGAGAGCAGAGAGAACCTGCTGCCCAGAGAGCCACGGCTGATGGGTCAGGATGATGAAAGGCTCTGAGAGTAATTCACACTGTGAGGGAAATATAAAATATTTGCAGTATGACCAGATCCTGACAAACACAGCGCCGCTTTGTCATGGATCAACATATCAATAAAGTTAAAGTCACAAAACAATTTGAATACCTCAAGGTCGCAGCTCACTGAGTCTCTTGACTTGTAATTAGGCTGAAAAAGTCCCTTGTGGAGTAAATCCCATTCTCCAGTGAAACGTGAACTACGACAGAAGCTGCACAGGTTTTGTCCCGCCACAGGATCCAAGGTGTTTTTATTCCTGGGCCTGTCGTTTGCAGGCAGGCAAGAGGCAGCCATTTCATTCCGAATAGAAAATGGGCAAAATCCAACACAGGTTCCTTGGCGGACTGAATTGAGTGAGGCCTCAGGCCTGCGCATTTCAAGGGGTGTTTGTCCTATCAAACCGTGTTGGACATTGGCATAGCTTTCACACAGACTGCCCCCCCCCCCTTCCCCTCCGCCGCCGCCGCCCCCGCCCGCGCCCGATTAGCCACGTTCGGCACCCGCATTGGGGTGTCTGAGTCAAGCAAATGGCCTCCTTTGACATATGGGGCGGTGGTGGCGTAGTGGGGAAAATGAAATGAAATGAAAATCACTTATTGTCACAAGTAGGCTTCAAATAAAGTTACTGTGAAAAGCCCCTAGTCGCCACATTCCGGCACCTGTTCGGGGAGGCTGGTACGGGAATTGAACCGTGTTGCTGGCCTGCCTTGGTCTGCTTTCAAAGCCAGCTCTTTAGCCCTGTGCTAAATCAGCCCTGGTATTGTCCCTGGAGTAGTAACCCAGAGACCTAGAGTACTCTGCGGTGGGTCGCAGGTTCAAATCCCACCAGTTCTCCTTTCTTTTTCAATTACGGGGCAATTTTAGTGTGGCCAATCCACCTACCCTGCACATCTTTTTCAGTCTGCGGGAGTGAGACCCACGCAGACACGGGGAGAACGTGCAAACTCCACACGGGCAGTGACCCGGGGCCAGGATTCGAACCCGGGTCCTCAGTGCCGTGAGGCAGCAGTGCTAACCACTGCGCCACCGTGCCGCCCTCGCGGGTCTTTCACTGTTTTGTGGAACCGTAAACCTCACAAGCGGAGGCCACACATGAGGCCTTCCAGCCGGCTCTGCGAAATCAAGTCCATCCCTCTTGTCAACACGGTAGCACAGTGGTTAGCATAATTGCTTCACAGCTCCAAGGTCCCAGGTTCGATTCCCGGCTTGGGTCACTGTCTGTGCGGAGTCTGCACGTCCTCCCCGTGTCTGCGTGGGTTTCCTCCGGGTGCTCCGGTTTCCTCCCACAGACCAAAGATGTGCAGGTTAGGGTGGATTGGCCGTGATAAATTGCCCCTTAGTGTCCAAAATTGCCCTTAGTGTTGGGTGGGGTTACTGGGTTATGGGGATAGGGTGGAGGTGTGGGCTTGGGTAGGGTGCTCTTTCCAAGAGCCGGTGCAGACTCGATGGGCAGAATGGCCTCCTTCTGCACTGTAAATCCTTTGATTCTATAACGCTCCATCAGCAAAGGCGCAGTTATTGGTATACATCTCGTTTGTGGCTCCTTGCTGACCTCCCCCTACCTACCTGCGCCCTGCCTGTCATCGTTGATGCAGTTGGCCGCTGAAAGGTCAAAGACTAGAGGTCGCGAGCCCAGGCTGGATGTGACATCATCTGACCCCTCACCTCCAACCCGGTCAAACAGCCTTTTTTTCCCCCACCTTGCCCGCACCCCTATCTCCAATATAAATGGATAGAAATGTTGAAAAAAGTATACTTTTGTTCGTTGTGGCCCAATGGGCGGGGACAGGAGGAGGCCATTCAGCCCCTCGAGCCCATTCTGCCACTCACCCGGCCCCATCTGCAGCTGTCCATCTGCCTGCCTGTGCCCCAATATCTCGGTTCCACCCATGTCCAGGAAGACTGTGGAGCGCAGATTTCTAAATTTTAATCAGGTTTTTGAAATGAAATGAAATGAAAATCGCTTATTGTCACATGTAGGCTTCAAATGAAGTTACTGTGAAAAGCCCCTAGTCGCCACATTCCGGCACCTGTTCGGGGAGGCTGTTACGGGAATCGAACCGTGCTGCTGGCCTGCCTTGGTCTGCTTTCAAAGCCAGCGAATTAGCCCTGTGCTAAACAGCAAACTTGGTGAGGGTCGGAGTCCTCTGAGGAAGTACTCTCGCCCGAGAGCAAGGTGGTGAAGGGATTTTGAAAAGGGCGCAGAGTAGATTCACGAGAGCGCTTCCTGAGGCGAGGGACTTCGGGCACGTGGGTAGACGGGAGATGACAGGGAACCTTCTCCCCCCCGGAGATGGGAAAGCTCGAGAGGACATCTGACCGAGGTGATCCGGGATAGAGGCGAGAGGGCGGATCAGGAGCCCGAGGGCCATGAGGCCTAAGGTGATTGGA
Organism: Scyliorhinus torazame; assembly: GCF_047496885.1. Taxonomy (NCBI): domain Eukaryota; kingdom Metazoa; phylum Chordata; class Chondrichthyes; order Carcharhiniformes; family Scyliorhinidae; genus Scyliorhinus; species Scyliorhinus torazame. Next base: position 12,620,498 of record NC_092737.1, read on the forward strand.
AAAACGGGCAATGGAGACACCCAGGAGAAGCGTTCCCTCCCAGCGGGGGTGGGATTACGAGGAGAAGGCGGGGGGGTTGGGAGTGATGCTGGGCCTCACTGCTCAGTTGGAGAGCCGGAGCAGACGCGATGGCCCCAATCACCTCCATTTGTGACAATTCCATGAGTCCGCGGCTCCTCTCCGGATGGGAGGCCTTGAGGTGATGACCTCTTGACCCCGGACCGCCCGCCCGCCCACCAGCGACGTAAAGCTTTCCCTCTACCCAGCATATAATTCCTTTCAACACCCGGAAATTGCAAACAAATCACCTCAACCTTGTGCATTCCGTGGTCGACCAGCCTCGTTATGTAATTCCTTCACGCAATCTAATCATTGGAACCACAGTAATGTTCTTGTGTGTGTTCGCTGCACTGTCTCCAAGGTCAATGTAACCTTTTGTCTCTTCAGAGCAGAACGATATGCTCAGGTCTCGTGGAAGCATACAGCACACAAGGAGGCCATTCGGCCCATCGTGCAGGTACTAGCTCTTTGAAGGAGCGACCTCTTAAGTTGACCCCCAGCCAGTTGGGGAAGTCTGAAACTAGACATGAATACTTTTCCTGATAGCTGGTTTATCAACGGGACGCAGCATTGAGTATGTCAACTTCCTACCTAACACCAACCCCGCCATACCAGCAGCCTGCTAACCTCTGTTGGAGTAAAACAAACGGGCATTTCAAATGAATCGAACAAACAAGTTAAGACAGAAACCTCTGGAAGGGATATTGCAACAAACTGGAAACAATGGGTGGCATAGTGGTCAGCACTGTTGCTTCACAGCTCCAGGGTCCCAGGTTCGATTCCCGGGTTGGGTCGCTGTCTGTGTGGAGTCTGCACGTTCTCCCCCGTGTCTGCGTGGGTTTCCTCCGGGTGCTCCGGTTTCCTCCCACAGTCCAAAGATGTGCAGGTTCGGGTGGATTGGCCGCGATAAATTGCCCTTTAGTGCCCAGGGATGTGCAGGTTAGGTTACCGGGATAAGGTGGGGAAGTAGGCCTGGGTAGGGCGCTCTTTCAGAGGGTTGGTGCAGACTCGATGGGCCGAATGGCCCTCTTCTGCACTGGTTCTAAATCACATAGCAAACTTAAAATATCAAATAAAAGGAGTTAATCTAACACCCCAGTCCCGGGGGTGCCCACGGGGTACCCACGGGGTACGGAGGTCTTTCAATGGTGCCAGCAGGTACCGCGTGCACCCTCTCCTGGGACACCCGGCCATCATTGTAGCCGCAGTGCCCAGGGGGGTGGGGGACGAAAATGGGTTTGGACAACGCCCTCAATGGCCGGATGGCAATGGAAGCAAATTACCGCAGGTGCTGGAACCCTGAAATAAAATCAGAGAATGCGGAGGGAGCTCAGCAGGTCCGGCAGCGAGAGAAACGGAAGGGGGGATTCTCCGACTGTGCTTCTCCCCGGCGGAGCTGAATCGCTCTTGTGGTCGTAAAGCAGGATGCGAATCAGCGTTCCTCGTCATGCAAATTTATGCATGGCGTGGAATACGGTGGACTCCCAGAGAATGGCGCTCTTGGGCCGCCATCTTGTGCGGGCAGCCCGATGGAGAGGTACCGCAGCCGGCCAGCCCCCGCCCTCTCCCCCCACAACGTAAATCGGCCCCAATCCCTCCCCCAACCACTGCAAAGCGGCCCCGCCTTCCGCCCCCTTACACTTCACAGCCACCCCCAGATTACCTGAGTGATCCACACCCCCAATTACAGGGTAAGTGCAGTGAAGTTGCATGTTTGAGTGATTGGAATGCACTTACCTGTCTTTGATGCGGTCACAGTTTGTAAATATTGGATTTTCGCCACTCAGGCCACTCAAGCGTGAAGGGAGATGAATGAATCAAAACTGCAGATGGTTTTAACAAGCTGTCAATCACAGACTACTACTGGAAAGCTATGAATGCAGCTAATGGACGTGGGAACCCCTTCCAGGAATGGACAAGTGGAGCTGCAAGGTAAGTGTTTCAGCTGAAATTCCGCTCACTGCCCCTGTCTGCACTGCTCTCTAGCATTCAGACAGGGGCCCCTTTTCTGTGGTGGGGGGGGGGACTCTGTGTGTGGAGGGGTGGTCTGTGGAGGGGGTTCCTTTGGGCAGAGCATCGCGTTCCGATCGCCGTCCGGCTCAGATCCCGATTTCCCCCCCCCGACGCCCGCATCTCCGTCCCACCGGGGAACGCATTGCGGGCATCCCGGCGTCGGAGAGCCCTGCCCGGAGTTAACGTTTCCCATCCGGCTAGACCCACTTCTTCAGAGGGAGAGTCAGGCAAACTGCAAATGGAAATTCTGCTTCCCTCTCCACGCACGCTGCCCGACCTGCTGAGCTTTTCCAGCATTTTCAATTGACGGCAAGTTTGCCTAGACCCAGGAGCAGGTTCACGGGGAGGTCATCCTTCTCCACCACCTCGGTACTCTAGGTACTTAATTAACCAAAGCCCTTCTCTTGTGTGTCTTAACAATATAATTAACATTAACACGGCCCAATCAATCCCACCATTTCTGCTTTTATCATAGCCTTCGCATCTTTACCAATTCCTTTTTGGCAGTTACTGAATCTGAATCCACCACCCTTTCAGATCGTAACAACTTGCTGAGTAAAAAATAGTTTAATCGCTCCACCTCAAGCTCTTTTGTCAATTTTCTTCAATCTGTGTCCGGACACACTTTCTCCTTATTTACTCTTTTTCCATGAAATCTGCCGCTTAACCTTCGCTGCTCCGAGGACAACAATTATCCTCCACCTTAAACATTCGCTCCCTCCATCACTGGCGCACAGTGACAGCCGCGTGTACCACCCACGCCTCAGGAATTGGCCAAAGCTCCTTCGACAGTACCTTCCCAACCCCGTGGTCTCTATCTATCTCCGAGGATAGCAAAAGCAAGCAGATACCTGGGAACCCCACCGCCTGGAGGATCCCCTCCAAGTCACTCACCACCCTGACTTCCCAGATCATGAAATGAAAAATGAAAATCACTTATTGTCCCAAGTAGGCTTCAATGAAGTTACTGTGAAAAGCCCCTAGTCGCCACATTCTGGCGCCTGTTCGGGGAGGCTGTTACGGGAATTGAACCGTGCTGCTGGCCTGCCTTGGTCTGCTTTCAAAGCCAGCGATTTAGCCCTGTGCTAAACAGCCCCTGTTAGAAGTTACAGTGCAGAAGGAGGCCATTCGGCCCATCGAGTCTGCACCGGCTCTTGGAAAGAGCACCCTACCCAAGGTCCACACCTCCACCCTATCCCCATAACCAAGTAACCCCACCCAACACTATGGGCAATTTTGGACACTAAGGGCAATTTAGTACGGCCAATCCACCTAACCTGAGCATCTTTGGAATGTGGGAGGAAACCGGAGCACCCGGAGGAATCCCATGCACACACAGGGAAAACGTGCAGACTCCGCACAGACAGTGACCCAACCGGGAATCGAACCTGGGACCCTGGAGCTGTGAAGCAATTGTGCTAACCACAATGCTACCGTGCTGTCCAAAGCTTGGAAATATATCGGCCGTTCCTTCACTGTCGTGGGGTCAAAATCCTGGAACTCCCTCCCTAACAGCACTGTGGATGTACCTACATCACACGGAGTGCAGCGGCTCAAGAAGGCGGCTCATCCACCACCCTCCCGAGGGCAATTAGGGATTGACAATAATCACCGGACCGTGTAGAGTCATAGAGGCTCACAGCACAGAAAAGGCCCAGCATGTCTGCACTGGTCAAAAACACCCACCTAACTATTCTCAACCCATTTCCCAGCACTTGGTCCATAGCCTTGTCTGCCCTGGGACCGCAAGCGCACATCTAAATACTTCTTCAATGTTCTGAGGGTCTCTGCCTCCACCCCCCCTTTCAGGCAGCGGGTTCCAGACTCCCACCCCCCCTCTGGGTGAAAAGGTTTTTCCTCACATCCCCGCCTGCCCCTCACCTTAAATCTCTGCCCCCTGGTCACTGAACCCTCCACCAAGGGTAAAAGTTTCTTCCTGTCTCCTCTCTCTATGTCCCTCATAATTTTATACATCTCCATCCCGTCCCCCTCAGTCTCCTCTGCTCCAAGGAAAACAACCCCAGTCTATCCAATCTCTCGTCGTAGCTAACACTCTCCAGCCCAGGCAACATCCTGGTAAATCTCCTCTGCACCCTTTCCAGTGCGATCACATCCCTCCTATAATGTGGATTCCAGAACTGCTCACAATACTCTCGCTGTGGCCTAACCAAGGTTTGATACAATTCCAGCATAACCTATGACTCTGCTAATAAAAGCAAGTATACCATATGCCGTCTTAACCATTGTATCCACCTGTTCTGCTACCTTAAGGGACCGGTATACGTGCACACCAAGATCCCTCTGATCCTCCGTGCTTCCCAGGCTCCTGCCGTTTACCACACCTTGTGAAAAAATACATTCTGATTAAAGCAGCTTCTCTCGTCCATCCACATGAAGTTAAAGATGTTCTGGAGGATTTTGTACTGGCTTGAATTGCGCAAAGGGCATTTTGGCCCAACAACAACAACTTGCATTCATATAGCACCTCTGACAGCGTAGAACATCCCAAGGTGCTTCACTGGCTCAGTTACCAAGCGTAAGTTGACGCCAAGTCCCACGAGGCGATATTAGGGGCGGGTGGGGGGCTTAAAGAAGTCACTTTTAAGGAACGTCCCAAACGAGGGGGAAGAGGGAGGCACAGAGGTTGAGGGAGGGCGTTCCAGAGCTTTGGGCCCGCAGGCGCGGCCGATAAAGGCGGAGGGATGGCGATCGGGGATGCACAAGTGGGCAGATTTGCAGAGACTTCAGATTAAATCAGCGTTTTAGTCATGAAGATGAACAGGGCGGTGCATTGAAGTGTGGAGTTGACAAGGTAGAAGTGTGTTTAAGTGGCCCTATCGCCAGCCATGCTTAACCCTGGGTTGTGCTACACTCTTGACAGAAAGTGCAGACGTGTGTTAAGTCAACATTATGAGTGAGTGGAGGTCATCTGGAGGGTAAATGCACTGTTCTTGGCGTTTATTTATGTTCATGGTTAAGGTACCAGAATCCAAGCCTTCGGAATCAAATCATACAAAACTAAACTGGGACACGGGACGCAACATCATTTACCCTTCAGTGACGTTGCATTCCGCTTCAGTGGATTTGCCAACACAATATGCGGGTCTCAACCGGATGTGTTTAACCCCATGGCGATCACTTTGAAGGATAGTGGAACGGTGGGAAGGTTTTTCTCTCCTGTGTCCTGGGTCCTCAAGCAACATGACAAAACCACATCCTTTCCGGTTCGGCAGTATTCCACTTGCCCCTCCTTCAATTTGGTCAGCTGCACTCACTGCTTCCAACGCGGTCTCCTCTACACTGCGGAGTGGGGCAGCAGGGTAGCACAGTGGTTAGCACTGTGGCGTCGCAGCGCCAGGGTCCCGGGTTCGATTCCCGGCTTGGGTCACTGTCTGTGCGGGGTCTGCACGTTCTCCCCGTGTCTGCGGGGGTTTCCTCCGGGGGCTCCCGTTTCCTCCCACAAGCCCCGAAAGACATGCTGTTGGGTGAATTGGACATTCTGAATTCTCCATCTGTGTACCCGAACAGGCGCCGGAATGTGGCGACTCGAGACTTTTCACAGTAGCTTCATTGCAGTGTTAATGTAAGCCTGCTTGTGGCAATAAAGATTATTATAATATAAGCATTGAGCTCTAAAACTTCAGACCCATGAACTCTATCCTATATCTTGCCGTTTTTTTCAACAACTACTTGCTTTGCTTTCACAGAGTGCTGACCCTTGCTCTGCTATTAACACATTCTTTAGTCTTTGACACTGGCAGTAACGTTCCTCCCACTGGGCCATCTGGTACTTGTTCTATTTCCCTAATTATTTTTTTCCAATTAAGGGGCAATTTAGCGGGGCCAATCCACCTACCCTGCACATCTATGTGTCGTGGGCGTGAGACCCACGCAGTCACGGGGAGAATGTGCAAACTCCACACGGACCACTTCTTCTTACGTTTTGCTTCATTTTTCTCGCAATCTCCCACAAATCAATGGTTCGGCTGTTGCACCCGCTTTTGCGTATAATGACATTTCGGCCTCCTTTTAGTTCTGAAGCAAAGTCATTGCGGACTCGAAGCATTGATTCCGTTTAATTCGCTGCCGCCAACGCTTCAGAGTTTATCCAGTTTAGGTTAGTTTAGTTGCAGATTCCAGCACCTGCAGTATTTTGCTTTTATGAACATTTTGCGTACAGTTGGCTAAATAAGGCCTTGGCTGTGGCTCCGGGCGGTTATTCAACGCTCAGGACGGGGGAGAGTTCCTGACTGGGCACAGGCTGAACCCTCACTCAGGGCAGTACAATGGGGTCAGTGCTTTGGGTGTTAGGTTCAGGCAAGCAAGAAGCTTTTGAACTCGAACCGGTAACGTGGCAACTTAAGCTCGCAGTCGACATGCGTGGGCCTGAACACAGGGCAGGATCTGGCTTGTCTGCAGTAAGATGTAGATAATACTGTGTCTCGCTACCGGTTAAGGTCACTGGAATTGGATCGTAAATACCACCATCGTCATTCGGGGAGTTATACCCAGAAACAAAGAACTGATTGGGAGAACAGTGGATCCTGCATTCACATTAATCAGAATTCTCATGGGACGAACACTTTGATTGACATTCTGTGATAATATATTATAGAACAGTCATAATGAATACTGCAGCCCCTCCAACAGTGCAGCACTCCCTCAGTACTGACCCTCTGACAGTGCGGCACTCCCTCAGTACTGACCCTCTGACAGTGCGGCACTCCCTCAGTACTGACCCTCTGACAGTGCGGCACTCCCTCAATACTGACCCTCTGACAGTGCGGCACTCCCTCAGTACTGACCCTCTGACAGTGTGGCACTCCCTCAGTACTGACCCTCTGACAGTGCGGCACTCCCTCAGTACTGACCCTCTGACAGTGCGGCACTCCCTCAGTACTGACCCTCTGACAGTGCGGCACTCCCTCAATACTGACCCTCTGACAGTGCGGCACTCCCTCAGTACTGACCCTCTGACAGTGCGGCACTCCCTCAGTACTGACCCTCTGACAGCGCGGCACTCCCTCAATACTGACCCTCTGACAGGGCGGCACTCCCTCAGTACTGACCCTCTGACAGTGCAGCACTCCCTCAATACTGACCCTCTGACAGTGCAGCACTCCCTCAGTACTGACCCTCTGACAGTGCGGCGCTCCCTCAGTACTGACCCTCTGATAGTGCAGCTCTTCCTCAGTACTGACCCTCTGACAGTACGGCACTCCCTTAGTACTGACCCTCTGACAGTGCGGCACTCCCTCAGTACTGATCCCCTGACAGTACAGCACTCCCTGAGAACTGACCTTCTGACAGTGCAGCACTCCCTCAGTGCTGACCCTCTGACAGTACGGCACTCCCTCAGCACTGACCCTCTGACAGTGCAGCACGCCCTCAGTACTGACCCTCTGACAGTGCAGCACTCCCTCAGTACTGACCCTGTGACAGTGCAGCACACCCTCAGTACTGACCCTCTGACAGTGCAACACTCCCTCAGTACTGACCCTCTGACAGTGCAGTACTCCCTCAGTACTGACCCTCTGACAGTGCGGCACTGCCTCAGTACTGACCCTCTGACAGTGCAGCACTCCCTCAGTACTGACCCTCTGATAGTGCGGCACTCCCTCAGCACTGACCCTCTGACAGTGCGGCACTCCCTCAGTACTGACCCTCTGACAGTGCAGCACTCCCTCAGTACTGACCCTCTGACAGTGCAGCACACCCTCAGTACTGACCCTCTGACAGTGCAACACTCCCTCAGTACTGACCCTCTGACAGTGCAGCAGTCCCTCACTACTGACCCTCTGACAGTGCGGCACTGCCTCAGTACTGACCCTCTGACAGTGCAGCACTCCCTCAGTACTGACCCTCTGATAGTGCGGCACTCCCTCAGCACTGACCCTCTGACAGTGCAGCACTCCCTCAGTACTGACCCTCTGACAGTGCAGCACTCCCTCAGTTCTGACCCTCTGACAGTGCAGCACTCCCTCAGTCCTGAACCTCCAACAGTGCAGCACCCCCTCAGTACTGACGCTGTGAAAGTACGGCACTCCCTCAGTACTGACCCTCTGACAGTGCGGCACTCCCTCAGTACTGACACTCTGACAGCGCGGCACTCCCTCAATACTGACCCTCTGACAGTGCGGCACTCCCTCAGTACTGACCCTCCAACAGTGCAGCACCCCCTCAGTACTGACCCTCTGACAGTGCGGCACTCCCTCAATACTGACCCTCTGACAGTGCAGCACTCCCTCAGTACTGACCCTCTGACAGTGCAGCACTCCCTCAGTACTGACCCCCTGACAGTGCGGCGCTCCCTCAGTACTGACCCTCTGATAGTGCAGCTCTCCCTCAGTACTGACCCTCTGACAGTACGGCACTTCCTTAGTACTGACCCTCTGACAGTGCGGCACTCACTCAGTGCTGACCCTCTGACAGTGCGGCACACCCTCAGTGCTGACCCTCTGACAGTGCAGCACTCCCTCAGTACTGATCCTCTGACAGTGCGGCACTCCCTCAGTACTGCCCCTCCAACAGTGCAGCACTCCCTCAGTACCGACCCTCTGACAGCGCGGCACTCCCTCAATACTGACCCTCTGACAGTGCGGCACTCCCTCAGTACTGACCCTCTGACAGTGCAGCACTCCCTCAGTAATGACCCTCCAACAGTGCAGCACCCCCTCAGTACTGACCCTGTGACAGTGCGGCACTCCCTCAGTACTGACCCTCTGACAGTGCGGCACTTCCTCAGTACTGACACTCTGACAGCGCGGCACTCCCTCAATACTGACCCTCTGACAGTGCAGCACTCCCTCAGTACTGACCCTCTGACAGTGCGGCACTGCCTCAGTACTGACCCTCTGACAGTGCAGCACTCCCTCAGTACTGACCCTCTGATAGTGCGGCACTCCCTCAGCACTGACCCTCTGACAGTGCAGCACTCCCTCAGTACTGACCCTCTGACAGTGCAGCACTCCCTCAGTAATGACCCTCTGACAGTGCGGCACTCCCTCAGTACTGACCCTCTGATAGTGCGGCACTCCCTCAGCACTGACCCTCTGACAGTGCAGCACTCCCTCAGTACTAACCCTCTGACAGTGCAGCACTCCCTCAGTACTGACCCTCTGACAGTGCGGCACTCCCTCAGTACTGACCCTCTGACAGTGCAGCACTCCCTCAGTGCTGACCCTCTGACAGTGCGGCACTCCCTCAGCACTGACCCTCTTACAGTGCGGCACACCCTCAGTACTGACCCTCTGACAGTACGGCACTCCCTCAGTACTGACCCTCTGACAGTGCAGCACACCCTCAGTACTGAACCTCTGACAGTGCAGCACTCCCTCAGTACTGACCCTCCAACAGTGCAGCACCCCCTCAGTACTGACCCTGTGACAGTGCGGCACTCCCTCAGTACTGACCCTCTGACAGTGCGGCACTCCCTCAGTACTGACACTCTGACAGCGCGGCACTCCCTCAATACTGACCCTCTGATAATGCGGCACTCCCTCAGTACTGACCCTCCAACAGTGCAGCACCCCCTCAGCACTGACCCTCTGACAGCGCGGCACTCCCTCAATACTGACCCTCTGATAATGCGGCACTCCCTCAGTACTGACCCTCCAACAGTGCAGCACTCCCTCAGTACTGACCCTCTGACATGCGGCGCTCCCTGAGTACTTACCCTCTGATAGTGCAGCTCTTCCTCAGTACTGACCCTCTGACAGTACGGCACTCCCTTAGTACTGACCCTCTGACAGTGCGGCACTCCCTCAGTACTGATCCCCTGACAGTGCAGCACTCCCTGAGAACTGACCTTCTGACAGTGCAGCATTCCCTCAGTGCTGACCCTCTGACAGTACGGCACTCCCTCAGTACTGACCCTCTGACAGTGCAGCACACCCTCAGTACTGACCCTCTGACAGTGCAGCACTCCCTCAGTACTGACCCTCTGACAGTGCAGCACACCCTCAGTACTGACCCTCTGACAGTGCAACACTCCCTCAGTACTGACCCTCTGACAGTGCAGCACTCCCTCAGTACTGACCCTCTGATAGTGCGGCACTCCCTCAGCACTGACCCTCTGACAGTGCAGCACTCCCTCAGTACTGACCCTCTGACAGTGCAGCACTCCCTCAGTACTGACCCTCTGACAGTGCAGCACACCCTCAGTACTGACCCTCTGACAGTGCAACACTCCCTCAGTACTGACCCTTTGACAGTGCAGCAGTCCCTCAGTACTGACCCTCTGACAGTGCGGCACTGCCTCAGTACTGACCCTCTGACAGTGCAGCACTCCCTCAGTACTGACCCTCTGATAGTGCGGCACTCCCTCAGCACTGACCCTCTGACAGTGCAGCACTCCCTCAGTACTGACCCTCTGACAGTGCAGCACTCCGTCAGTACTGACCCTCTGACAGTGCGCACTCCCTCAGTGCTGACCCTCTGACAGTGCGGCACACCCTCAGTGCTGACCCTCTGACAGTGCAGCACTCCCTCAGTACTGACCCTCTGACAGTGCGGCACTCCCTCAGTACTGACCCTCCGACAGTGCGGCACTCCCTCAGTACTGACACCCTGACAGTGCGGCACACACTCAGTACTGACCCTCTGACAGTGCGGCACTCCCTCAGTACTGACCTTCTGACAGTGCAGCACTCCCTCAATACTGACCCTCTGACAGTGCGGCACTCCCTCAGTACTGACCCTCTGACAGTGCAGCACTCCCTCAGTACTGACCCTCCAACAGTGCAGCACCCCCTCAGTACTGACCCTGTGACAGTGCGGCACTCCCTCAGTACTGACCCTCTGACAGTGCGGCACTCCCTCAGTACTGACACTCTGACAGCGCGGCACTCCCTCAATACTCACCCTCTGACAATGCGGCCCTCCCTCAGTACTGACCCTCCAACAGTGCAGCACCCCCTCAGTACTGACCCTCTGACAGTGCGGCACTCCCTCAATACTGACCCTCTGACAGTGCAGCACTCCCTCAGTACTGACCCTCTGACAGTGCGGCGCTCCCTCAGTACTGTCCCTCTGATAGTGCAGCTCTTCCTCAGTACTGACCCTCTGACAGTACGGCACTCCCTTAGTACTGACCCTCTGACAGTGCGGCACTCCCTCAGTACTGATCCCCTGACAGTACAGCACTCCCTGAGAACTGACCTTCTGACAGTGCAGCACTCCCTCAGTGCTGACCCTCTGACAGTACGGCACTCCCTCAGTACTGACCTTCTGACAGTGCAGCACTCCCTCAGTACTGACCCTCTGACAGTGCAGCACACCCTCAGTACTGACCCTCTGACAGTGCAACACTCCCTCAGTACTGACCCTCTGACAGTGCAGCACTCCCTCAGTACTGACACTCTGACAGCGCGGCACTCCCTCAATACTGACCCTCTGATAATGCGGCACTCCCTCAGTACTGACCCTCCAACAGTGCAGCACCCCCTCAGCACTGACCCTCTGACAGTGCGGCACTCCCTCAATACTGACCCTCTGACAGTGCAGCACTCCCTCAGTACTGACCCTCTGACATGCGGCGCTCCCTGAGTACTTACCCTCTGATAGTGCAGCTCTTCCTCAGTACTGACCCTCTGACAGTACGGCACTCCCTTAGTAATGACCCTCTGACAGTGCGGCACTCCCTCAGTACTGATCCCCTGACAGTGCAGCACTCCCTGAGAACTGACCTTCTGACAGTGCAGCATTCCCTCAGTGCTGACCCTCTGACAGTACGGCACTCCCTCAGTACTGACCCTCTGACAGTGCAGCACACCCTCAGTACTGACCCTCTGACAGTGCAGCACTCCCTCAGTACTGACCCTCTGACAGTGCAGCACACCCTCAGTACTGACCCTCTGACAGTGCAACACTCCCTCAGTACTGACCCTCTGACAGTGCAGCACTCCCTCAGTACTGACCCTCTGATAGTGCGGCACTCCCTCAGCACTGACCCTCTGACAGTGCAGCACTCCCTCAGTACTGACCCTCTGACAGTGCAGCACTCCCTCAGTACTGACCCTCTGACAGTGCAGCACACCCTCAGTACTGACCCTCTGACAGTGCAACACTCCCTCAGTACTGACCCTTTGACAGTGCAGCAGTCCCTCAGTACTGACCCTCTGACAGTGCGGCACTGCCTCAGTACTGACCCTCTGACAGTGCAGCACTCCCTCTGTACTGACCCTCTGATAGTGCGGCACTCCCTCAGCACTGACCCTCTGACAGTGCAGCACTCCCTCAGTACTGACCCTCTGACAGTGCAGCACTCCGTCAGTACTGACCCTCTGACAGTGCGCACTCCCTCAGTGCTGACCCTCTGACAGTGCGGCACACCCTCAGTGCTGACCCTCTGACAGTGCAGCACTCCCTCAGTACTGACCCTCTGACAGTGCGGCACTCCCTCAGTACTGACCCTCCGACAGTGCGGCACTCCCTCAGTACTGACACCCTGACAGTGCGGCACACCCTCAGTACTGACCCTCTGACAGTGCGGCACTCCCTCAGTACTGACCTTCTGACAGTGCAGCACTCCCTCAGTACTGACCCTCTGACAGTGCGGCACTCCCTCAGTGCTGACCCTCTGACAGTGCGGCACACCCTCAGTGCTGACCCTCTGACAGTGCGGCACTCCCTCAATACTCACCCTCTGACAATGCGGCCCTCCCTCAGTACTGACCCTCCAACAGTGCAGCACCCCCTCAGTACTGACCCTCTGACAGTGCGGCACTCCCTCAATACTGACCCTCTGACAGTGCAGCACTCCCTCAGTACTGACCCTCTGACAGTGCGGCGCTCCCTCAGTACTGTCCCTCTGATAGTGCAGCTCTTCCTCAGTACTGACCCTCTGACAGTACGGCACTCCCTTAGTACTGACCCTCTGACAGTGCGGCACTCCCTCAGTACTGATCCCCTGACAGTACAGCACTCCCTGAGAACTGACCTTCTGACAGTGCAGCACTCCCTCAGTGCTGACCCTCTGACAGTACGGCACTCCCTCAGTACTGACCCTCTGACAGTGCAGCACTCCCTCAGTACTGACCCTCTGACAGTGCAGCACACCCTCAGTACTGACCCTCTGACAGTGCAACACTCCCTCAGTACTGACCCTCTGACAGTGCAGTACTCCCTCAGTACTGACCCTCTGACAGTGCGGCACTGCCTCAGTACTGACCCTCTGACAGTACAGCACTCCCTCAGTACTGACCCTCTGACAGTGCAGCACTCCCTCAGTACTGACCCTCTGACAGTGCAGCACTCCCTCAGTACTGACCCTCTGACAGTGCAGCACACCCACAGTACTGACCCTCTGACAGTGCAACACTCCCTCAGTACTGACCCTCTGACAGTGCGGCACTGCCTCAGTACTGACCCTCTGACAGTGCAGCACTCCCTCAGTACTGACACTCTGACAGTGCAGCAGTCCCTCACTACTGACCCTCTGACAGTGCGGCACTGCCTCAGTACTGACCCTCTGACAGTGCAGCACTCCCTCAGTACTGACCGTCTGATAGTGCGGCACTCCCTCAGCACTGACCCTCTGACAGTGCAGCACTCCCTCAGTACTGACCCTCTGACAGTGCAGCACTCCCTCAGTAATGACCCTCTGACAGTGCGGCACTCCCTCAGTACTGACCCTCTGATAGTGCGGCACTCCCTCAGCACTGACCCTCTGACAGTGCAGCACTCCCTCAGTACTGACCCTCTGACAGTGCAGCACTCCCTCAGTACTGACCCTCTGACAGTGCGGCACTCCCTCAGTACTGACCCTCTGACAGTGCAGCACTCCCTCAGTGCTGACCCTCTGACAGTGCGGCACTCCCTCAGCACTGACCCTCTTACAGTGCGGCACACCCTCAGTACTGACCCTCTGACAGTACGGCACTCCCTCAGTACTGACCCTCTGACAGTGCAGCACACCCTCAGTACTGAACCTCTGACAGGCAGCACTCCCTCAGTACTGACCCTCCAACAGTGCAGCACCCCCTCAGTACTGACCCTGTGACAGTGCGGCACTCCCTCAGTACTGACCCTCTGACAGTGCGGCACTCCCTCAGTACTGACACTCTGACAGCGCGGCACTCCCTCAATACTGACCCTCTGACAATGCGGCACTCCCTCAGTACTGACCCTCCAACAGTGCAGCACCCCCTCAGCACTGACCCTCTGACATGCGGCGCTCCCTGAGTACTGACCCTCTGATAGTGCAGCTCTTCCTCAGTACTGACCCTCTGACAGTACGGCACTCCCTTAGTACTGACCCTCTGACAGTGCGGCACTCCCTCAGTACTGATCCCCTGACAGTGCAGCACTCCCTGAGAACTGACCTTCTGACAGTGCAGCATTCCCTCAGTGCTGACCCTCTGACAGTACGGCACTCCCTCAGTACTGACCCTCTGACAGTGCAGCACACCCTCAGTACTGACCCTCTGACAGTGCAGCACTCCCTCAGTACTGACCCTCTGACAGTGCAGCACACCCTCAGTACTGACCCTCTGACAGTGCAACACTCCCTCAGTACTGACCCTCTGACAGTGCAGTACTCCCTCAGTACTGACCCTCTGACAGTGCGGCACTGCCTCAGTACTGACCCTCTGACAGTGCAGCACTCCCTCAGTACTGACCCTCTGATAGTGCGGCACTCCCTCAGCACTGACCCTCTGACAGTGCAGCACTCCCTCAGTACTGACCGTCTGACAGTGCAGCACTCCCTCAGTACTGACCCTCTGACAGTGCAGCACACCCTCAGTACTGACCCTCTGACAGTGCAACACTCCCTCAGTACTGACCCTTTGACAGTGCAGCAGTCCCTCAGTACTGACCCTCTGACAGTGCGGCACTGCCTCAGTACTGACCCTCTGACAGTGCAGCACTCCCTCAGTACTGACCCTCTGATAGTGCGGCACTCCCTCAGCACTGACCCTCTGACAGTGCAGCACTCCCTCAGTACTGACCCTCTGACAGTGCAGCACTCCGTCAGTACTGACCCTCTGACAGTGCGCACTCCCTCAGTGCTGACCCTCTGACAGTGCGGCACTCCCTCAGTGCTGACCCTCTGACAGTGCAGCACTCCCTCAGTACTGACCCTCTGACAGTGCGGCACTCCCTCAGTACTGACCCTCCGACAGTGCGGCACTCCCTCAGTACTGACACCCTGACAGTGCGGCACACCCTCAGTACTGACCCTCTGACAGTGCGGCACTCCCTCAGTACTGACCTTCTGACAGTGCAACACTCCCTCAGTACTGACCCTCTGACAGTGCAGCACTCCCTCAGTACTGACCCTCTGACAGTGCGGCACTCCCTCAGTACTGACCCTCTGATAGTGCGGCACTCCCTCAGCAATGACCCTCTGACAGTGCAGCACTCCCTCAGTACTGACCCTCTGACAGTGCAGCACTCCCTCAGTACTGACCCTCTGACAGTGCGGCACTCCCTCAGTACTGACCCTCTGACAGTGCAGCACTCCCTCAGTGCTGACCCTCTGACAGTGCGGCACTCCCTCAGTACTGACCCTCTGACAGTGCGGCACACCCTCAGTACTGACCCTCTGACAGTGCGGCACTCCCTCAGTACTGACCCTCTGACAGTGCAGCACTCCCTCAGTACTGGCCCTCTGACAGTGCAGCACTCCCTCAGTAGTGACCCTCTGACAGTGCGGCACTCTCTCAGTACTGACCCTCTGACGGTGGGGCACTCCCTCAGTACTGACCCTCTGACAGTGCGGCGCTCCCTCAGTACTGACCCTCTGACAGTGCAGCACTCCCTCAGTACTGACCCTCTGACAGTGCGGCAGTCCCTCATTACTGACCCTCTGACAGTGCCGCACTCTCTCAATACTGACCCTCTGACAGTGCAGCACTCCCTCAGTACTGACCCTCTGACAGTGCAGCACTCCCTCAGTACTGACCCTCCAACAGTGCAGCACCCCCTCAGTACTGACCCAGTGACAGTGCGGCACTCCCTCAGTACTGACCCTCTGACAGTGCGGCAGTCCCTCATTACTGACCCTCTGACAGTGCGGCACTCTCTCAATACTGACCCTCTGACAGTGCAGCACTCCCTCAGTACTGACCCTCCAACAGTGCAGCACCCCCTCAGTCCTGACCCTGTGACAGTGCAGCACCCCCTCAGTACTGACCTTCTGACAGTGCGGCACTCCCTCAATACTGACCCTCTGACAGTGCAGCACTCCCTCAGTACTGACCCTCTGACAGTGCGGCGCTCCCTCAGTACTGACCCTCTGATAGTGCAGCTCTCCCTCAGTACTGACCCTCTGACAGTACGGCACACCCTTAGTACTGACCCTCTGACAGTGCGGCACTCCCTCAGTATTGATCCCCTGACAGTGCAGCACTCCCTGAGAACTGACCTTCTGACAGTGCAGCACTCCCTCAGTACTGACCCTCCAACAGTGCAGCACCCCCTCAGCACTGACCCTCTGACAGTGCGGCACTCCCTCAATACTGACCCTCTGACAGTGCAGCACTCCCTCAGTACTGACCCTCTGACAGTGCGGCGCTCCCTCAGTACTGACCCTCTGATAGTGCAGCTCTTCCTCAGTACTGACCCTCTGACAGTACGGCACTCCCTTAGTACTGACCCTCTGACAGTGCGGCACTCCCTCAGTACTGATCCCCTGACAGTGCAGCACTCCCTGAGAACTGACCTTCTGACAGTGCAGCACTCCCTCAGTGCTGACCCTCTGACAGTACGGCACTCCCTCAGTACTGACCCTCTGACAGTGCAGCACACCCTCAGTACTGAACCTCTGACAGTGCAGCACTCCCTCAGTACTGACCCTCTGACAGTGCAGCACCCCCTCAGTACTGACCCTCTGACAGTGCAACACTCCCTCAGTACTGACCCTCTGACAGTGCAGTACTCCCTCAGTACTGACCCTCTGACAGTGCGGCACTGCCTCAGTACTGACCCTCTGACAGTGCAGCACTCCCTCAGTACTGACCCTCTGATAGTGCGGCACTCCCTCAGCACTGACCCTCTGACAGTGCAGCACTCACTCAGTACTGACCCTCTGACAGTGCGGCACTCCCTCAGTACTGCCCCTCCAACAGTGCAGCACTCCCTCAGTACCGACCCTCTGACAGCGCGGCACTCCCTCAATACTGACCCCCTGACAGTGCGGCACTCCCTCAGTACTGACCCTCTGACAGTGCAGCACTCCCTCAGTACTGACCCTCCAACAGTGCAGCACCCCCTCAGTACTGACCCTGTGACAGTGCGGCACTCCCTCAGTACTGACCCTCTGACAGTGCGGCACTCCCTCAGTACTGACACTCTGACAGCGCGGCACACCCTCAATACTGACCCTCTGACAATGCGGCACTCCCTCAGTACTGACCCTCCAACAGTGCAGCACCCCCTCAGTACTGACCCTCTGACAGTGCGGCACTCCCTCAATACTGACCCTCTGACAGTGCAGCACTCCCTCAGTACTGACCCTCTGACAGTGCGGCGCTCCCTCAGTACTGACCCTCTGATAGTGCAGCTCTTCCTCAGTACTGACCCTCTGACAGTACGGCACTCCCTTAGTACTGACCCTCTGACAGTGCGGCACTCCCTCAGTACTGATCCCCTGACAGTACAGCACTCCCTGAGAACTGACCTTCTGACAGTGCAGCACTCCCTCAGTGCTGACCCTCTGACAGTACGGCACTCCCTCAGCACTGACCCTCTGACAGTGCAGCACACCCTCAGTACTGACCCTCTGACAGTGCAGCACTCCCTCAGTACTGACCCTCTGACAGTGCAGCACACCCTCAGTACTGACCCTCTGACAGTGCAACACTCCCTCAGTACTGACCCTCTGATAGTGCAGTACTCCCTCAGTACTGACCCTCTGACAGTGCGGCACTGCCTCAGTACTGACCCTCTGACAGTGCAGCACTCCCTCAGTACTGACCCTCTGATAGTGCGGCACTCCCTCAGCACTGACCCTCTGACAGTGCAGCACTCCCTCAGTACTGACCCTCTGACAGTGCAGCACCCCCTCAGTACTGACCCTGTGACAGTGCGGCACTCCCTCAGTTCTGACCCTCTGACAGTGCGGCACTCCCTCAGTACTGACACTCTGACAGCGCGGCACTCCCTCAATACTGACCCTCTGACAATGCGGCACTCCCTCAGTACTGACCCTCCAACAGTGCAGCACCCCCTCAGCACTGACCCTCCAACAGTGCAGCACCCCCTCAGTACTGACCCTGTGACAGTGCGGCACTCCCTCAGTACTGACCCTCTGACAGTGCGGCACTCCCTCAGTACTGACACTCTGACAGCGCGGCACTCCCTCAATACTCACCCTCTGACAATGCGGCCCTCCCTCAGTACTGACCCTCCAACAGTGCAGCACCCCCTCAGTACTGACCCTCTGACAGTGCGGCACTCCCTCAATACTGACCCTCTGACAGTGCAGCACTCCCTCAGTACTGACCCTCTGACAGTGCGGCGCTCCCTCAGTACTGACCCTCTGATAGTGCAGCTCTTCCTCAGTACTGACCCTCTGACAGTACGGCACTCCCTTAGTACTGACCCTCTGACAGTGCGGCACTCCCTCAGTACTGATCCCCTGACAGTACAGCACTCCCTGAGAACTGACCTTCTGACAGTGCAGAACTCCCTCAGTGCTGACCCTCTGACAGTACGGCACTCCCTCAGCACTGACCCTCTGACAGTGCAGCACACCCTCAGTACTGACCCTCTGACAGTGCAGCACTCCCTCAGTACTGACCCTCTGACAGTGCAGCACACCCTCAGTACTGACCCTCTGACAGTGCAACACTCCCTCAGTCCTGACCCTCTGACAGTGCAGTACTCCCTCAGTACTGACCCTCTGACAGTGCGGCACTGCCTCAGTACTGACCCTCTGACAGTGCAGCACTCCCTCAGTACTGACCCTCTGACAGTGCAGCACTCCCTCAGTACTGACCCTCTGACAGTGCAGCACTCCCTCAGTACTGACCCTCTGACAGAGCAGCACACCCACAGTACTGACCCTCTGACAGTGCAACACTCCCTCAGTACTGACCCTCTGACAGTGCAGCAGTCCCTCACTACTGACCCTCTGACAGTGCGGCACTGCCTTAGTACTGACCCTCTGACAGTGCAGCACTCCCTCAGTACTGACCCTCTGATAGTGCGGCACTCCCTCAGCACTGACCCTCTGACAGTGCAGCACTCCCTCAGTACTGACCCTCTGACAGTGCAGCACTCCCTCAGTACTGACCCTCTGACAGTGCAGCACTCCCTCAGTCCTGACCCTCCAACAGTGCAGCACCCCCTCAGTACTGACGCTGTGACAGTACGGCACTCCCTCAGTACTGACCCTCTGACAGTGCGGCACTCCCTCAGTACTGACACTCTGACAGCGCGGCACTCCCTCAATACTGACCCTCTGACAGTGCGGCACTCCCTCAGTACTGACCCTCCAACAGTGCAGCACCCCCTCAGTACTGACCCTCTGACAGTGCGGCACTCCCTCAATACTGACCCTCTGACAGTGCAGCACTCCCTCAGTACTGACCCTCTGACAGTGCAGCACTCCCTCAGTACTGACCCTCTGACAGTGCGGCGCTCCCTCAGTACTGACCCTCTGATAGTGCAGCTCTCCCTCAGTACTGACCCTCTGACAGTACGGCACTTCCTTAGTACTGACCCTCTGACAGTGCGGCACTCCCTCAGTGCTGACCCTCTGACAGTGCGGCACACCCTCAGTGCTGACCCTCTGACAGTGCGGCACTCCCTCAGTACTGACCCTCTGACAGTGCGGCACTCCCTCAGTACTGCCCCTCCAACAGTGCAGCACTCCCTCAGTACCGACCCTCTGACAGCGCGGCACTCCCTCAATACTGACCCTCTGACAGTGCGGCACTCCCTCAGTACTGACCCTCTGACAGTGCAGCACTCCCTCAGTACTGACCCTCCAAAAGTGCAGCACCCCCTCAGTACTGACCCTGTGACAGTGCGGCACTCCCTCAGTACTGACCCTCTGACAGTGCGGCACTCCCTCAGTACTGACACTCTGACAGCGCGGCACTCCCTCAATACTGACCCTCTGACAGTGCAGCACACCCTCAGTACTGACCCTCTGACAGTGCAGCACTCCCTCAGTACTGACCCTCTGACAGTGCAGCACACCCTCAGTACTGACCCTCTGACAGTGCAACACTCCCTCAGTACTGACCCTCTGACAGTGCAGCACTCCCTCAGTACTGACCCTCTGACAGTGCGGCACTCCCTCAGTACTGACCCTCTGATAGTGCGGCACTCCCTCAGCAATGACCCTCTGACAGTGCAGCACTCCCTCAGTACTGACCCTCTGACAGTGCAGCACTCCCTCAGTACTGACCCTCTGACAGTGCGGCACTCCCTCAGTACTGACCCTCTGACAGTGCAGCACTCCCTCAGTGCTGACCCTCTGACAGTGCGGCACTCCCTCAGTACTGACCCTCTGACAGTGCGGCACACCCTCAGTACTGACCCTCTGACAGTGCGGCACTCCCTCAGTACTGACCCTCTGACAGTGCAGCACTCCCTCAGTACTGGCCCTCTGACAGTGCAGCACTCCCTCAGTAGTGACCCTCTGACAGTGCGGCACTCTCTCAGTACTGACCCTCTGACGGTGGGGCACTCCCTCAGTACTGACCCTCTGACAGTGCGGCGCTCCCTCAGTACTGACCCTCTGACAGTGCAGCACTCCCTCAGTACTGACCCTCTGACAGTGCGGCAGTCCCTCATTACTGACCCTCTGACAGTGCCGCACTCTCTCAATACTGACCCTCTGACAGTGCAGCACTCCCTCAGTACTGATCCTCTCACAGTGCAGCACTCCCTCAGTACTGACCCTCCAACAGTGCAGCACCCCCTCAGTACTGACCCAGTGACAGTGCGGCACTCCCTCAGTACTGACCCTCTGACAGTGCGGCAGTCCCTCATTACTGACCCTCTGACAGTGCGGCACTCTCTCAATACTGACCCTCTGACAGTGCAGCACTCCCTCAGTACTGACCCTCTGACAGTGCAGCACTCCCTCAGTACTGACCCTCCAACAGTGCAGCACCCCCTCAGTCCTGACCCTGTGACAGTGCAGCACCCCCTCAGTACTGACACTCTGACAGTGCGGCACTCCCTCAATACTGACCCTCTGACAGTGCAGCACTCCCTCAGTACTGACCCTCTGACAGTGCAGCACTCCCTCAGTACTGACCCTCTGACAGTACGGCACACCCTTAGTACTGACCCTCTGACAGTGCGGCACTCCCTCAGTATTGATCCCCTGACAGTGCAGCACTCCCTGAGAACTGACCTTCTGACAGTGCAGCACTCCCTCAGTGCTGTCCCTCTGACAGTACGGCACTCCCTCAGTACTGACCCTCTGACAGTGCAGCACTCCCTCAGTACTGACCCTCCAACAGTGCAGCACCCCCTCAGTACTGACCCTGTGACAGTGCGGCACTGCCTCAGTACTGACCCTCTGACAGTGCAGCACTCCCTCAGTACTGACCCTCTGATAGTGCGGCACTCCCTCAGCACTGACCCTCTGACAGTGCAGCACTCACTCAGTACTGACCCTCTGACAGTGCGGCACACCCTCAGTACTGCCCCTCCAACAGTGCAGCACTCCCTCAGTACCGACCCTCTGACAGCGCGGCACTCCCTCAATACTGACCCCCTGACAGTGCGGCACTCCCCCAGTACTGACCCAATGACAGTGCAGCACTCCCT
Source organism: Scyliorhinus torazame (assembly GCF_047496885.1). Lineage (NCBI taxonomy): Eukaryota > Metazoa > Chordata > Chondrichthyes > Carcharhiniformes > Scyliorhinidae > Scyliorhinus > Scyliorhinus torazame. The sequence goes on from NC_092737.1 coordinate 12,642,308, forward strand.
CAGTACTGACCCTCCAACAGTGCAGCACCCCCTCAGTACTGACCCTGTGACAGTGCGGCACTCCCTCAGTACTGATCCTCTGACAGTGCGGCACTCCCTCAGTACTGACACTCTGACAGCGCACACTCCCTCAATACTGACCCTCTGACAATGCGGCACTCCCTCAGTACTGACCCTCCAACAGTGCAGCACCCCCTCAGTACTGACCCTCTGACAGTGCGGCACTCCCTCAATACTGACCCTCTGACAGTGCAGCACTCCCTCAGTACTGACCCTCTGACAGTGCGGCGCTCCCTCAGTACTGACCCTCTGATAGTGCAGCTCTTCCTCAGTACTGACCCTCTGACAGTACGGCACTCCCTTAGTACTGACCCTCTGACAGTGCGGCACTCCCTCAGTAATGATCCCCTGACAGTACAGCACTCCCTGAGAACTGACCTTCTGACAGTGCAGCACTCCCTCAGTGCTGACCCTCTGACAGTACGGCACTCCCTCAGCACTGACCCTCTGACAGTGCAGCACACCCTCAGTACTGACCCTCTGACAGTGCAGCACTCCCTCAGTACTGACCCTCTGACAGTGCAGCACACCCTCAGTACTGACCCTCTGACAGTGCAACACTCCCTCAGTACTGACCCTCTGATAGTGCAGTACTCCCTCAGTACTGACCCTCTGACAGTGCGGCACTGCCTCAGTACTGACCCTCTGACAGTGCAGCACTCCCTCAGTACTGACCCTCTGATAGTGCGGCACTCCCTCAGCACTGACCCTCTGACAGTGCAGCACTCCCTCAGTACTGACCCTCTGACAGTGCAGCACTCCCTCAGTACTGACCCTCTGACAGTGCAGCACACCCTCAGTACTGACCCTCTGACAGTGCAACACTCCCTCAGTACTGACCCTCTGACAGTGCAGCAGTCCCTCACTACTGACCCTCTGACAGTGCGGCACTGCCTCAGTACTGACCCTCTGACAGTGCAGCACTCCCTCAGTACTGACCCTCTGATAGTGCGGCACTCCCTCAGCACTGACCCTCTGACAGTGCAGCACTCCCTCAGTACTGACCCTCTGACAGTGCAGCACCCCCTCAGTACTGACCCTCTGACAGTGCGCCACTCCCTCAGTACTGACCCTCTGACAGTGCGGCACTCCCTCAGTACTGACACTCTGACAGCGCGGCACTCCCTCAATACTGACCCTCTGACAATGCGGCACTCCCTCAGTACTGACCCTCCAACAGTGCAGCACCCCCTCAGCACTGACCCTCTGACAGTGCGGCACTCCCTCAATACTGACCCTCTGACAGTGCAGCACTCCCTCAGTACTGACCCTCTGACAGTGCGGCGCTCCCTCAGTACTGACCCTCTGACAGTGCGGCACTCCCTCAGTACTGATCCCCTGACAGTGCAGCACTCCCTGAGAACTGACCTTCTGACAGTGCAGCACTCCCTCAGTGCTGACCCTCTGACAGTACGGCACTCCCTCAGTACTGACCCTCTGACAGTGCAGCACACCCTCAGTACTGACCCTCTGACAGTGCAGCACTCCCTCAGTACTGACCCTCTGACAGTGCAGCACACCCTCAGTACTGACCCTCTGACAGTGCAACACTCCCTCAGTACTGACCCTCTGACAGTGCAGTAGTCCCTCAGTACTGACCCTCTGACAGTGCGGCACTGCCTCAGTACTGACCTTCTGACAGTGCAGCACTCCCTCAGTACTGACCCTCTGATAGTGCGGCACTCCCTCAGCACTGACCCTCTGACAGTGCAGCACTCTCTCAGTACTGACCCTCTGACAGTGCAGCAGTCCCTCAGTACTGACCCTCTGACAGTGCGGCACTGCCTCAGTACTGACCCTCTGACAGTGCAGCACTCCCTCAGTACTGACCCTCTGATAGTGCGGCACTTCCTCAGCACTGACCCTCTGACAGTGCAGCACTCCCTCAGTACTGACCCTCTGACAGTGCAGCACTCCGTCAGTACTGACCCTCTGACAGTGCGCACTCCCTCAGTGCTGACCCTCTGACAGTGCAGCACTCCCTCAGTACTGACCCTCTGACAGTGCGGCACTCCCTCAGTACTGACCCTCCGACAGTGCGGCACTCCCTCAGTACTGACACCCTGACAGTGCGGCACACCCTCAGTACTGACCCTCTGACAGTGCGGCACTCCCTCAGTACTGACCTTCTGACAGTGCAGCACTCCCTCAGTACTGACCCTCTGACAGTGCGGCACTCCCTCAGTGCTGACCCTCTGACAGTGCGGCACACCCTCAGTGCTGACCCTCTGACAGTGCGGCACTCCCTCAGTACTGACCCTCTGACAGTGCGGCACTCCCTCAGTACTGCCCCTCCAACAGTGCAGCACTCCCTCAGTACCGACCCTCTGACAGCGCGGCACTCCCTCAATACTGACCCTCTGACAGTGCGGCACTCCCTCAGTACTGACCCTCTGACAGTGCAGCACTCCCTCAGTACTGACCCTCCAACAGTGCAGCACCCCCTCAGTACTGACCCTGTGACAATGCGGCACTCCCTCAGTACTGACACTCTGACAGTGCGGCACTCCCTCAGTACTGACACTCTGACAGCGCGGCACTCCCTCAATACTGACCCTCTGACAATGCGGCACTCCCTCAGTACTGACCCTCCAACAGTGCAGCACCCCCTCAGTACTGACCCTCTGACAGTGCGGCACTCCCTCAATACTGACCCTCTGACAGTGCAGCACTCCCTCAGTACTGACCCTCTGACAGTGCGGCGCTCCCTCAGTACTGACCCTCTGATAGTGCAGCTGTTCCTCAGTACTGACCCTCTGACAGTACGGCACTCCCTTAGTACTGACCCTCTGACAGTGCGGCACTCCCTCAGTACTGATCCCCTGACAGTACAGCACTCCCTCAGTACTGACCCTCTGACAGTGCAGCACTCCCTCAGTACTGACCCTCTGACAGTGCAGCACACCCTCAGTACTGACCCTCTTACAGTGCAACACTCCCTCAGTACTGACCCTCTGACAGTGCAGTACTCCCTCAGTACTGACCCTCTGACAGTGCAACACTCCCTCAGTACTGACCCTCTGACAGTGCAGCAGTCCCTCACTACTGACCCTCTGACAGTGCGGCACTGCCTCAGTACTGACCCTCTGACAGTGCAGCACTCCCTCAGTACTGACCCTCTGATAGTGCGGCACTCCCTCAGCACTGACCCTCTGACAGTGCAGCACTCCCTCAGTACTGACCCTCTGAAAGTGCAGCACTCCCTCAGTACTGACCCTCTGACAGTGCGGCGCTCCCTCAGTACTGACCCTCTGATAGTGCAGCTCTCCCTCAGTACTGACCCTCTGACAGTACGGCACTTCCTTAGTACTGACCCTCTGACAGTGCGGCACTCCCTCAGTGCTGACCCTCTGACAGTGCGGCACACCCTCAGTGCTGACCCTCTGACAGTGCGGCACTCCCTCAGTACTGACCCTCTGACAGTGCGGCACTCCCTCAGTACTGCCCCTCCAACAGTGCAGCACTCCCTCAGTACCGACCCTCTGACAGCGCGGCACTCCCTCAATACTGACCCTCTGACAGTGCGGCACTCCCTCAGTACTGACCCTCTGACAGTGCAGCACTCCCTCAGTACTGACCCTCCAAAAGTGCAGCACCCCCTCAGTACTGACCCTGTGACAGTGCGGCACTCCCTCAGTACTGACCCTCTGACAGTGCGGCACTCCCTCAGTACTGACACTCTGACAGCGCGGCACTCCCTCAATACTGACCCTCTGACAGTGCAGCACACCCTCAGTACTGACCCTCTGACAGTGCAGCACTCCCTCAGTACTGACCCTCTGACAGTGCAACACTCCCTCAGTACTGACCCTCTGACAGTGCAGCAATCCCTCAGTACTGACCCTCTGACAGTGCGGCACTGCCTCAGTACTGACCCTCTGACAGTGCAGCACTCCCTCAGTACTGACCCTCTGACAGTGCAGCACCCCCTCAGTACTGACCCTCTGACAGTGCGGCACTCCCTCAGTACTGACCCTCTGATAGTGCGGCACTCCCTCAGCACTGACCCTCTGACAGTGCAGCACTCCCTCAGTACTGACCCTCTGACAGTGCAGCACTCCCTCAGTACTGACCCTCTGACAGTGCGGCACTCCCTCAGTACCGACCCTCTGACAGTGCAGCACTCCCTCAGTGCTGACCCTCTGACAGTGCGGCACTCCCTCAGTACTGACCCTCTGACAGTGCGGCACACCCTCAGTACTGACCCTCTGACAGTGCGGCACTCCCTCAGTACTGACCCTCTGACAGTGCAGCACTCCCTCAGTACTGGCCCTCTGACAGTGCAGCACTCCCTCAGTACTGACCCTCTGACAGTGCGGCACTCTCTCAGTACTGACCCTCTGACGGTGGGGCACTCCCTCAGTACTGACCCTCTGACAGTGCGGCGCTCCCTCAGTACTGACCCTCTGACAGTGCAGCACTCCCTCAGTACTGACCCTCTGACAGTGCAGCACTCCCTCAGTACTGACCCTCCAACAGTGCAGCACCCCCTCAGTACTGACCCAGTGACAATGCGTCACTTCCTCAGTACTGACCCTCTGACAGTGCGGCACTCTCTCAATACTGACCCTCTGACAGTGCAGCACTCCCTCAGTACTGACCCTCTGACAGTGCAGCACTCCCTCAGTATTGACCCTCCAACAGTGCAGCACCCCCTCAGTCCTGACCCTGTGACAGTGCAGCACCCCCTCAGTACTGACCCTCTGACAGTGCGGCACTCCCTCAATACTGACCCTCTGACAGTGCAGCAATCCCTCAGTACTGACCCTCTGACAGTGCGGCGCTCCCTCAGTACTGACCCTCTGATAGTGCAGCTCTCCCTCAGTCCTGACCCTCTGACAGTGCGGCACTCCCTCAGTATTGATCCCCTGACAGTGCAGCACTCCCTGAGAACTGACCTTCTGACAGTGCAGCACTCCCTCAGTGCTGTCCCTCTGTCAGTACGGCACTCCCTCAGTACTGACCCTCTGACAGTGCAGCACCCCCTCAGTACTGACCCTCTGACAGTGCAGCACTCTCTCAGTACTGACCCTCTGACAGTGCAGCACACCCTCAGTACTGACCCTCTGACAGTGCAGCACTCCCTCAGTACTGACCCTCTGACAGTGCAGCAATCCCTCAGTACTGACCCTCTGACAGTGCGGCACTGCCTCAGTACTGACCCTCTGACAGTGCAGCACTCCCTCAGTCCTGACGCTCTGATAGTGCGGCACTCCCTCAGCACTGACCCTCTGACAGTGCAGCACTCCCTCAGTACTGACCCTCTGACAGTGCAGCACTCCCTCAGTACTGACCCTCTGACAGTGCGGCACTCCCTCAGTGCTGACCCTCTGACAGTGCGGCACACCCTCAGTGCTGACCCTCTGACAGTGCGGCACTCCCTCAGTACTGACCCTCTGACAGTGCAGCACTCCCTCAGTACTGACCCTCTGACAGTGCGGCACTCCCTCAGTACTGACCCTCTGACAGTGCGGCACACCCTCAGTACTGACCCTCTGACAGTGCAGCACTCCCTCAGTACTGACCCTCTGACAGTGCAGCACTCCCTCCGTCCTGACCCTCCAACAGTGCAGCACCCCCTCAGTACTGACGCTGTGACAGTGCGGCACTCCCTCAGTACTGACCCTCTGACAGTGCGGCACTCCCTCAGTACTGACACTCTGACAGCGCGGCACTCCCTCAATACTGACCCTCTGACAGTGCGGCACTCCCTCAGTACTGACCCTCCAACAGTGCAGCACCCCCTCAGTACTGACCCTCTGACAGTGCGGCACTCCCTCAATACTGACCCTCTGACAGTGCAGCACTCCCTCAGTACTGACCCTCTGACAGTGCAGCACTCTCTCAGTACTGACCCTCTGACAGTGCGGCGCTCCCTCAGTACTGACCCTCTGATAGTGCAGCTCTCCCTCAGTACTGACCCTCTGACAGTACGGCACTCCCTTAGTACTGACCCTCTGACAGTGCGGCACTCCCTCAGTTCTGATCCCCTGACAGTGCAGCACACCCTGAGAACTGACCTTCTGACAGTGCAGCACTCCCTCAGTGCTGACCTTCTGACAGTACGGCACTCCCTCAGTACTGACCCTCTGACAGTGCAGCACACTCTCAGTACTGACCCTCTGACAGTGCAGCACTCCCTCAGTACTGACCCTCTGACAGTGCAGCACACCCTCAGTACTGACCCTCTGACAGTGCAACACTCCCTCAGTACTGACCCTCTGACAGTGCAGCACTCCCTCAGTACTGACCCTCTGACAGTGCGGCACTGCCTCAGTACTGACCCTCTGACAGTGCAGCACTCCCTCAGTACTGACCCTCTGATAGTGCGGCACTCCCTCAGCACTGACCCTCTGACAGTGCAGCACTCCCTCAGTACTGACCCTCTGACAGTGCAGCACTCCCTCAGTACTGACCCTCTGACAGTGCGGCACTCCCTCAGTACTGACCCTCTGATAGTGCGGCACTCCCTCAGCACTGACCCTCTGACAGTGCAGCACTCCCTCAGTACTGACCCTCTGACAGTGCAGCACTCCCTCAGTACTGACCGTCTGACAGTGCGGCACTCCCTCAGTACTGACCCTCTGACAGTGCAGCACTCCCTCAGTACTGACCCTCTGACTGTGCGGCACTCCCTCAGTACTGACCCTCTGACAGTGCGGCACACCCTCAGTACTGACCCTCTGACAGTGCGGCACTACCTCAGTACTGACCCTCTGACAGAGCGGCACTCCCTTAGTACTGGCCCTCTGACAGTGCGGCACTCTCTCAATACTGACCCTCTGACAGTGCAGCACTCCCTCAGTACTGACCCTCTGACAGTGCGGCACTCCCTCAGTACTGAACCTCTGACAGTGCAGCACTCCCTCAGTACTGACCCTCTGACAGTGCGGCACACCCTCAGCGCTGACCCTCTGACAGTGCGGCACTCCCTCAGTACTGACCCTCTGACAGTGCGGCACACCCTCAGCGCTGACCCTCTGACAGTGCGGCACTCCCTCAGTACTGACCCTCTGACAGTGCGGCACTCCCTCAGTACTGACCCTCTGACAGTGCAGCATTCCCTCAGTACTGACCCCTCTGACAGTGCGGCACTCCCTCAGCACTGACCCTCTGACAGTGCGGCACTCCCTCAGTACTGACCCTCTGACAGTGCGGCACTCCCTCAGTACCGACCCTCCCCACATGTAGGAGGCCCCACAGTACTTCAGATTGTTTATATCTGGTCTAGAAGCTTCTGCAAAGATGATCCTGGTAAAGAGATCCACCAGAGATTTAGAACGTCAGAGCTGAGAGCTTATAGCTATTGGGAAAGAGGCAACAAATGAGGTTCGCTTCTGTAGAACAGCGAAGGCTGAGGGATATCAGGGGTTTGATCGGGGTCGGCGTTGAGGAGATGTTTCCTCATCTGAACCGGGGGTCCACACAATGGTCAACAATAAATCCAACCCAGAAAAACCTTTACCCAGAGAGCGACTGGGTTACCCTCTCCCACAGGGAGAGGTGACTGGAGCCGATGCGCTGAAGGAGGGAGGTGAAGGAGGATTAAAACGGTGGGAGGAGATCAGGAGGGTCTGAAAGGAGCTGGCCTGGTGGATATTTCAGTTCTGTAAATAAATCTTGCTAAGCTGTACATTCCTACCCCCACCCCCAGCTCCCAGATGCTCCAAGTATGTTCCGACACAAAAAAAAACAGATGGGCCCGCTGGCAACTTTGCTGCACTAGGTTTCTGAATGAGATGCAGCCTTTATCCTGAGGTCGGAGACGACATCGCGGAGAGGATTAGGATGCCATTGCTTAACAACATGTCACTGCCTGGCCGTCCCCTCACATCTGCGACTCCTAATCCCTTACGGCGGACGGCGGGGCCTGCACACATTGGCAGGCATGGCCTGGCCTGCCCGGTAAGCTGCCTGTAACTTTACCCGCACGGAGGGATGGAGGTGAGAACGGAGAGAGGGAGAGAAAATCAGAGAGGGGAAAGGGGAAAGGCTGTTCGCAGTCGGCCATTTTGGAACGGGATTTTTTTGGCCACAGCTCCCTCGGGAAGTTTACAGCCAATCGCAGTAAAGCTGGCGGGCATAAGTCTCACAGAATTCCGGGATGGGGATTCCAGTGAATCATAGAACAGCCATCCCCACCCCGCCCTGCACCATACCCAACCCCGGCCCCGCACTCTCCCCGCATCTGTGTCCCTCTGGTTACCGATCTTCCCGCCAGTGGAAAGAGTTGGTCCTTATTTTCTCCATTAAAATCCTTCAAGACTTTGAACGCCTCGATTAAATCCCTCCATCACCTGCTCTGGCCTGAGTGAAGCAGCCTCTGCTCCCCCAGTTACTCCCTGACTAAGTGACTTGTACAACGGAGTCGCTGTGGGCTGCATTCAGCCTGAGCAAGAAAGACAGATAGAAAGAAAGAAGAGGGAGAAAGGAAGATGAAATTTGCTTATTGTCACAAGTAGGCTTCAAATGAAGTTACTGTGAAAAGCCCCTAGTCGCCACATTCCGGCGCCTGTTCGGGGAGGCTGGGACGGGAATTGAACCGTACTGCAGGCCTGCCTTGGTCTGCTTTCAAAGCCAGCGATTTAGCTTTGTGCTAAACCAGCCCCTGGGAGGAAGGGAGGGAGGGAGGAAGTAAAGGAGGGAGGGAGGAAGGGAGGGACGGAGGATGGGAGGGACAGAGGAAGGGAGGGAAGAAGGGAGGAAGTAAGGGAGGGAGGGAGGGACGGAGGGAGGGTGGAAGGAAGGAGGGAGGGAGGGAGGGAAGAAGGGAGGAAGTAAGGGAGGGAGGGAGGAAGTAAGGGAGAGAGGGAGGGAGGGAGGAAGGGAGGGAGAGGGAGGGAGGGAGGAAGGGAGGGAGGGAAGGGAGGAAGTAAGGGAGGGAGGGAGGAAGGGAGGGGCGGTGGGACAGAGGAAGGGAGGGAAGAAAGGAGGAAGTAAGGGAGGGAGGGAGGAAGGGAGGGACGGAGGGAGGGTGGAAGGAAGGAGGGAGGGAGGGAAGAAGGGAGGCAGTAAGGGAGGGAGGGAGGAAGTAAGGGAGGGATGGAGGAAGGGAGGGACAGAGGAAGGGAGGGAAGAAGGGAGGAAGTAAGGGAGGGAGGGAGGAAGGAAGGAAGGAGGGAGGGAGGGAAGAAGGGAGGAAGTAAGGGAGGGAGGGAGGGAGTAAGGGAGCGAGGGAGGGAGGGAGGAAGGGAGGGAGGCTGGAATGGTGGAAGGAAGGAAAGTTAGAAATAAATTGCATTTTCCTTCAATTCGAAATGGAGGTGGATGTGGATAAGAATGTAATTGTGAATTAACAGAGCCACACCAGCAATGGTGATGGTGCTGGAACCGATTGCACATCGAGAGTGAGAATGAAGCCTGTTTAGCAGCACACCAGTGTCTGTGGAACGGATAGGGGTCAAATGGCATTGATTTTTTAATGACAATGTTCTGCCCGGTCTAACCCAGGCCGGCCGCATCTAAAGCGAGCAGAATTAGGAAGAGGGACGATTAATATCCACCAAGAAACTGTCATCCCTTTAAGTTAGCCATGGAGCCGGGAGGGATGCGACTTTGATTAAAGACAAACACAGCTCGATTGGAGGTCATCAAGAGAGTGCGGAAACGAGAGACTTGCATTTACGTAGTGCTCCCAGAACATTCCCAAAGTGCCTCTCCTGATGTGCAGTCGGGGTTTACAATGGAGAAAGCAGATGGGGGCCTGGATTTAATGTCTGGTCCAGGAGACTGCTGCTGCGCTTCGAAAGCATTCAGCTGTGGGCTCACCTCGGAGTCGCAAGGTCTGAGTTCAAGCCCCTGTTTCAGTGCAGAAATCCCGGCTCTCTGTCCTATCCCGCCGTGGGATACTGAGGGGGGGCCTGCACTGTTGGAAGTGCTGCCTTGCGGGTGAGGCCTTCAGGCGGATGTGAAAGATCCTGTGACCACCATTCCAAAGCTGTCCCAATATTTAACCCTCAGATAACATCACCAAAAACAGAGGACATGACATTCCTGTTTATAGTATCTGGTTACGTACAATATGGCCACCTGGTTACATACAATATGGCTGCCTGGTTATGTACAATATGGCCGCCTGGTTACGTACAATATGGCCGCCTGATTACGTACAATATGGCTGCCTGGTTATGTACAATATGGCCACCTGGTTACGTACAATATGGCCGCCTGATTACGTACAATATGGCTGCCTGGTTATGTACAATATGGCCACCTGGTTACGTACAATATTGCCACCTGGTTACGGACAATATGGTCACCTCGTTACGTGCAATATGGTCACTTGGTTACGTACAATATGGCCAGCTGGTTATGTGCAATATGGTCACCTGGTTACATACAATGATTGCCTGGTTCTGTACAATATGGCCGCCTGGTTACATTCAATATGACTACCTGGTTACGTATAATATGGGCGCCTGGTTATGTACAATATGGTCGCCTGGGTACGTACAATATGGCTGCCTGGTTACGTATGATATGGGCGCCTGATTACAGTCAATATGGCCATCTGTTTACGTACAATATGGTCGCCTGGGTACGTACAATATGGCTGCCTGGTTACGTATAATATGGGTGCCTGGTTACAGTCAATATGGCCATCTGTTTACGTACAATATGGTCGCCTGGGTACGTACAAAATGGCTGCCTGGTTACGTGCAATATGGTTATCTAGTTGCATACAATATGATCGCCTGGTTAGGTACAATACGGCTATCTGGTTATGTACAATATGGTTGTCTGCTAGGGCAGCCCGGTGGCGCAATGGTTAGCACTGGGACTACAGCACTGAGGACCGGGGTTCGAATCCCGGCCCTGGGTCACTGTCCGTGTGGAGTTTGCTCATTCTCCCTGTGTCTGCGTGGGTTTCGTCCCAACAACCCAAAGATGTGCAGGTTAGGTGGATTGGCCACGCTAAATTGCCCCTTAGTTGGAAAAACAAAATAATTGGGTACCCTAAATTTAAAAAAAAAAATATGGCCGTCTGGTTATGGCCGTCTGTTTACATACAATATAGCCACATGGTTACGCGGTGCGCAGGGGCCTTCTTGGAGGTGAGTAGTGAATTTAAAAGCACTTACCTTTACAGGAGCAGCCCTTTGGATTTCGGCGGCAGCGGTGCGCAGGGACCTTCTGGGAGGTGAGTAGTTAGTTTAAAAGCACTTACCTTTACAGGAGCAGCCCTTTGGATTTCGGCGGCAGCGGTGCGCAGGGGCCTTCTGGGAGGTGAGTAGTTAGTTTAAAAGCACTTACCTTTACAGGAGCAGCCCTTTGGATTTCGGCGGCAGCGGTGCGCAGGGGCCTTCTTGGAGGTGAGTAGTGAATTTAAAAGCACTTACCTTTACAGGAGCAGCCCTTTGGATTTCGGCGGCAGCGGTGCGCAGGGGCCTTCTGGGAGGTGAGTAGTTAGTTTAAAAGCACTTACCTTTACAGGAGCAGCCCTTTGGATTTCGGCGGCAGCGGTGCGCAGGGGCCTTCTTGGAGGTGAGTAGTGAATTTAAAAGCACTTACCTTTACAGGAGCAGCCCTTTGGATTTCGGCGGCAGCGGTGCGCAGGGGCCTTCTTGGAGGTGAGTAGTGAATTTAAAAGCACTTACCTTTACAGGAGCAGCCCTTTGGATTTCGGCGGCAGCGGTGCGCAGGGACCTTCTGGGAGGTGAGTAGTTAGTTTAAAAGCTCTTACCTTTACAGGAGCAGCCCTTTGGATTTCGGCGGCAGCGGTGCGCAGGGGCCTTCTGGGAGGTGAGTAGTTAGTTTAAAAGCACTTACCTTTACAGGAGCAGCCCTTTGGATTTCGGCGGCAGCGGTGCGCAGGGGCCTTCTTGGAGGTGAGTAGTTAGGGGGGGATAGCCTATCAGGGGAAAACAGCAGCAGCCAGAGCAGTGGCACCACGGCTGGCTCTGATGTTCAGAAGGGAGGGTCAAAGCGCAGAAGAGTAATAGTTATAGGGGACTCTATAGTCAGGGGCACAGATAGGCGCTTCTGTGGACGTGAAAGAGACTCCAGGATGGTATGTTGCCTCCCTGGTGCCAGGGTCCAGGATGTCTCCGAACGGGTAGAGGGAATCCTGAAGGGGGAGGGCAAACAGGCAGAGGTCGTTGTACATATTGGTACTAACGACATAGGCAGGAAGGGGCATGAGGTCCTGCAGCAGGAGTTCAGGGAGCTAGGCAGAAAGTTAAAAGACAGGACCTCGAGGGTTGTAATCTCGGGATTACTCCCTGTGCCACGTGCCAGTGAGGCTAGAAATAGGAAGATAGAGCAGACAAACACGTGGCTAAACAGCTGGTGTAGGAGGGAGGGTTTCTGTTATCTGGACCACTGGGAGCTCTTCCGGGGCAGGTGTGACCTGTATAAGATGGACGGGTTGCATCTAAACCGGAGAGGCATAAATATCCTGGCCGCGAGGTTTGCTAGTGTCACACGGGAGGGTTTAAACTAGTATGGCAGGGGGGTGGGCACGGGAGCAATAGGTCAGAAGGTGAGAGCATTGAGGGAGAAATAGGGAATAGGGACAGTGTGGCTCTGAGGCAGCGCAGACGGGGAGAAGTTGCTGAACACAGCGGGTCTGGTGGCCTGAAGTGCATATGTTTTAATGCAAGGAGCATTACGGGTAAGGCAGATGAACTTAGAGCTTGGATTACTACTTGGAACTATGATGTTGTTGCCATTACAGAGACCTGGTTGAGGGAAGGGCAGGATTGGCAGCTAAACGTTCCAGGATTTAGATGTTTCAGGCGGGATAGAGGGGGATGTAAAAGGGGAGGCGGAGTTGCGCTACTTGTTCAGGAGAGTATCACAGCTATACAGCGAGAGGACACCTCAGAGGGCAGTGAGGCTATATGGGTAGAGATCAGGAATAAGAAGGGTGCAGTCACAATGTTGGGGGTATACTACAGGCCTCCCAACAGCCAGCGGGAGATAGAGGAGCAGATAGGTAGACAGATTTTGGAAAAGAGTAAAAACAACAGGGTTGTGGTGATGGGAGACTTCAACTTCCCCAATATTGACTGGGACTCACTTAGTGCCAGGGGCTTAGACGGGGCAGAGTTTGTAAGGAGCATCCAGGAGGGCTTCTTAAAACAATATGTAAACAGTCCAACTAGGGAAGGGGCGGTACTGGACCTGGTATTGGGGAATGAGCCCGGCCAGGTGGTAGATGTTTCAGTAGGGGAGCATTTCGGTAACAGTGACCACAATTCAGTAAGTTTTAAAGTACTGGTGGACAAGGATAAGAGTGGTCCGAGGATGAATGTGCTAAACTGGGGGAAGGCTAATTATAACAATATTAGGCGGGAACTGAAGAACATAGATTGGGGGCGGATGTTTGAGGGCAAATCAACATCTGACATGTGGGAGGCTTTCAAGTGTCAGTTGAAAGGAATACAGGACAGGCATGTTCCTGTGAGGAAGAAAGATAAATACGGCAATTTTCGGGAACCTTGGATGACGAGTGATATTGTAGGCCTCGTCAAAAAGAAAAAGGAGGCATTTGTCAGGGCTAAAAGGCTGGGAACAGACGAAGCCTGTGTGGCATATAAGGAAAGTAGGAAGGAACTTAAGCAAGGAGTCAGGAGGGCTAGAAGGGGTCATGAAAAGTCATTGGCAAATAGGGTTAAGGAAAATCCCAAGGCTTTTTACACTTACATAAAAAGCAAGAGGGTAGCCAGGGAAAGGGTTGGCCCACTGAAGGATAGGCAAGGGAATCTATGTGTGGAGCCAGAGGAAATGGGCGAGGTACTAAATGAATACTTTGCATCAGTATTCACCAAAGAGAAGGAATTGGTAGATGTTGAGTCTGGAGAAGGGGGTGTAGATAGCCTGGGTCACATTGTGATCCAAAAAGAAGAGGTGTTGGGTGTCTTAAAAAATATTAAGGTAGATAAGTCCCCAGGGCCGGATGGGATCTACCCCAGAATACTGAAGGAGGCTGGAGAGGAAATTGCTGAGGCCTTGACAGAAATCTTTGGATCCTCGCTGTCTTCAGGGGATGTCCCGGAGGACTGGAGAATAGCCAATGTTGTTCCTCTGTTTAAGAAGGGTGGCAGGGATAATCCCGGGAACTACAGGCCGGTGAGCCTTACTTCAGTGGTAGGGAAATTACTGGAGAGAATTCTTCGAGACAGGATCTACTCCCATTTGGAAGCAAATGGACGTATTAGTGAGAGGCAGCACGGTTTTGTGAAGGGGAGGTCGTGTCTCACTAACTTGATAGAGTTTTTCGAGGAGGTCACTAAGATGATTGATGCAGGTAGGGCAGTAGATGTTGTCTATATGGACTTCAGTAAGGCCTTTGACAAGGTCCCTCATGGTAGACTAGTACAAAAGGTGAAGTCACACGGGATCAGGGGTGAACTGGCAAGGTGGATACAGAACTGGCTAGGCCATAGAAGGCAGAGGGTAGCAATGGAGGGATGCTTTTCTAATTGGAGGGCTGTGACCAGTGGTGTTCCACAGGGATCAGTGCTGGGACCTTTGCTCTTTGTAGTATATATAAATGATTTGGAGGAAAATGTAACTGGTCTGATTAGTAAGTTTGCAGACGACACAAAGGTTGGTGGAATTGCGGATAGCGATGAGGACTGTCTGAGGATACAGCAGGATTTAGATTGTCTGGAGACTTGGGCGGAGAGATGGCAGATGGAGTTTAACCTGGACAAATGTGAGGTAATGCATTTTGGAAGGGCTAATGCAGGTAGGGAATATACAGTGAATGGTAGAACCCTCAAGAGTATTGAAAGTCAAAGAGATCTAGGAGTACAGGTCCACAGATCACTGAAAGGGGCTACACAGGTGGAGAAGGTAGTCAAGAAGGCATACGGCATGCTTGCCTTCATTGGCCGGGGCATTGAGTATAAGAATTGGCAAGTCATGTTGCAGCTGTATAGAACCTTAGTTAGGCCACACTTGGAGTATAGTGTTCAATTCTGGTCGCCACACTACCAGAAGGATGTGGAGGCTTTAGAGAGGGTGCAGAAGAGATTTACCAGAATGTTGCCTGGTATGGAGGGCATAAGCTATGAGGAGCGATTGAATAAACTCGGTTTGTTCTCACTGGAACGAAGGAGGTTGAGGGGCGACCTGATAGAGGTATACAAAATTATGAGGGGCATAGACAGAGTGGATAGTCAGAGGCTTTTCCCCAGGGTAGAGGGGTCAATTACTAGGGGGCATAGGTTTAAGGTGAGAGGGGCAAAGTTTAGAGTAGATGTACGAGGCAAGTTTTTTACGCAGAGGGTAGTGGGTGCCTGGAACTCACTACCGGAGGAGGTAGTGGAGGCAGGGACGATAGGGACATTTAAGGGGCATCTTGACAAATATATGAATAGGATGGGAATAGAAGGATACGGACCCAGGAAGTGTAGAAGATTGTAGTTTAGTCGGGCAGTATGGTCGGCACGGGCTTGGAGGGCCGAAGGGCCTGTTCCTGTGCTGTACATTTCTTTGTTCTTTGTACGTACAATATGGCTACCTGGTTATATACAATATGGTCGCCTGGTTAGGTATAATACGGCCACCTGGTTACGTACAATATGGCTACCTGGTTATATACAATATGGTCGCCTGGTTACGTACAATATGGCCACCTGATTACATACAATATGACTGTCTGGTTTGCACAATATGGCCACATGGTTACGTACAATATGGCCGCCTGATTATGTACAATATGGCTGTCTGGTTCGCACAATATGGCCACTGGTTTAAAATAGTGACATTTTGAAAGTACGTCATTGGTTGTAGAGCGTTTTAACCAATCTGAGGTTGTGAAAGTTGCGAGACAAATTAAACTTTTAGAATATTCTTTCTGGGCATCATAAGCTAGGCCAGTATTTATTGTCCTTATAAACGAAATGGCTTGCACGGCCATTTCAGAGGACATTAAAAAAATTAGTCAACCAGACTGTGGGTCTGGAGTCACATGTAGGCCAGACTGGGTAAGGGCGGGAGGTTTCCTTCACTAAAGGACATTCGTGAACCAGATGGTTTTTTAAAAAAACGACAATCGTTTCATGATCATCATTAGACTTTTAATTCCAGACTTCAAATTTCACCACCTGCCATGGTCAGACTTGAACCCCGGTCCCTAGAGCCTTACTCTGGGTCTCTGGACTACTAGTCCATTGAGAATACCACTATACCGCCACCTCCCCATGAGACGAGGGTGGGTGAGCTGCCTTCTTGAACCGCTGCAGTCCCGTGTGGTGTAGGTACACCCACAGTGCTGTTAGGGAGGGAGTTCCAGGATTTTGACCCAGCGACAGTGAAGGAACGGCCGATATATTTCCCAGCCGGGGTGGTGAGTGACTTGGAGGGGGACCTCCAGGTGGTGGGGTTCCCCATGTGTTAGCTCTTCTTGTCCTTCCAGATGGTAGAGATCATGGGTTTTGGAGGAATTGTGGAGGCTTTAAGGGATAACTTGCTCTAAACACAAATCTCCTTTTGCTCGAGACTGGGTGCTTTACGGAGGAGATGATGGTGCAGTGTTAATGTGGTAATTGTGGTGATGTGCATCACTGTAAATACACAAGGGGTTAATGTAAATACACTACAACTAAGTAAACACTAGAGGGAGCACTAGAGACATCATGACATGCAGACATACAGCTAATGAACACATAGAATAGGACACGACCAATAGGCAGTCAAGGCACCCAGAGGTGACACTACCACAAGGGGGCTACCCATATAAAAGGACAGGGCACACATGCTCTTCCTCTTTCCACAGGCGACACTCAGAGAGAAGGACAGGGGCAGATCAGAAGCATCACACCCACCACGTGGCTTAGAGCAGACTGGTTAGTTAGACTGAGTTACTGGAGCAAGATTAGCAGGAGAGTCGAACTCAAGTAGGAGAATTGTCAATAAATGTGTTAAACCTATCTCCAAGTCTGAACCTTCCTTTGTCAGAGGAGATAGCAAGGAAGCTTATGCTACATGAAGAAGCAGAACACGACAGTAATGTCATTGCACTCGTAATGCAGAAACCCTGGCTGATGTTCAGGGGAGTGGGTTCAAATCGGCGGGGGGGGGGGGGGGGGTTGCACAGTGGGTTAGCACTGATGCCTCACGATGCCAGGGGAGCCGGGTTCGCTTCCAACCTCACGTGAGTATGTAGAGTCTGCACTTTCTCCCCCGTGTGTGCGTGGGTTTCCTCCGGGCACCTCCGGTTTCCTCCCACAATCCAAAGATGTGCGGGTTAGGTGGGTTGGCCGCGCTAAAATTGCCTCGTAGCTTGTCTCGATTACCGAGATTGGCCGGGGCGGGAGTGGGCCTAGGTAGGGTACTCTTTTGGCGGGTCGGTGCGGGTTCGATGGGCTGAATGGCCTCACTGTAGGGGTGCTATGAAATCCTGCACTAGCAATGGTGGCATTGAAACTTGATTGATTAAAAAAAAAAATCTAGACATAAAAGCCAGTCTCGGTCATAGTGGCCGTGAAACCCCCATCGATTGTTGTAAAAACCCGTCTGGTTCACTAATGTCCCCTTTAGGGAAGGAAATCTGCCGTCCTTACCCCGGTCTGGCCTACATGTGACTCCAGGCCCACACAGCAATGTGGTTGACCTTTAATTGCCCCTCTGAAATGACCACTCGTTCAAGGGCAATTAGGGATGAGCGAGGACCATATCCCACCGGAGAATAAATATGTGTTGGCGTAGCGACCCACTGCAGAGCGAGCAGGGCAACTTCCTCTTTCTCCCCAGCAAACTGAAGTGAGGATTCTGCAGCTCTGCAAACAGGGTTGGAGGGATTGGCAAGTGCTTGTGACCAGCTGGTGACATTCCAGGTTTGTATGTCCTCGGGATATAT
The DNA here is from genome assembly GCF_047496885.1 of Scyliorhinus torazame. Classification (NCBI taxonomy): domain Eukaryota; kingdom Metazoa; phylum Chordata; class Chondrichthyes; order Carcharhiniformes; family Scyliorhinidae; genus Scyliorhinus; species Scyliorhinus torazame. Next base: position 12,660,180 of record NC_092737.1, read on the forward strand.
CCCAGATGAAGAAGCTTTACTGGTGTTAGTATCGTTGGCACGAGATTCGGAAATGTGAGTCAGAGAGAGAGAGAGGCGGGGGGTGGGTGAGTGAGTACAGACATGCAGCTGGGCTATCCCGAAGTCAAAACAAAAAAAAAGAGGGAGGAGGTACATTCAGACCGAGTGGACAGAGGGGAGCGTGGGAATCCCCTCGACCTTTGACCCAACCCCTACCGAGACTACCCCAAACACCCCTCAGTCACCCCCTCTCAAAGATCGCTCGGTTTCAAGACCTGGAGATCATTTATAGAATAGAATCATAGAATCCCTTTAGTGCAGAAGGAGGCCATTCAGCCCATCATGATGTTACTGATCCTCTGAAAGAGCCCCCTACCTCGGTTCACTCTCCCGCCCTAGCCCCGTAACCCAGTAACCCCACCAAACCTGGACACTAAGGGGCAATTTAGCGTGGCCAATCCACCTACCCTGCACATCTTTGGGTTGTGGGGGCGAAACCCACGCAGACACGGGGAGAATGTGCAAACTCCACACGGACAGTGACCCAGAGCCGGGATCGAACCTGGGACCTCGGCGCCGTGAGGCTGCAGTGCTAACCACTGCGCCACCGTGCTGCCACAATCCACCTAACCTGCTGGTTTAGCACACTGGGCTAAATCGCTGGCTTTGAAAGCAGACCAAGGCAGGCCAGCAGCACGGTTCGATTCCCGTACCAGCCTCCCCGAACAGGCGCCGGAATGTGGCGACTAGGGGCTTTTCACAGTAACTTCATTTGAAGCCGACTTGTGACAATAAGCGATTTTAATTTCATTTCATATCTTTGGACGCTTAGGGGCAATTTATCACGGCCAATCCACCTAACCTGCACATCTTTGGACTGTGTGAGGAAACTGGAGCACCCGGAGGAAACCCACGCACACACGGGGGAGAACGTGCAAACTCCACACAGAGATTCACCCGAGGCCGGAATCGAACCTGGGTCTCTGGCGCCATGAGGCAGCAGTGCTAACCACTGTGCCACAGTGTGATTGCAATTAAGGGCGGCACGGTGGCGCAGTGGTTAGCACTGCTGCCTCACGGCGCTGAGGTCCCGGGTTCGATCCTGGCCCCGGATCACTGCCCATGTGGAGCTTGCACATTCTCCCCGTGTCTGCGTGGGTCTCACCCCATACAACCCAAAAAGATGTGCAGGGTAGGTGGATTGGCCGCACTAAATTGCCCCTTAATTGGGAAAAAAATATTTTTTTTCTCCCAGTAAATTTAGAATACCCAATTCATTTTTTCCAATTAAGGGGCAATTTAGCGTGTCCAATTCACCTACCCGGCACATCTGCCCACACAGGGCAGCACGGTAGCATTGTGGTTAGCACAATTGCTTCACAGCTCCAGGGTCCCAGGTTCGATTCCGGCTTGGGTCACTGTCTGTGCGGAGTCTGCACATCCTCCCCGTGTGTGCGTGGGTTTCCTCCGGGTGCTCCGGTTTCCTCCCACAGTCCAAAGATGTGCAGGTTAGGTGGATTGGCCATGATAAATTGCCCTTAGTGTCCAAAATTGCCCTTAGTGTTGGGTGGGGTTACTGGGTTATGGGGGATAGGATGGAGGTGTTGACCTTGGGTAGGGTGCTCTTTCCAAGAGCCGGTGCAGACACGATGGGCCGAATGGCCTCCTTCTGCACTGTAAATTCTATGATCTTTGGGTTGTGGGGGCGAAACCCACGCAGACACGGGGAGAATGTGCAAACTCCACACGGACAGTGACCCAGAGCCGGGATCGAACCTGGGACCTCGGCGCTGTGAGGCAGCAGGGCTAACCCACTGCGCCACCGTGCTGCCCGGGAAAAAAAATAATTGGGCACTCTAAATTTAATTTTAAGAGGTGTTTGCAATTACGATGATGGTCAGACACAAGGGAGCAGAACTTCACTCCTGTTGTGTTCTGTTGCATCCCATTGTTGAGTGGTAATATCACTCGACTCATATTCCAGAGGCCCGGCCAAATGCCCCGGAATACACAAGTTCAAATCTCACCAAGGCAGCTGGTGGAAACTAAATTAAATTTTGGAATTGAATGCTAGGCCCAGTAATAGCGACCATGGCATCGAATGTTGTAAAAACCCATCTGGTTCACTAATGTCCTTTCGGGAAGGAAATCTGCCATCCTTACTCTGGTCTGGCCTACATGTGACTCCAGACCCACAGCTAATGGGGTTGGCGACTAACTGCCCCTCTGAAATGGCCGAGCGAGACAGCCGCTCAGTTTAAGGGCAGTTAGGCCTCGCCAAGACGTTTGAGCCCCCACGAAAGAATAAAAAAAAGAAGTTGATTCACAGCCGAGCGTAACCAGCTGGCGGTAAACGTGGAAGTTACTCGCGTTACCCTTCCCTACTGTGAAAAGGGAAAATCGAGTGCGCTTGGAAAGCTGTGAAGAGGGCGCAGCAAAGATCCACGAGAATGGGCCCAGGGATGGGGAGTTTCAGTCAGGTGAGGAGATCAGAGAAGTTGGGAACCTTTGTCTTGGAGAGGAGAAGGTCGAGAGGAGATTTGATCAAAGATGCTAAAAGGAAGAAGAAGAATGTGCCGGGTCTTGGGGCGAAGATCGGAGTGGCAAGGGGTAATTTGCACCTTCGGGCTAACAGTGCAGACGCAATGGGCCGAACGGTCTTTTTCTGTTCCGTAACCATTCAGTGATTTGGGAATTCTATAGGGAGGATCTGGGACAGGTGGAAGGATCGAGAACAAAGGGGAGAAAGATTTAAGGTGATTTTTTAAAAATTCGTCATGGGACATGGGCGTCGCAGGCTGTGCCAGCATTTATTGCCCTTCCCTAATTGCCCTCGAGGGGGCAGTTAAGAGTCAACCACATTGGCTGTGGGTCTGGAGTCACAAGTAGGCCAGACCGGGTAAGAACGGCAGATTTCCTTCTCGAAAGGACATTAGTGAAGCAGATGGGTTTTTACGACAACTAACAATTCATGGTCATGATTAGATTCTTAATTTGGAATTTCCATTGACTTCAAATTTCACCATCTGCAGCATTACTTTGGGACTCTATATGACTCTACGTGAGTCGCAAAAAGTTGGTTTACTGGTGCAGCAGGTGATTAAGAAGGCAAATGGAATTTTGTCCTTCATTGCTAGAGGGATGGAGTTTAAGACTAGGGAGGTTATGCTGCAATTGTATAAGGTGATAGCGAGGCCACACCTGGAGTATTGTGTTCAGTTTTGGTCTCCTTACTTGAGAAAGGACGTACGTGCACTGGAGGGTATGCAGAGGAGATTCACTCGGTTAATCCCAGAGCTGAAGGGGTTGGATTACGAGGAGAGGTTGAGTCGACTGGGACTGTACTCGTTGGAATTTAGAAGGATGAGGGGGGATCTTATAGAAACATATAAAATTATGAAGGGAATAGATAGGATAGATGCGGGCAGGTTGTTTCCACTGGCGGGTGAAAGCAGAACTAGGGGGCATAGCCTCAAAATAAGGGGAAGTAGATTTAGGACTGAGTTTAGGAGGAACTTCTTCACCCAAAGGGTTGTGAATCTATGGAATTCCTTGCCCAGTGAAGCAGTTGAGACTCCTTCATTAAATGCTTTTAAGATAAAGATAGATAGTTTTTTGAAGAATAAAGGGATTAAGGGTTATGGTGTTCGGGCCGGAAAGTGGAGCTGAGTCCACAAAAGATCAGCCATGATCTCATTGAATGGTGGAGCAGGCTCGAGGGGCCAGGTGGCCTACTCCTGCTCCTAGTTCTTATGTTATTATGACTCTGGTTATCTAGAGTGGCAAGACTTAGATTACTCCTTTGGGCTGGCAGTGCAGACCCGATGGGCCGAATGGTCTTTTTCTGTTCTGTAACAAACAAAGAACAAAGAAATGTACAGCACAGGAACAGGCCCTTCGGCCCTCCACGCCCGTGCCGACCATGCTGCCCGACTAAACTACAATCTTCTACACTTCCTGGGTCCGTATCCTTCTATTCCCATCCTATTCATATATTTGTCAAGATGCCCCTTAAATGTCCCTATCGTCCCTGCTTCCACTACCTCCTCCGGTAGCGAGTTCCAGGCACCCACTACCCTCTGCGTAAAAAAACTTGTCTCGTACATCTACTCTAAACCTTGCCCCTCTCACCTTAAACCTATGCCCCCTAGTAATTGACCCCTCTACCCTGGGGAAAAGCCTCTGACTATCCACTCTGTCTATGCCCCTCATAATTTTGTATACCTCTATCAGGTCTCCCCTCAACCTCCTTCGTTCCAGTGAGAACAAACCGAGTTTATTCAATCGCTCCTCATAGCTAATGCCCGCCATACCAGGCAACATTCTGGTAAATCTCTTCTGCACCCTCTCTAAAGCCTCCACATCCTTCTGGTAGTGTGGCGACCAGAATTGAACACTATACTCCAAGTGTGGCCTAACTAAGGTTCTATACAGCTGCAACATGACTTGCCAATTCTTATACTCAATGCCCCGGCCAATGAAGGCAAGCATGCCGTATGCCTTCTTGACTACCTTCTCCACCTGTGTTGCCCCTTTCAATGACCTGTGGACCTGTACTCCTAGATCTCTTTGACTTTCAATACTCTTGAGGGTTCTACCATTCACTGTATATTCCCTACCTGCATTAGACCTTCCAAAATGCATTACCTCACATTCGTCCGGATTAAACTCCATCTGCCATCTCTCCGCCCAAGTCTCCAGACAATCTAAATCCTGCTGTATCCTCCGACAGTCCTCATCGCTATCCGCAATTCCACCAACCTTTGTGTCGTCTGCAAACTTACTAATCAGACCAGTTACATTTTCCTCCAAATCATTTATATATACTACAAAGAGCAAAGGTCCCAGCACTGTTCCCTGTGGAACACCACTGGTCACAGCCCTCCAATTAGAAAAGCATCCCTCCATTGCTACTCTCTGCCTTCTATGGCCTAGCCAGTTCTGTATCCACCTTGCCAGCTCACCCCTGATCCCGTGTGACTTCACCTTTTGTACTAGTCTACCATGAGGGACCTTGTCAAAGGCCTTACTGAAGTCCATATAGACAACATCTACTGCCCTACGTGCATCAATCATCTTAGTGACCTACTCGAAAAACCCTATCAAGTTAGTGAGACACGACCTCCCCTTCACAAAACCGTGCGGCCTCTCACGAATACGTCCATTTGCTTCCAAATGGGAGTAGATCCTGTCTCGAAGAATTCTCTCCAGTAATTTCCCTACCACTGAAGTAAGGCTCACCGGCCTGTAGTTCCCGGGATGATCCTTGCTACCCTTCTTAAACAGAGGAACAACATTGGCTATTCTCCAGTCCTCCGGGACATCCCCTGAAGACAGTGAGGATCCAAAGATTTCTGTCAAGGCCTCAGCAATTTCCTCTCCAGCCTCCTTCAGTATTCTGGGGTAGATCCCATCAGGCCCTGGGGACTTATCTACCTTAATATTTTTTAAGACACCTAACACCTCGTCTTTTTGGATCACAATGTGACCCAGGCTATCTACACCCCCTTCTCCAGACTCAACATCTACCAATTCCTTCTCTTTGGTGAATACTGATGCAAAGTATTCATTTAGTACCTCGCCCATTTCCTCTGGCTCCACACATAGATTCCCTTGCCTATCCTTCAGTGGACCAACCCTTTCTCTGGCTACCCTCTTGCTTTTTATGTACGTGTAAAAAGCCTTGGGATTTTCCTTAACCCTATTTGCCAATGACTTTTCGTGACCCCTTCTAGCCCTCCTGACTCCTTGCTTAAGTTCCTTCCTACTTTCCTTATATTCCACGCAGGCTTTGTCTGTTCCCAGCCTTTTAGCCCTGACAAATGCCTCCTTTTTCTTTTTGACGAGGCCTACAATATCACTCGTCATCCAAGGTTCCTGAAAATTGCCGTATTTATCTTTCTTCCTCACAGGAACATGCCGGTCCTGTATTCCTTTCAACTGCCACTTGAAAGCCTCCCACATGTCAGATGTTGATTTGCCCTCAAACATCCGCCCCCAATCTATGCTCTTCAGTTCCCGCCTAATATTGTTAGAATTAGCCTTCCCCCAATTTAGCACATTCATCCTCGGACCACTCTTATCCTTGTCCACCAGTACTTTAAAACTTACTGAATTGTGGTCACTGTTACCGAAATGCTCCCCTACTGAAACATCTACCACCTGGCCGGGCTCATTCCCCAATACCAGGTCCAGTACCGCCCCTTCCCTAGTTGGACTGTCTACATATTGTTTTAAGAAGCCCTCCTGGATGTTCCTTACAAACTCCGCCCCGTCTAAGCCCCTGGCACTAAGTGAGTCCCAGTCAATATTGGGGAAGTTGAAGTCTCCCATCACCACAACCCTGTTGTTTTTACTCTTTTCCAAAATCTGTCTACCTATCTGCTCCTCTATCTCCCGCTGGCTGTTGGGAGGCCTGTAGTATACCCCCAACATTGTGACTGCACCCTTCTTATTCCTGATCTCTACCCATATAGCCTCACTGCCCTCTGAGGTGTCCTCTCGCAGTACAGCTGTGATATTCTCCCGAACGAGTAGCGCAACTCCACCTCCCCTTTTACATCCCCCTCTATCCCGCCTGAAACATCTAAATCCTGGAACGTTTAGCTGCCAATCCTGCCCTTCCCTCAACCAGGTCTCTGTAATGGCAACAACATCATAGTTCCAAGTACTAATCCAAGCTCTAAGTTCATCTGCCTTACCCGTAATGCTCCTTGCATTAAAACATATGCACTTCAGGCCACCAGACCCGCTGTGTTCAGCAACTTCTCCCCGTCTGCTCTGCCTCAGAGCCACACTGTCCCTATTCCCTAGTTCTCCCTCAATGCTCTCACCTTCTGACCTATTGCTCCCGTGCCCACCCCCCTGCCATACTAGTTTAAACCCTCCCGTGTGACACTAGCAAACCTCGCGGCCAGGATATTTATGCCTCTCCGGTTTAGATGCAACCCGTCCTTCTTATACAGGTCACACCTGCCCCGGAAGAGCTCCCAGTGGTCCAGATAATGGAAACCCTCCCTCCTACACCAGCTGTTTAGCCACGTGTTTATCTGCTCTATCTTCCTATTTCTAGCCTCACTGGCACGTGGCACAGGGAGTAATCCCGAGATTACAACCCTCGAGGTCCTGTCTTTTAACTTTCTGCCTAGCTCCCTGAACTCCTGCTGCAGAACCTCATGCCCCTTCCTGCCTATGTCGTTAGTACCAATATGTACAACGACCTCTGCCTGTTTGCCCTCCCCCTTCAGGATGCCCTCTACCCGTTCGGAGACATCCTGGACCCTGGCACCAGGGAGGCAACATACCATCCTGGAGTCTCTTTCACGTCCACAGAAGCGCCTATCTGTGCCCCTGACTATAGAGTCCCCTATTACTATTACTCTTCTGCGCTTTGACCCTCCCTTCTGAACATCAGAGCCAGCCGTGGTGCCACTGCTCTGGCTGCTGCTGTTTTCCCCTGATAGGCTATCCCCCCCGACAGTATCCAAAGGGGTATATCTGTTCGAGAGGGGGACAACCACAGGGGATTCCTGCACTGACTGCCTGCCCTTTCTGGTGGTCACCCATTTCTCTGCCTGCACCGTGGGTGTAACCACATTTACATAACTGCGATCTATGACGCTTTCCGCCACCTGCATGCTCCTAAGTGCATCCAATTGCTGCTCCAACCGAACCATGCGGTCTGTGAGGAGCTCCAGTTGGGTGCACTTTCTGCAGATGAAGCCATCCGGGACGCTGGAAACCTCCCGGAACTGCCACATCTCACAGTCAAAGCACAGCACCCCTCTAACTGACATTGCGTCAATTAATTAAAATTAAAATTAAAATTTGTCTTTTTTTTAAAATATTTTTTAAAAAATTTCAAAGTTACTGTCAACTATCTGTTTCCTAGCACTAGAGTTCTAATAGAAATGCGATATCTAACTATAGTACTCTCCGATCTCTGGCTTAGATATCCCTCTAAATTATAATTAAGTTATTATGTTTAATTAGTTACCAAATACTCAAATTTTTTTTAAATTTAGGGTAGAATCCCAACCAGCCACTCTGGCCACAGCTTTTCTGTGATGTCACTTCAGTTTCCCCCCGACACACACAATTTGAAAAAAGGTATAAAAGTAAAAATAAGTAAAAATCACTTACTTACCTTCTTACCTTCTGAGTGTCTTAGATGTTCTCAGGTTCTCTCGCTGACAGAGACTGCTCCTCCACCTCCGAACCTTGACCTGCACAATGCTAATAATATAATAATAATATAATATGGCACTTACCTTACACCATTCGGTGATTTTGCGATTTTATAGCTCCGTTTATGGCCCCTTGACACCCCACAGACACTTTTGAAAGGGTTGCTGGGTCAGGAATGTAGGCTGCCAATGTGTGCACAGCAAGCTCCCACAAACACAGCCACAGTGCGATTTGCGCTCACCGCTTTCTGGCCCAGCCTCCCCTGCTGCACAGAGGACAACGCAAGCTTCTCCATCCTAAACCTGTCGCTAAAACTCCCTCATCCGTGGAGCCGTTCTGGTTAATCTCCTCCGCAATCGCTCAAGAACCCCCCCCCCAGCCCCCAGCTTTGCAAGGGTACCCCTGCTCCCCCCCAGCTTTGGCACTCAATGTCCACGAAGCCCGACATCCCGTAACTCTGCTAGCTCGTCTCTCAATGTGGCTCACCATCTCTGAAGGTCCATAAGACCATAAGACATAGGAGTGGAAGTAAGGCCATTCAGCCCATCGAGTCCACTCCACCATTCAATCATGGCTGATTTCAACTCCATTTACCCACTCTCTCTCCAGGATCCTCAGACGTTCATCGTATGTTAGGCCTACCATTCCTGGGATCATCCGTGTGAATCTCCGCTGGACCCGCTCCAGTGCCAGTATGTCCTTCCTGAGGTGTGAGGCCCAAAATTGCTCACAGTATTCTAAATGGGGCCTAACTAATGCTTTATAAAGCTTCAGAAGTACATCCCTGCTTTTATATTCCAAGCCTCTTGAGGTCGACGCAACTGAACCCCCCCCCCCAGTTGACTCTTCAAAACTGCGCGATTAGGTCTAATCGCCTCAGCCTGCCCCCTTCTGCCAAAATGCGCCCCCGACTCCTATCGGGAGCCCCCTCTTCTTTTTTAAACACTTGGTGAACGATTCTGGCTGGATGCAGCTAGCTGGCGAAGGGATAAATTCGTACCCAGGAACCATGGCTCACCCTCCGCATCGTTCAGCCTTCCTGCCGAATTCACTTCAGTCAATGAAAACCAGCTGTTTCCTGCACAACATACAATGGTTTTGGTCGCTTGGGTAACTGCTAAGTCAAATCTCCCCCCCCTCCCCCCCACCCCTGCTGCCCTTCAGCCCCCCCCCCCCCCGCTCCCCCCCCGCCCCCCAACACAAAATGTAACTGGAGTATGGCTTTCTGAGCAAGTACATTCCACAGCTGGTTCAAATTGTGCGATTCGCACCCCGCATCCCCCCCCCCCCCCCCCAGAAATGAAAGCCAAGGAGCAAATGGGACAACTTTCAGCAACAGCAGCGAGAACGTGCCGGGAGTGCAGGGAATAGGAGCGGAATGAAAACAGAAATTGCCGGAGAGCGAGTGAATGGCTGGCAGGGGGGGGACCTCCAAACCTCTCCAAACCTCCGCGAGTCTCAGTAACGGTGACCATGGCAACAATCAGTCATTGATTCTTTGACCAAAAAATTGTCCCTAAGCGTCCAAAGGTTATGTGGGGTCACGGGCATCGGGTAGGGGATTGGGCCTAGGTTAGGGTGCTCTTTCGGAGGGTCGGTGAGGACTCGATGGGCCAAGTGGCCTCCACTGTGGGAATTCTACGATTCGAAGAGCTACCCACCTAATCATAGAATTTACAGTGCAGGAGGAGGCCATTCGGCCCATCGAGTCTGCCCCTGCTCTTGGAAAGAGCACCCTACCCAAGCCCACACTTCCACCCTATCCCCATAACCCAGTAACCACACCCAACACTAAGGGCAATTTTGGACACTAAGGGCAATTTATCATGGCCAATCCACCTAACCCGCACATCTTTGGACTGTGGGAGGAAACCGGAGCACCCGGAGGAAACCCACGCAGACACGGGGAGGACGTGCAGACTCCGCACAGACAGTGACCCAAGCCGGGAATCGAACCTGGGACCCTGGATCTGTGAAGCAATTGTGCTAACCACTATGCTACCGTGCTGCCAATCCCATTCCCCTAACCTATCCGCATAGCTCTGGACATTCTTTCTCTTCAGTTCATGGCCCAACCCCCTCAGGAGAGCCTCGGCTGAATCTGCCTCCACCATAATCTTGGCTCGCACCTTCCAGATCCTAACCCCTCGCTGGGTGTAAACCTTTTCCCTCACGTCACCCTCCGTCGCCAATCGCCATAAATCAGTGCCCCCTGGTTCTTGACCCTTCGGTTTTTGGCAACAACTTCTCCCGGGTTACCCCGCCTTGCGCCCTCATAAATTTGACCACCTCCCTCAGATTTCTTTCCAACACCTATCCATGGCATGGAAACCTCTCAGCCCTGGGAACATCCTGGCCAAGCTTTTCCGTGTCCTCTCGAAACCCTTCCTGATCCTTTGGAAATCTAGCCGGGTTTTCCCCCAAACAATCTACTGAAAACAAGATAACTGGGCGGCCGAGAAAAGTGAAAGCACTGACTGGAGTTGGAGGTCATTGTGATAAGCTGTCGCTCTTGAGTGTCTGCTGGTTGTAGAATTCACCTTCAAAACGTTATTCTCATACCCCCTCGCTGATTGCACACAAACGTAACCTCCAAAAGACAGGGTGTGGAGGAGGGGGGGGGAGAGGAATGTGGTGTAGCGGTAATGTCACTGGGCTAGTAATCCTGGGGACATAGGTGGCACAGTGGTTAGCACAGCTGCCTCGCAGCTCCAAGGACCCGGGTTCAATTCCGGCCTTGGGACACTGTCTGTGCGGAGTCTGCGCGTTCTCCCCCGTGTGTGTGCGTGGGTTTCCTCCGGGTGCTCCGGTTTCCGCCCACAGTCCAAAGATGTGCAGGTTCGGGTGGCTTGGCCATGGCCAACTTGCAGGGTTACGGTGATAGGGTGGGGGGGGGGAGTGGGCCTAGGGAGAGACCTCTTTCGGACGGTCGGGGCAGACTCGATGGGCCGAATGGCCTCCTTCTGCACTGTCGGGATTCTATAGGTTCAAATCCCACCGTGGCAACATTTGAATTCAATTAATTAATCTGGAATGCATGCAAAACTAATCTCAGGACAATGACTAGGACAGCTACCAATCACACAAAGGTGTCATTGGTTGTCGTAAAGACCTTGAGGGTAGGAAATCTGGCATCCTTACCTAGTCTGGCCTACATGTGACTCCAGAGACTCCAGACTCACAGCAATGTAAAACATAGAACATACAGTGCAGAAGGAGGCCATTCGGCCCATCGAGTCTGCACCGACCCACTTAAGCCCTCACTTCCACCCTATCGCCGTAACTCAATAACCCCTCCTAACCTTTTTGGACACTAAGGGGCAACTTAGCGCGGCCAATCCACCCTAACCTGCACATCTTTGGGCTGTGGGAGGAAACCGGAGCACCCGGAGGAAACCCACGCACACACGGGGAGGATGTGCCGACTCCGCACAGACAGCGACCCAGCGGGGAATCGAACCTGGGACCCTGGCGCTGTGAAGCCACAGTGCTAACCCACTTGTGCTACCGTGCAGCCCAGTGACGGGCCACCTCTTCCCTTCCTCAGGCTACAAGACATTCATTTCTTTGACTGAAGCACAGTAGCACCAAACTCATTGATCCTTTCCAAATCCGCTGGAACGGGAAGAAATTCATCAACTGTTTCCTCGACCTCACGCCCACTCCAAGCGCTAATACCAGGAAATGCACAGCAGGATCCCATGAACCACCATCCTCACTCCTCCTCCCCCCCCTGCCCCCGTTTTGACTCCTGTTGTTTTAAAGGTCAACGTTGAACAAACCTCCAAAATGGCGACCCCCCCTCGAAGGACAGCGGCACTGAGGGAGCGCCGGCCTGGACTACGCACTTGCTAGGGCTGGCCTAGAATTGATGGTTTTTCGGATTCAGAGATGAACATGCCAACCCCCGCCCGAACCACAGCTAACTCTTTGGTCCACTGCTAATAGGCCACATAGTCAGAGAAACATCTTGGCCCTCTTTTCCCGGCTTGTAATCTGTGCCTTGTTATTAGAGTGGACAATGATCTCTAATTACAGAGGCCAAATAATATTCTCTGTCTCATTCCACCTATTGAATCTGCAGAGCATTTCGGACCTCACATCCATCCAGGAGCCACAGCAAACATGATCTCTTCCAGCTTTTCTGGCAAAAGTTAACAGCTTAACCCGAAACGCGTAGTTATCATTGTAGAATTCTCCGCCTTGTTTTCAAGGTTTTCCGTGGCCTCGGATCACCCCTCCCCCACATTCCTGTAACCTCCTCCAGCCCCCATCACCCTCCGGTGTCTCTGCACTTCTCCAATTCCGGCCTCTTGAGCATCCCCCGATTCCCATCGCCCTGCCAATGGCGTCCGTGCCTTCAGCTGCCTCAGGGGGCCCCGAGCCCTGGAGTCCCAACCCTAAACCTCTCCACCTTTCCCGCTCCTCCATTAAGATGTTCGTTAAGGCTGACCCCTTGGACTGACCCCTGTCCCTCATATATCCTCGTGTGGATCGGGTGCCAGTTAATTCCTGACAGAATCACAGAAATGCACAGTGCAGACCAGGCCTTTCGGCCCATCGGGTCTGCACCGATGCACGAGAAACACCCTGACCTGCCTATCTAACCCCATTGACCAGCATTTGGCTCAGAGTCTCGAATATTGTGACGCGCCAAGTGCTCATCCAGGTATTTTTTAAAGGCTGTGAGGCAACTCGCCTCGACCGCCCTCCCAGGCCGTGCGTTCCAGACCCTCACCACCCTCTGGGGGAAAACGTTTTTCCTCAAATCCTCCCTAAACCTCCCGTCCCTCACCTTGAACTTATGTCCCCCTCGTGACTGACCCTTCAATGAAGGGGAACAGCCGCTCCCTATGCACAATGTCCGTGCCCCTCAGAATCCTGTCCACCTCGATCAGGTCGCCCCTCAGTCTCTGCTCCAGCGAAAACAACCCAATCACATCCGACCTCTCTTCATAACTGAAATGTTCCATCCCAGGCAACATCCTGGTGAATCTCCCCTGCACCCCCTCCAGCGCAATCACATCCTTCCTATAATGTGGCGACGAGAACTGCACACAGTGCTCCCGCTGTGGCCTCACCAAAGTTCTGTCCAACTCCAACAGGACCTCCCTGCTTTTGTAATCTGTGCCTCGATCGATAAAGGCGAGTGTCCCATTTGCCTTTTTCACCACCTTATTAACCTGCCCTTCCGCCCTCAGAGATCTGTGGACAAACACGCCAAGGTCCCTTTGTTCCTTCGAACTTCCCGGCGTCAGGCCGTTCGTTGAATATTTCCTGGTCGTGTTACTCCTTCCAAAGTGGATCACTTCACACTTTTCAGGGTTAAATTCCATCTGCCACCTCTCTGCCCGTTTGACCATCCCGTCTGTATCTCCCTGTCACCCAAGACCCTCAACGTCACTGTTAACCACCCGGACAATCTTTGTGTCAATCGTAAACTCACTGATCCTACCTCCCACATAGTCATCTCTGCCATTTATATAAATGACAAACAATAGGGGGCCCAGCACAGATCCCTGTGGTACGCCCCTGGTCACTGGCTCCCAGTCACTAAAGTAGCCGTCTGTCATCACCCTCTGTCTCCTGCAGCTAAGCCAATTTTGAATCCACCTTATCAAATTACCCTGTATCCCAGGTGCCTTCTTTATAGATCTCCCATGTGGGACCTTGCCAAAGGCTTTGCTGAAATCCATGTAAACTACATCAACTACACTACCCTCATCTACACATGCTCAGAAAATTCAATCAGCACTCGGGGAAAGTCTTGATACATTGAATGTACAATATAACGACAAGCCTCCTTTTGTTATCATGGAACCGTAGAAAGGTTACAGCACAGAAGGAAGCCATTCGACCCATGCCAGCCCGGAGGACACCCTTTCTAATCCCACCCTTCTGCACCCGGACCTTATCCCTGTATCTTACAGCAGTTAAGGTGTAGATCCAGGGGCGAGATTCTCCGAACCCCCGCCGGGTCGGAGAATCGCCGGGGGCTGGACCGAATCCCGTCCCCGCCGGTTGCCGAATTCTCCGGCACTGGAAATTCGGCGGGGGCGGGAATCGTGCTGGTTGGCGGCCCCCCCCCCCCGGCGATTCTCTGGCCCGGATGGGCCGAAGTCCCGCCGCTAAAATGCCTGTCCCGCCGGCGTAGATTAAACCCCCTCTCTTACCGGCGGGACAAGGCGGCGTGGGCGGGCCCCCGGGGTCCTGGGTGGGGCGCGGGGCGATCTGGCCCCGGGGGGTGCCCCCACGGTGGCCTGGCCCGCGATCGGGGCCCACCGATCCGCGGGCGGGCCTGTGCCTTGGGGGCACTCTTTCCCTTCCGCCTTCGCCACGGTCTCCACCATGGCGGCGGCGGAAGAGACTCCCTCCACAGCGCATGCGCGGGGTGCCGTGAGCGGCCGCTGACGCTCCCGCGCATGCGCCGCCCAGAGATGTCATTTCCGCGCCAGCTGGCGGGGCACCAAAGGCCTTTTCCGCCAGCTGGCGGGGCGGAAATCAGTCCGGCGCCGGCCTAGCCCCTCAAGGTTGGGGCTCGGCCCCCAAAGATGCGCAGCATTCCGCACCTTTGGGGCGGCGCGATGCCCGACTGATTTGCGCCGTTTTGGGCGCCGGTCGGCGGACATCGCGCCGATACCGGAGAATTTCGCCCCAGGTTCTTTTTAAAAAGAATTTAGGCTCTCAGCCTCCACCACCAACATGAGCAGCGAATTCCAGATTCCCACGACCCTCTGTGGAAAAACGATCTTCCTCACACCCCCTCCACACCTTCCGCCACCCATCTTGAACATACGTCCCCTAGTTCTAGAATTCTCCGCCAAGGGAAGCAATTCTATCCTGTGCATTCTACCTCTTCCCCTCATTATTTTGTACCCCTCAATCAAGTCACCCCTCTGCCTTCTTTCTTCCGAGGAAAATAACCCCAACCAGGACAGCACGGTGGCACCTTTCGCTGCAGAGAAAAACAGAGTTAATGCTTTAGGTTGGGATGACCTTAAGTGAAAGGTCATCTCAACGTGTTTCTCTCCACATTTGGGGCGCGATTCTCCCATGCCGCGCCGACGCTGGCAGGTGATTCTCCGAGGAGCGGAGCGTCGTCGCCGCCCGCAGGCCGCGCGGATAAAAAAAAAAGAAGAAAAACAGAAAATCGCTTATTGCCACGAGTGGGCTTCAAATGAAGTTACTGTGAAAAGCCCCTAGTCGCCACATTCCGGCGCCTGTTCGGGGAGGCCGGTACGGGAATTGAACCGTGCTGCTGGCCTGCCTTGGTCTGCTTTCAAAGCCAACGATTTAGCCCAGTGAGCTAAACCAGCCCCTACGACAGATACGACAGAGTTCCCGCCGGCGCCCTTCACCCCTGGTCGCTGCCGGCGGGAACTCTGCGCGAAGGGCCAGGGGGCGGCCTGTGGGGCAGGGAAAACTGATCCTTCACCGGGGGCGGGGCCTCCGATGGGGTCTGGCCCGCGATCGGGGCCCAGAATCGGTCATCCCCACGCCCGTTTCACGCCGTCGTGAAACGCGACGGAGTTCACGGCGGCGCGAACACTTGGTCTCCATTTTGGAGAATCGCCCCCACACTTTTTGACCGCCTGACTTTTTCGAGCATTCTTTGTGCCTCTAATTCACCACAAGCGATGAGTTGATTGCTGGCTGTGCTGCCTTTCTTGGCTGAATAGCTTGAATGTCTTGTCAATTACATTGTTGAGGTTAATAGAAAACGGGTGACGTCTTTCAGCACAAATAAATAAGGGATCACCCCGCTGCGGAGGAGGGCGGGGAAGGAAGGGGAATCTATTCATAAACCCGCTCCTGGGCCGAGCTAGGTTGGTCATTAACAGGTCCAGGCAGCAGGAGGATGGAGGGGGGGGGTCGTCTGACCCGACTGTCTGCCCCTCTGCCATGGCTGCATTCGCAACCCGAGTGGCCTTAGAGAGTGAGCACGCAGTGTCCACAAGCACGCTTCAGGCCTTCCGTGCTCAGTGGGCCCCCACAGGGGCAGGGGTGTCCCACCATCACCTCCCGGGAACGATATTCTGGTTTAGGCTTCAGGCTTTCCCCGTGCTCAGTGGGGCCCCACAGGGGCAGGGGTGTCCCACCATCACCTCCCGGGAACGATATTCTGGTTTAGGCTTCAGGCTTTCCCGTGCTCAGTGGGCCCCACAGGGGCAGGGGGTGTACCACCATCACCCTCAGGAACGATATTCTGGTTTATTTAGTTAAGTTTCCTTTCACGTTTTGTTTTGGTTACAGTGCCCCGCCAGGGGCTGTTAAACGTTTGCGTTTAGCTTACTGATTTCTGTTTTTATTTAGAAGAGTATAAATAGGGGACACCTGGGACACTGGATTGAGTTGGAGGAGAGGTGTGAGACTGAACAAGTCAATGAGCTTCCTCAATAACCAACAGCTCTGTGGGTTGGTTTCAGCTCCACCAATCAGCTCGGATCTTATTAACAAGTGGAGCTTGGGCGACTTTATGAGGCCCTTTCAACCGAGCATTTGCTCGCCAATCCCCATTATCACCCTCCGTGGCGGTGTCAAATAAACACTCTCCCTAAACTCCTTTGGAAAGTCTTACAAAGTTATAGACGCCATTTGAATGCAAGTGGCGATCAGATCCAACTTGGAATCCGCCCTCGCCTGTCTTTAACGCACCTTCCCGCTCATAGTTTGCCTCCTAGGTTCCAACAGGAGTTGGAACCCGGCCTACAGTCCCCCCCCCCAGACTTCCAACATTCTGATTCCCTGCTCCCCCACATGAGGAACGATCACAGGAGCGCGCAGCTGCGACTCCGCTTGAGTATCGCTGAGAAAAGGCACGTCGAAGCTTTTCATCTTGAACTCATCAGGCCATTAAAAAAGAACACCGAATGGAAAAGCGGCAACGATTCATACTTCACGAGAACTGTCTCGGACCGACATGCACCAACATTAGAAGCAGTTAAGAAAAGGCTCGATTGAGTCCCGGGATGAGGGAGCTTATCCCTTGAGGAAAGGTCTGGCCTGTATCCATCGGAGTTTAGAAGAATGAGAGGTGACCTTATGGAGACATAAAAGATCCTGAGGTAGGGTAGATGACGAGAGGATATTTCCCCTTGTGGGACAGACCAGAACTAAGGGGACACAGTTTAGAAATAAGGGGCCTCCCATTTAAGACGGAGATGAGGAGAATTTATTTTCCTCTCTCAGAGGGTCCCACGAGTGGTTAGCACCACTGCCTCACAGATGTGCAGCTTATGTGTATCGGGCATGCTAAATTGCCTCTTAGTGTCCGAAGATGTGCAGGTTAGGTGGGGTTACGAGGATAGGGCGGGGGCCTGGGGAGGGCGCTCTTCCAGAGGGCCGGTGCAGTCTCCATGGGCCGAATGGCCTCCGTCTGCACTGTGGGAATTCCACGGATTCGGGTCATAAATCTGTGGAAATCTCTTCCGCAGACAGCAGATTGAGTATTTTCTAAGGCGGGTTAGACGGACCCTCGAGCGGCAAGGGGGTCAAAGGTCACAGGGGGTAGGGCAGGAAAGTAGAAGCCACAGTCCCACCAGCCACGATCTGACCAAAATGGCAGGGCAGGCTCGAGGGGGCCAAATAGCCCACTCCTTCTCCTAATTCAAAGGACAAAGAGAACAAAGAACAAAGAAAAGCACAGCACAGGAACAGGCCCTTCGGCCCTCCAAGCCCCTGCCGACCATGCTGCCCGTCTAAACTAAAATCGTCTACACTTCCTGGGTCCGTATCCCTCTATTCCATCCTATTCATGTATTTGTCAAGATGCCCCTTAAACGTCACTATCGTCCCTGCTTCCACCACCTCCTCCGGCAGCGAGTTCCAGGCACCCACTACCCTCTGTGTAAAAAACTTGCCTCGTTCATCTCCTCTGAACATTGCCCCCTCGCACCTTAAACCTATGCCCCCCTAGTAATTGACCCCTCTACCCTGGGAAAAAGCCTCTGACGATCCAATCTGTCTATGCCCCTCATAATTTTGTAGGCCTCTATCAGGTCGCCCCTCAACCTCCGTCGTTCCAGTGAGAACAAACCGAGTTTATTCAACCGCTCCTCATAGCTAATG
The DNA here is from genome assembly GCF_047496885.1 of Scyliorhinus torazame. Taxonomy (NCBI): domain Eukaryota; kingdom Metazoa; phylum Chordata; class Chondrichthyes; order Carcharhiniformes; family Scyliorhinidae; genus Scyliorhinus; species Scyliorhinus torazame. The sequence goes on from NC_092737.1 coordinate 12,678,435, forward strand.
CCCCTCCATGCCAGGCAACAATTCACATGATTCTCGTTCCCAACTCTACTTGGACCTGATCCCGGAGGTTCTGTTGCCCTCCGTCAGGTCGAGTGACCGCGTTTATTTCCCGCCGCGCCCCCTCATCGCCGACATTTTTAGTTCCTGAACTAAACTGTGAGAAGGGAATGAAAAGTTGCCCGCGTTTTTGCCCAATCTCCCGCTATTCCTTCTGGGGATCAGCCGGGAGCAGTGACCAACACCCCGGAGATGCCAGGGAAAATCCCGCCGACGCGGCAGTCGCTGGCCACTCCGACAACTCACGGCACAATCACACGCGTTACAGAGTATTCACCGCACAGGAAAAGGCCGTTCGGCCCATCCTTTGCTCCGTGCTGCTGTTTCTCACAAGCCTCCTCCCAAATACGTCCCCCCCCTCCCCCCTCCCCTTTCATCTCACCCCATTTCCCTCCATCCCTCCCCTCCCGCATGTGTTTATCCGGCTTCCCCCCCCCCCCCTTCAACGTTTCGACACGGTCCACCTCAGCTACTCCCTGTGGGGGCGGGTTCCACACTCTCCCCTGTCATGATAGGCACTCATGCACATGATGAGATACAGACAGGCAGTGACAGACACCCAGTACAGCCAATCAACACACAGGACAGAACACAACCAGTCACCAGGCAGAACACTAGATGGTGGTCTCCCACTATAAAACACACGAGGCATCAACACTCTGCCTCTTTCCACTGGTGACAACTGTAGTGACAGTCAGGGTGTATATATCAGTTAGCACCTTCTTCACGTGGCTCAGAGCTAGTCTGGCCTAGTTGGTTATAGTAAGCACGCTTAGATTAGTAGAGTGTCAAACCCACAGCGAACTGTGTGCACTGCTTAACAAGTTCAATGAAGCGTATTGAACGAACTTCAACATTTCGAGTCTACTTTCAAGTACAACTGCATCCAGTTGCAGTCCGTGTTACCCCAGGGTGAATAACACGACATCCCCCACTCTCCGGGGAACAACATTTCTCCTGAATTCCCCATTGGGTTTATGAAATCGTGACACAGAAACATACATGGAAAACAGGAGCAGGAGGAGGCCATTCGGTCCCTCGAGCCTGCTCCCCCCATTCATTCTGATCATGGCCGATCATCAAGTTCAATACCCCTGATCCGCCCCCCCCCCCCATATCCCTTTATCCCACGAGCTATATCTAATTCCGTCTTGAAATTACACCACGTTTTGGCCTCAACTACTTTCTGCGTTAGCGAATTCCACAGATTCCCCGCTCTCTGGGTGAAGAAATGTCTCCTCACCTCAGTCCTAAAAGGTTTACCCCTGACCCTCAAACTATGACTCCCTGCTTCTGGGCTCCCCCACCATCGGGAACACTCTTTCTGAATCTACTGTCTAATCCTGTTAGAATTTTATAAGTTTCTATGAGATCCCGTCTCACTCTTCTAACCGCCAATGAATATCATCCTAACCCACTTAGTCTCTCCTCATATGACAGTCCCCGCCATCCCAGGAATCAGTCTGGTAAACCTTCGCTGCACTCCCTCAAGAGCAAGAACATCCTTCCTCAGGTAAGGACACCTAAACTGCTCACAATACTCCAGGTGTGGCCTCACCAAGGCCCTGTACAATTGCAGTAAAACATCTCTATTCCTATACTCAAAACCTCTCGCTATGAAGGCCAACATACCATTTGCCTTCTTTACTGCCGGCTGTACCTGCGCTCTTACTTTCAGCGACTGATGCACGAGGACACTAAGGTCTCGTTGAGTATCCACCTCTCTCAATTTACACCCATTCGAATAATAATCTGCCTTCCTATTTTTGCTACCGAAGCGGATAACCTCACATTTATCCACATTATACTGCATCTGCCATGCATGTGCCCACTCACTCAGCCTGTCCAAATCCCGCTGAAACATCTCTGCATCCTCCTCACAGCTCACCCTCCCACCCAACTCTGTATCATTTGCAAATTTGGAGATAATACATTTAGTTCCCTCGTCCAAATCATTAATATATAGTGCGAACAGTTGGGGTCCTAGCACAGATCCCTGCGGTACCCCACTAGTCAGTGCCTGCCAATCAGAAAAAGACCCATTTATTCACAGGAGCTGTGTCCATAAGACATAGGAGCAGAATTAGGCCACTCGGCCCATCGCGTCTGCTCCGCCATTCGATCACGGCTGATATCCCCCCCCCCCCCCACCTCAGCAGTTCCCTTTCCCAGGTCATTCTTTACCGACAGAAATAAGCCCTCAGTTCTATTTGAGGACAAGCTTGTTTTTTTTAAATTAAGTTCTTTGATCATGAATAACGTATCTCATTTAATTTCCACAGGTTCATTCAACATTTGGCACAGTCTCGCTCTCTCTCTCCCTCTTTGACAAATAAATTGTCTATCCTTTCCTGCCAAGCTTTGCGAGCCAAGTTTCAGAGCACATTGGGGCACTTTCAAAACACAGGAAAAAAATGGAGCAAATGCTCGGAGCTCCATCTTGAAGCTGTTAAATTTTAAACACCCTTCCATTCATTATTTAGTGGCAGCCTTGCAGCTGGACACCATCGAGACTAACACTCCCAGACCCAATTACAAAGTCATTTTTCCTTTTGAGTCTGTAGCTTTGCACTCGTTAAAAGTGCCGTGAATCTCGACATTTCTCTTCCAGCACATTCTCTCCCTCTCGCTGTCTGTGCTAACCTTTTATCACTTGCTTTCTCTCTAGCTCTCCTCGCCACCTCTCCCTCTCCACCCCCCCCCCCCCCCCCAATCCTTCATTCCTCACTCTCCCTCTCTCTTCCCATCAGTTCAACTCACCTCTCACCCTCCCCGTCACAGAATTTACAGTGGAGAAGGAGGCCATTCAGCCCATCGAGTCTGCACCAGCCTTGGAAAGAGCACCACACCTAAGCCCGCATCTCCACCCTCTCCCCGTAACCCAGTAACCCCACCCCACCTTTTTTGGGACACGAAGGGGGCAATTTATCACGGCCAATCCACCCGAACCTGCACATCTTTGGACTGTGGGAGGAAACCGGAGCACCCGGAGGAAACCCACGCAGACACGGGGGAGGACGTGCAGACTCCGCGCAGACAGTGACCCAAGCCGGGAATCGAACCCGGGACCCTGGCGCTGTGAAGCAACTGTGCTAACCACTGTGCTGCCGTCAACACCAAATCTCTCCTCCCTCCAACCCCCCCTCGCCCTCTACTCTTTCTTTCCTTTGCTTTTTTAAAATTTAGAGCATCCAATAAAGGGGCAATTTTAGCGTGGCCAACCCGCCTACCCTGCACATCTTTTTAGATTGTTGGGGGTGAGACCCACACAGACACGGGGGGGGGGGAGGGAGAATGTGCAAACTCCACACGGACAGTGACCCCGGGGCCGGGACCGAACCTCGGCGGCGGCAGGCAGCGGTGCTAACCGCTGCGCTGCGCCCCCTCCCTCTACCCTGCCACCGTCAGCCTCTGCAATTCCTCCATCGAAACCCCGTTGTAGCCCCAGCCCATCATTTTCGCTCCGCCTGCCCTTTGCCCCCCTTCCGCCTCTCTCTCTCTCTCTATTCTGTAAGCGTACAGCGCCAAGGGGAAAGGGGGTGAACATTCGGCCCGTCCTAAAAAAAAGAACGACCCACTTAGACCCACTGCCTGCTCTCTGCCAACATGGGTCCATGACATCTGGATTTTTCCAGACCATTTCTAGCCCCCCCCCCCCGCCCCCCTCACTTCTTCGCTCACCCTAAACCTTATCCCAATCTCTTCATCCCTTCCCGAGTTTCCCTGCCTCCACTGTGGAACAAAGGGGCTACAATGGAATTTCGGCTCGACTGAATCCCCCCCACCCCCCCCCCCCCCCTCCCCCGCACACCAACCCGACTGCCGACTGCCCACAAAAATCCTCTTTAAACTCCCCCAGTTTCCAAACACAACGCAGAGAGAGATCACTGATGTGGTCGTGCAGGGAGAGAGAGAGAGAGAGATGCAGAGAGAGAGGGAGAGCAAAAAAAACCTTTTGCAAAAACAAAAAGTGCTTGTAACGGATTGAAAAATAAATGTGACTTGGCAGAGAACCGGAACGCACGTTTTTCCAATTAATCACAGAGCCACGGGTCCCCATCTCGCACCCCACAGCCCTTCAACTTTGTTACATAAACAGATTAAACCCAAAAGAGTTTGCGTCACCCACCTCATCACTGTGGGTCTTTTCCAGAATCCACGCTCTTGTCCTCCTCTCTGTGTTTTGTGTGTGTGTGTGTCTGGCTACCCGCATTGAATCGCAGCTCTCTGTCAGATACTTGCTCTCTCTCTCTCTCTCTCGCTCCCTCCTGCCTTTATAAGGACTCAAATGCAAGAGAGAATTGCATTAAATCACATTCTGACACAGACACACACACATTCATATGGCTTGGTGATCGGGAGATCTCTCGGCCTCTCTACACACTCTCTCTCTCTCTTTCCCCTCCCTCTCTCTCTCCTCCCCTCTCTGTTTTTCTCTCCTCCCTCGCCCCCTAACTGCACAATCCCCTCGCTCGCTGTCTTGCCTTTCTCACACGCAGACACACCTCCCCCTCTCTCTCTCTCTCTCTCCTCTCTTTCCCAACCCCCTCCCCCTCTCCCTCCCTTGGGCAGCACTGTGGATAGCACAATTGCTTCACAGCTCCAGGGTCCCAGGGCTCGATTCCCGACTTGGGTCACTGTCTGTGCGGAGTCTGCACGTTCTCCCCCGTGTGTGCGTGGGTTTCCTCCGGGTGCTCCGGTTTCCTCCCACAGTCCAAAGATGTGCAGGCTAGGTGGATGGCCGTGATAAATTGCCCCTTAGTGCCCAAAATTGCCCTTAGTGTTGGGTGGGGTTACTGGGTTATGGGGATAGGGGTGGAGGTGTTGACCTTGGGTAGGGTGCTCTTTCCAAGAGCCGGTGCAGACTCGATGGGCCGAATGGCCTCCTGCACTGTAAATTCTATGATAATCTTCCATCCCCTCCCCCTCCTTCAGTGCCTCTCCTCTCTTCCCTCCCTGTCTCGCTCCCCTTCACTCTCCTCCTTCTTATCTCCCCTGCCCCTCCTTTTCTTTCCTACCCCTCTCCCCTCCTCCTCGACCATTCCCTCCTTCCTCCTCCCCAACTTCTCCCCCCACTCCCTTGACTCCCCCCACTACTCTCCCCTCCCTTCCTTCTCCACAACCCCTCCCCTCCCCATCTCCTCTCCCCCTCCCCCCCCATCCTCTCCCCCTCCCCCCCATCTCCTCTCCCCCTCCCCCCCATCTCCTCTCCCCCTCCCCCCCATCTCCTCTCCCCTCCCCCCCCATCTCCTCTCCCCCTCCCCCCCCCCATCTCCTCTCCCCCTCCCCCCCATCTCCTCTCCCCCTCTTCCCTGCCCCCCTCCCCTCCCCCTCCCCCCCCTCCCCTCCCCCTCCCCCCCTCCCCTCCCCCTCCCCCCCTCCCCTCCCCCCTCTCCCCTCCCCCCCCCCCCTCCCCTCCCCCTCCCCTCCCCTCCCCTCCCTTCCTCCCCTCCCCCCCTCCCCTCCCGCTCCCTCTTCCCCTCCTCCCTCCTCCCCCTCCCTCTGCCACTCTCCCCTCCCCCTCCCTTCCTCCCCCTCCCCTCCTCCCTCCCCCTCCTCCCTCTCTCCCTCTCCACCCCCTCCTCCCTCCCCACCCCCTCCTCCCTCCCCACCCCCTCCTCCCTCCCCACCCCCTCCTCCCTCCCCACCCCCTCCTCCCTCCCCCTCCTCCCTCCCCCTCCTCCCTCCCCCTCCTCCCTCTCCCCTCCTCCCTCCCCCTCCTCCCTCTCCCCCTCCTCCCTCCCCATCCTCCCTCCCCCTCCTCCCTCCCCCTCCTCACTCTCCCCTCCTCCCTCTACCCTCTTTCTCCCTCCTCCCTCTCCCCCTCCTCCCTCTCCCCCTCCTCCCTCTCCCCCTCCTCCTCTCCCTCTCCCCTCTTCCCCTCCTCCCTCTCCCCCTTCTCCTGCTCCACCTCAACCCCTCCCCATCCTCTCCCGCCTCCCCTCCCTCTCCCCTCCTCCCCTCCCCCTCCCCTCCTCCCCTCCCCTCCCCTCCTCCCCTCCCCCTCCCACTCCTCCCCCTCCCATTTCATCCTCCCCCTCCCCATTTCCTCTCCCCCTCACCATCTTCCCTGCCCTCTCCCCTCTCCCCCTCCTCCTTTTCCCCTCTCCCCCTCCTCCCTCTCCCCTGCCCTCCCCCTCCTCCCGCTGCCCTCCCCCTCCTCCCACTCCCCCCCTCCTCCCACTCCCCCCCCCCTCCTCCCACTCCCCTCCTCCCTCTCCCCTCCTCCTTCTCCCCCCTCCCCCTCCTCCCCTCCCATCCTCCCTCTCCCTCTCCCCTCCTCCCTCTCCCTCTCCCCTCCTCCCTCTCCCTCTCCCGCTCCTCCCTCTCCCCCTCCTCCCCTCCCCCTCCCCCCTCCCCCTCCTCCCCTCCCCTCCCCCTCCTCCTACTCCCCCTCCTCCCTCTCCCCTCCCCCTCCTCTACTCCCCCTCCTCCCTCTCCCCTCCCCTCCTCCCTCTCCCCTCCCCCTCCTCCCTCTCCCCTCCTCCCCTCTCCCCCTCCTCCCCTCCCCCTGCTCCCCTCCTCCCCTCCCCCTGCTCCCCATCCTCCCCTCCCCCTGCTCCCCTCCTCCCCTCATCCTGCTCCCCCTCCTCCCTCTCCCCCCTCCTCCCCTCGCCCCCTCCCCCTGCTCCCCCTCCTCCCTCTCCCCCTCCTCCCTCTCACCCTCCTCCCTCTCCCCCTCCCACTCTTCCCTATCCCCCTCCCCTCTCCCCCTCCCCCTCTTCCCCCTCCCCCTCTTCCCTCTCCCCCTCTTCCCTCTCCCCCTCCCCCTCTTCCCTCCCCCTCTTCCCTCCCCTCCTCCCTCTCCCCTCCTCCCGCTCCCCCTCCCCCTCCTCCCCCTCCTCCCCCTCCCCCTCCTCCCCCTCCCCCTCCCCCTCCTCCCCCTCCCCCTCCTCCTCCTCCCTCTCCCCCTCCCCCTCTCCTCTCCCCCTCTCCCCTCCTCCCTCTCTGTTCCCCCTCCTCTCCCCTCCCCGTCCTCCCCTCCTCCCTCTCCCCCTTCTCCCTCTCCCCTCCCCTCCCTATCCACCTCTCCCCTCTCCCTCCCTATCCCCCTCTCCCCTCCCCCCTCCCCTTCCCACCTCCTCTCTCCCCTCCCCTCCTTTCTCCCCTCCCACTCCACCCCATTCCTCATACCCTCTCCCTTCCCCTCTCTTCTCCTCCTCTCCCTCCTCCCCTCTCCTCCCCCCACCCCTCCCCTCCCCCCCTCCCCTCCCCTCTCCCCCTCCCCTCTCCCCCCTCCCCTCCCCTTCCCTCTCCCCCTCCCCCCCTCCCCTCCCCTCTCCCCTCCCCTCCCCTTCCCTCTCCCCCTCCCCTCTCCTCTCCCCCTCCCCTCCCCTCTCCCCTCCCTCCCCCTCTCCTCCTCCCCCTCCTCCCCCCCCTCCCATCCCCTCCCCCTCCCCTCCCCCTCCCCTCCCCCTCCTCTCCCCTCCTCCCCCTCCACCTCCTCCCCCTCCCCCTCCCACTCCTCCCCCTCCCCCCTCCCACTCCTCCCCCTCCCCGTCCTCCCCCTCCCCCCTCCCCTGCCCCCTCCCCCCTCCCCATCCTCCCCCTCCCCTACCCCCCCTCCCCCTCCCCCACCCCCTCGCCCCCTCCCTGCTATGCCCAATTTCAGGCGACCGAATCGGCGCGAAGGGGGTCCTACGCGACCGGATCGGCGAGCCAGGTGCCCCACGAGGCCGAACGGGTCCAGGCGATCGAGTTTCTCCCGGTCGCGGCCCGGACGAGGGCGGCCGTTTCGCGCGCTTTTCAAGGCCTCCCGCGCTTGTGTGCGGCAAAACCTACGGCAACACTGAGGGACGCACTGCGCAGGCGCGCTCGACGCAAGACCGAACTGCGCATGCGCAGTGGCGTGACGAACGCCATGACATCACGCCGTGCAGCAACTGTGGAGCTGCACATTTAAAAGGGCAATGTCCCGCAAACACCTGACAATGCCTACGCTGTGGCAAGGTGGGCCACTACACTGCCTACTGTCGAGCGGCTCAACCTGTCGATCTTCCACATCTTCGACAACCTCGCAGGAACGTGCAGACCATTCAGCCTCCACATTACGACATCCAGACCGATGACACAGATGACTGAGATGCCTTCCGGGTTGCGGCCATTGATGGGAACCGAGTCAACACCATCAATCTGGGCGATGAATGGTGTGCCACCCTGACGGTCAACCCAAATTTGTCGCCCACCTACTAGACTGGACTTATGAGACTGTTTACACGTCAAACTTTTGCAATCACTGTGTTAACATGTTTATGTTCTTCTCGTTACAGGCATTCGTTTTATCGTTCCACATTTCCACGTTCTTTGTTATGGTACAACTTAGTTATTATGTCACACCCGACATCGCCCCTTGTATGTAGTTAAGCCCCATGTACATGCTGTAAATATTACACACACACACATTTAGCTGCATTCAGTACGCATTTCTATTTATAACCACGTAGGCACATAATCTTATAAAAAAAGGGGGATGTCATGATATTCAAGTGAACATCACAGCACATACACACATACATAGTGATGGACAGATCAACGGACCAATTAGCACACACAACACGACAGCCAATGACAGACAAGAGCATGCACAGTACAAAACAAGGAACACGACACTTCCTGGTCAGTCCAGCAGGCGACGGCTCAGGGCAAGGACCTCCAAGCCAGACACTCAGACAGTCGCCATATGCTGAGTACCAGAGTTTGTTATATAAATAGTTAAAAGAAATAAAACAGCCTTGTACCAATCGCAACCGTCTTGGGTTTGTCTGTGTCTCAGAGTACCCAACACTTCACCACCCCCTCCTCTTCCCCTCCCTCCCTCCTCCCTCCCCCTCCCACCTCCCTCCCCGCCTCTTTCCCCTCCCCCTCCTTCTCCCCACTCCTCTCTCTCTCTTTCTCTCTCTCCCTTCCTCCCCCTCCTCTTTCCTCCCTTCCTCCTCCCCCTCCTCCTCCTCCCTCCTCCTCCTCCTCCCTCCTCCTCCCCCCCTCCTCCTCCGCCTCCTCCTCCCCCCTCCTCCTCCGCCCTCCTCCTCCCCCCTCCTCCTCCCCTCCTCCTCCTCCCCCCTCCTCCTCCCCTCCCTCCTCCTCCCCCTCCTCCTCCCCCCCTCCTCCCCTCCCCTCCTCCTCCCCCCTCCTCCTCCCCCCTCCTCCTCCCCCCTCCTCCTCCCCCTCCTCCTCCTCCTCCCCCTCCCCCTCCTCCTCCCCCTCCTCCTCCCCTCCCCCTCCTCCTCCCCCTCCTCCTCCCCCTCCCCCCTCCTCCTCCCCCCTCCCCCCTCCTCCTCCCCCTCCCCCTCCCCCTCCTCCTCCCCCTCCTCCTCCCCCTCCCCCTCCTCCTCCCCCTCCTCCTGCCCCTCCTCCTCCCCCTCCTCCCCCCCCTCCCCCTCTCCTCCGCCCCCCCTCCTCCTCCCCTCCTCCTCCCCCTCCTCCTCTCCTCCTGCCCCTCCTCCTCCCCCTCTTCCCCCCCCTCCTCCTCCTCCTCCCCCCTCCTCCCCCCTCTTCCTCCTCCCCCCTCCTCCTCCCCCCTCCTCCTCCCCCTCCTCCTCCCCCTCTTCCTCCCCCTCCTCCTCCCCGCCTCCTCCCCCTCCTCCCCCTCCTCCTCGTCCCCTCCTCCTCCCCCTCCTCCTCCCCCTCCCTCCTCCCCCCTCCTCCTCCCCCTCTTCCTCCCCCCTCCTCCTCCCCCTCTCCTCCCCCCCCTCCTCCTCCCCCTCCTCCCCCCTCCCTCCACCCCTCCTCCCCCTCCTCCTCCCATCCTCCCCTTCCTCCTCCCCCTCCTCCTCCTCCCCCCTCCTCCTCCCCTCCTCCTCCCCCTCTTCCCCCCCTCCTCCCCCTCCCCTCCTCCTCCCCCCTCTTCTCCTCCCCCCTCCTCCTCCACCCTCTTCCTCCCCCCTCCTCCTCCTCTCCCTCCTCCTCCCCCTCCTCCTCCTCCCCCTCCTCCTCCTCCCCTCCTCCTCCCCCCCCCTCCTCCCCCCTCCACCTCCCCCTCCTCCTCCCCTCCACCTCCCCCCTCCTCCTCCCCCCCTCCTCCTCCCCCTCTTCCTCCCCCTCCTCCTCCCCCTCTCCTCCTCCCCCTCCCCTCCTCCCCCCTCCCCCTCCTCCTCCCCCTCCCCCTCCCCCTCCTCCTCCCCCTCCCCCTCCTCCCCCCTCCTCCTCCCCTCCCCCCTCCTCCCCCTCCCCCTCCTCCTCCCCCTCCTCCTCCCCCTCCTCCTCCCCCTCCACTCCCCCTCTCCTCCGCCCCCCTCCTCCTCCCCCTCCTCCTCCCCCCTCCTCTCCTCCTCCCCCTCCTCCTCCCCCTCTTCCCCCCCCTCCTCCTCCTCCTCCCCCTCCTCCCCCCCTCTTCCTCCTCCCCCTCCTCCCCCCCCCCTCCTCCTCCCCCCTCTTCCTCCCCCTCCTCCTCCTCCCCCTCCTCCTCCTCCTCCCCTCCTCCTCCCCCCTCCTCCTCCCCCCTCCTCCTCCCCCTCCTCCTCCCCCTCTCCTCCTCCCCCTCCTCCTCCCCGTCCTCCCCCTCCTCCCCCCGTCCTCCCCCCTCCTCCCCCTCCTCCTCCCCCCTCCTCCTCCCCCTCCTCCTCCTCCCCTCCTCCTCCCCTCCCCCCTCCCCCTCCTCCCCTCCCCCTCCTGCCCCCTCCCCCTCCTCCTCCCCCTCCTCCTCCTCCCCTTCCTCCTCCTCCCCTCCTCCTCCTCCTCCTCCTCCCCCTCCTCCTCCCCCTCCCCCACCCCCCCCCCTCCCTCCCCCCCTCCTCCTCCCCCCTCCTCCTCCCCCCTCCTCCTCCCCCCTCCTCCTCCCCCCCTCCTCCTCCCCCCTCCTCCTCCCCCTCCTCCTCCCCCCTCCCCTCCCCCTCCTCCTCCCCTCCTCCTCCTCCTCCCCTCCTCCCCCTCCTCCTCCCCCTCCCCCTCCCCTCCACCCCCTCCTCCTCCCCTCCTCCCCCTCCCTCCCCCTCCTCCTCCTCCCCCTCCTCCTCCCCCCTCTTCCTCCTCCCCCCTCCTCCTCCCCCTCCTCCTCCCCCCTCCTCCTCCCCCCTCTTCCTCCCCCTCCTCCTCCTCCCCCTCCTCCTCCCCCTCCTCCTCCTCGTCCTCCTCCTCGTCCCCTCCTCCTCCCCCCTCCTCCTCCCCCTCCCCCCTCCTCCTCCCCCCTCTTCCTCCCCCCTCCTCCTCCCCCTCTCCTCCTCCCCCCTCCTCCTCCCCCTCCACCCCCCTCCTCCCCCTCCTCCTCCCCTCCTCCCCCTCCTCCTCCCCTCCTCCCCCCTCCTCCTCCCCCTCCTCCTCCTCCCCCCTCCTCCTCCCCTCCTCCTCCCCCTCTTCCCCCCCCTCCTCCCCCTCCCCCTCCTCCTCCCCCCTCTTCCTCCTCCCCCCTCCTCCTCCCCCCTCTTCCTCCCCCTCCTCCTCCACCCCCTCCTCCTCCCCCTCCCCTCCTCCTCCCCCCCACCACCTCCCCCCTCCTCCTCCCCCCCTCCTCCTCCCCCCCTCCTCCTCCCCCTCTTCCTCCCCCCTCCTCCTCCCCTCTCCTCCTCCCCTCCTCCTCCCCCCCTCCCTCCTCCTCCCCCTCCCCTCCTCCTCCCCTCCCCCTCCTCCTCCCCTCCTCCTCCCCCTCCCCCTCCTCCTCCCCCTCCTCCTCCCCCTCCCCTCCTCCTCCCCCTCCTCCTCCCCCTCCTCCTCCCCCTCCCCTCCCTCCACCCCCTCCTCTCCCCTCTCCTCCGCCCCCCTCCTCCTCCCCCTCCTCCTCCCTCTCCTCCTCCCCCTCCTCCTCCCCCTCTTCCTCCTCCCCCCTCCTCCTCCTCCCCCTCCTCCTCCCCCTCTCCTCCTCCCCCCTCCTCCTCCCCCCTCCTCCTCCCCCTCTTCCTCCTCCCCCCTCCTCCTCCCCCTCTTCCTCCCCCTCTTCCTCCCCCCTCCTCCTCCCCTCCTCCCCCCCTTCTCCCCCCCTCCTCCCCCCCTCCTCCCCCCTCCTCCCCCTCCTCCCCCTCCTCCTCCCTCCTCCCCCTCCTCCTCCCCTCCTCCTCCTCCCCCCTCCTCCTCCCCTCCTCCCCCCTCCTCCCCCCCACCCCCCTCCTCCCCCTCCTCCCCCCTCCTCCCCCTCCTCCTCCTCCCCTTCCTCCTCCTCCCCTCCTCCTCCTCCTCCTCCCCCTCCCCCCTCCTCCCCCCCCCTCCTCCTCCCCCTCCTCCTCCCCCCTCCTCCTCCCCCCTCCTCCTCCCCCTCCTCCTCCCCCTCCTCCTCCCCTCCTCCCCCTCCTCCTCCCCCTCCTCCTCCCCCCCTCCTCCTCCCCCTCCTCCTCCTCCTCCCCCTCCTCCTCCTCCCCCTCCTCCTCCTCCCCCCTCCTCCACCCCCTCCTCCTCCCCCTCCACCTCCGCCCTCCACCTCCCCCCTCCTCCTCCCCCTTCCTCCTCCCCCCATCCTCCTCCCCCCTCCTCCTCCTCCCCCCTCCTCCTCCCCCTACTCCTCCTCCCCTCCTCCTCCCCCTCCTCCTCCTCCCCCCCTCCTCCTCCCCCCTCCTCCTCCCCCTCCTCCTTCCTCCTCCTCCTTCCTCCTCCCCCCTCCTCCTCCTCCCCCCTCCTCCTCCCCCTCCTCCTCCCCCCCTCCCCCCCTCCCTCCTCCCCCCCCTCCCCCCTCCTCCTCCCCCCTCCTCCTTCCCCCCCTCCTCCTCCCCCACCCTCCTCCTCCTCCCCCCTCCTCCTCCCCCCCCTCCTCCTCCCCCCCTCCTCCTCCCCCCCCTCCTCCTCCCCCCCCTCCTCCTCCCCCCCTCCTCCTCCCCCCCCTCCTCCTCCCCCCCCCTCCTCCTCCCCCCCCTCCTCCTCCTCCTCCCCCCCCTCCTCCTCCTCCCCCCCTCCTCCTCCCCCCCCCACTCCTCTCTCTCTCTTTCTCTCTCTTTCCTTCCTCCTCTCTAGTCCTCTCCTTCCAGACCACCAGACATTTCACCACCATCTGTCTGACAGATTTCCTCAGAACAGAAGTTTTATTCATGGTGGCCCCACTTCACTGCAGCAAAACCCCGGATGTGAAGGTGGAGCACAGATAACCCCTCTGCACAAATGGTGGAATAACCCGGCCAAACGCATTGAAAAAGAGAGAAAGAGTTGCATTTCCATGGCGCCTCAGGATATCCGCAAGGCCTTTCATAGCCAACTGAGAATTCCTGTCATAATGTACGAAAGGTGGCAGCCATTTTGTGCACAGCAAGATCCCACAAACAGCGATGTGATAATGGCCCAGATTGAATCCTTACAGCAAAGAAGGAGGCCTGAGTACAGAGTGCTTCACTGTCAGAGGGTCAGTACTGAGGGAGTGCCGCACTGTCAGAGGGTCAGTACTGAGGGTGTGCTTCACTGTCAGAGGGTCAGTACTGAGGGAGTGCCGCACTGTCAAGGGTCAGTACTGAGGGAGTGCCGCACTGTCAGAGGGTCAGTACTGAGGGAGTGCTGCACTGTGGGAGGGTCAGTACTGAGGGAGTGCCGCACTGTCAGAGGGTCAGTGCTGAGCGAGTGCCGCACTGTCAGAGGGACAGTACTGAGCGAGTGCCGCACTGTCAGAGGGACAGTACTGAGGGAGTGCCGCACTGTCAGAGGGTCAGTACTGAGGGAGTGCCGCACTGTCAGAGGGTCAGTACTGAGGGAGTGCCACACTGTCAGAGAGTCAGTACTGAGGGAGTGCTGCACTGTCAGAGGGTCAGTACTGAGGGAGTGCCGCACTGTCAGAGGGACAGTAGTGAGGGAGTGCCGCACAGTCAGAGGGACAGTACTGAGGGAGTGCCGCACTGTCAGAGGGTCAGTGCTGAGGGAGTGCCGCACTGTCAGAGGGTCAGTACTGAGGGAGTGCCGCACTGTCAGAGGCACAGTACTGAGGGAGTGCCGCACTGTCAGAGGCACAGTACTGAGGGAGTGCCGCACTGTCAGAGGGTCAGTACTGAGGGAGTGCCGCACTGTCAGAGGCACAGTACTGAGGGAGTGCCGCACTGTCAGAGGGTCACACGAATACCTCATTTTGTGATTGTGTGAAATTTGACATTCTTGTACTTGTCCAGAGACGTTGAAGAGAAAAGGTTTCAGCAACATGTTGCCTTTCTCAGTAATATTTAAAGATAGTGTCAGGGATCTGGTCTTGCATGATTGGGCCCGCTAACCATCACGTCTCTCGTGTCCTTCGCCATTGTGACCTTTACCTATTTAGGTGTGCAGAATTCTCCCAAACGCTTCCCGGTGTGTTTGATGGCGGGCATGGGGGTGTGGGGGCATGGCGGGCATGGGGGGGTGGGGGCATGGCGGGCATGGGGGGTGGGGGCGGGTGAAATGGCGGAGGGCCCAGAAATCAGTTTCATTCCACCAGGCATTTACAACGGGATCTTTCACTGTGATGCAGATGAAGACCTCCGCCCCTGTCGCCCCCTATGCCAGGTTCCCTGCAGTGCATGGCGGGTAAACATACCAGGGTGAAACACGTTCGGAGCGATGTGACATGCCAGATGTCGGGACTCATCCGGAAAATGTCTGAGCCACCTCAGGGATTCAGGATGGAGACCCATCTCCATTTTTGTGTGGGACCGCCTCGTTCCTGCTATGGCGGGCCAGTGACATTAGACGCCTTTTCGATATGGCGCCCCCCGGTTATGACGCGGACGACCCCGGGGCCTAATCAGCGAGGTGGGGCCTGGGAGATCTGGTGTGTTCCCCCGCCAACTTCTGAGGTGGGAAGCACTCTATACTCCCGCCCCTGCCGCCGGGGTTAGCCTCAAAACGGGAGCGTTCCGCCCAAGATCCCCAATGCGGCCAATCCGTAGCACAACGATTGTTAGCTCGATCAAAACGGCGATCGGGAAAGCAGCCAATCGCTGAGGAATGGTAAGGGAAGGATGTGATTGGTTTGAACCAGGAGGTCCTTCCTTCATCTCAGGTTAAACCGTCAGAAACGGGCGGCATGTGGCACAGTGGTTAGCACTGCTGCCTCACGGCGCTGAGGACCCGGGTTTAAATCCCGGCTCTGGGTCACTGTCCGTGTGGAGTTTGCACATTCTCCCCGTGTCTGCGTGGGTTTCGCCCCCACAACCCAAAGATGTGCAGGCTAGGTGGATTGGCCGCGCTAAATTGCCCCTTAATTGGAGAAAAAGAATAAACATAGAACATACAGTGTCAGAAGGAGGCCATTCGGCCCATCGAGTCTGCACCGACCCACTTAAGCCCTCACTTCCACCCTATCCTCATAACCCAATAACCCGTCGCAACCTTTTTTAGTCACCAAGGGCAATATAGCACGGCCAATCCACCTAACCTTCACGTCTTTGGACTGTGGGAGGAAGCCGGAGCACCCGGAGGAAACCCACGGGGAGAACGTGCAGACTCCGCACAGACAGTGACCCAGCAGGGAATCGAACCTGGGACCCTGGCGCTGTGACGCCGCAGTGCTAACCACTATGCTACCATGCTGAACAATTGGGTACTCTAAATTTTATAAAAAAGAATCACTTCAATGAATAAAAGTTCCCTCAATCTGTTAATTTTGTGCCTTAAAGAAGCAACTGGACAATTGGTTTGTTAAATGGAGGTCAATCGGATTTAACCTTCGCGATTAACGGTCCTAATTGGTTTGGTATTAGCACTGGCTCAGAGATTAATCCTTTCCTTGGTATTTCCTGTAGAGCTCAATCTTTATTTTATTCATTCCTGGGATTTGATTGTTGTCGGCAAGGCCAGCATCAGTTGCCCTCCACTAATTACATACAAACATACAAATTGGGAGCAAGAGATGACCAACCAGCCCCTCGAGCCTGTTCTGCCATTTGAAACGACCGTGGCCAATGGGATTGTGGCCTCAATCTCCCTTCGCCACATCCTTCAATCCTCAAGAAAGTGGGTCTAATTCGGCCTTGAAAACACTCAGCAACACTGCCCCCCCCCCCCCCCCCCAAGGTGAGCCGCCTTCTTGACCCACTGCAGTCCCTGTGGTGTAGGTACACCCACTGTGCTGTCAGGGAGGGAGTTCCAAGATTTTGACCCAGCGACAGTGAAGGAACGGCCGATATATTTCCCAGTCGAGGCGGTGAGTGACTCGGAGGGGAACCTCCAGGTGGTGGGGTTCCCAGGTATCGGCTGCCCTCGTCCTTCTAGTTGGTAGAGGTGGTGGGTTTGGAAGCTGCTGTCTGAGGAACCTTCGTGAGTTATTGCGGTGCATCTTGTAGACGGTGTGGTGATCGGCATCATTGTAAATACACAAGGGGTTAATGCAAATACACTACAACTAAGTAAACACTAGAGGGAGCACCAGAGACATCATGACACACAGACAGTCAATCAATAGGTCAGTAAGATAGGACACGGCCAATGGGCAGTCACGATACACACAGAGGTGACACTACCACAAGGGGGCTACCCATATAAAAGGACAGGGCACGCATGCTCTGTCTCTTTCCATAGGAGACACTCAGAGAGACAGGGGCAGATCAGGAAGCATCACACCCACCACGTGGCTTAGAGCTATGATGGGATGACGTGCCTTGTAGATGGTGGACAGGCTTTGGGGGGGGGTGAGGAAATATGGAATTCCCAGTTTCTGGCCTTCTCCTGTAACCAAACACTACGATATAGTTACTCCTCCAATCTGATTTCAGAACCATGGGGGGATTCGCCGACCCCACGCCGGGTGGGAGAATCGCCGGGGGCTGGCGTGAATTCTCCGCCACCAGACATTCGGCGGGGGCGGGAATCACGCCCAGCCGGTCGGCGGGCCCACCCCCGCCGATTCTCCGGCCCGCGATGGGCCGAAGTCCCGCTGCTGGAATGCCTGTCCCGCCGGCGTGGATTAAACCACCTTTTGAACGGCGGGACAAGGTGGCGCGGGCAGGCTCCGGGGTCCTGGGGAGGGGGGGGGGGGCGCGGGGCGATCTGGCCCCGGGGGGGGGTGCCCCCACGGTGGCCTGGCTCGCGATCGGGGCCCACCGATCCGCGGGCGGGCCTGTGCCGTGGGGGCACTCTTTTTCTTCCGCCTTCCCCATGGTCTTCACTATGGCGGAGGCGGAAGAGGCCCCCCTCCCCTGCGCATGCGCGGGGATGCCGTGAGCAGCCGCTGATGCTCCCGCGCATGCGCCGACCCGCGTCGCCCGGCGAAGACCTTTCGCCCCCGGCTGGCGTGGCGCCCAAGGCCTTTCCCGCCAGCCGGTGGAGCGGAAACCGCTCCGACGCGGGCCTAGCCCCTCAAGGCGAGGGCTTGGCCTCTAAAGGTGCAGAGAATTACGCACCTTTGGGGCGGCCCGATGCCAGAGTGGTTCCTGCCACTCCCTCACGCCGGGACCCCCCCCGCCCCGCCGGGTAGGGGAGAATCCCGGCCCAGATGTCATGCTTTTGTATGAAAAACTAGCAAATGTAATCGTATAATATTAAATAAAAACAGATGAATGAAAGCATAAAGTCACTTCGTTCTTAGTTCATATTGATTTTAAACACTTAGCTGACGATGCTCATTTTACAAGACAGCGCCCCCTGGCCCGGAGTCTTGGTGTGTGCGAGTTTGGAGGTGCTCACTCCACCTCTCAGTCAGCAGTTTGGGAGGTCGGGTCCTTCCCTGAGCTCCCACACTCTCCCCCTTCTCCTCTTTGGAACGGGACCTTTGCCTCGAAGGGCCTCGCCGTGACACCTCGTCCCAAAGATGCCCCCCCCCTCCCCCCCCCCCCCGGCTGTGCGGCACTCCCTCAGCGCTGCGGCGGACGCGCCGGCCGAGATAAGCCGCTCGAGGCTCCAGAGCGGGGGCGCTCAGACAGACAGTGAGTGGCACAAAGGATGACCAATGAACATACAGAACGCAGCAGCCAATCACCAGACAGAACACGGGGTGTCAAGTTAGGTGACCTAAAAGCTCGGACAAAGCTCTTTTTTTAAAAAATAATATTTTATTGAAAATTTTTGGTCAACCAACACAGTACATTGTGCATCCTTTACACAACATTATAACAATACAGATAATAATGACCTTTTTTATTTAAACAAGAACAAAAGAAAACAACAACAAATAAATAAATATTAAATAACAAAAATAAAAACTAGCCCTAATTGGCAACTGCCTTGTCTCAGCCCCCCCCCCCCAAGTCCTGGGCTGCTGCTGCTGCCTTCTTTTTTCCCCCATCTATCTTTCCGCAAAATATTCGACGAACGGTTGCCACCGCCTGGTAAACCCTTGAGCCGACCCCCTTAGGACGAACTTAATCCGCTCTAACTTTATGAACCCCGCCATATCATTTATCCAGGTCTCCACCCCCGGGGGCTTGGCTTCTTTCCACATTAGCAATATCCTGCGCCGGGCTACTAGGGACGCAAAGGCCAAAACATCGGCCTCTCTCGCCTCCTGCACTCCCGGCTCTTGTGCAACCCCAAATATAGCCAACCCCCAGCTTGGTTCGACCCGGACTCCTACTACTTTCGAAAGCACCTTTGTCACCCCCATCCAAAACCCCTGTAGTGCCGGGCATGACCAAAACATATGGGTATGATTCGCTGGGCTTCTCGAGCACCTCGCACACCTATCCTCCACCCCAAAAAATTTACTGAGCCGTGTTCCAGTCATATGTGCCCTGTGTAATACCTTAAACTGAATCAGGCTTAGCCTGGCGCACGAGGACGACGAGTTTACCCTGTTTAGGGCATCTGCCCACAGCCCCTCCTCGATCTCCTCCCCTAGCTCTTCTTCCCATTTCCCTTTTAGTTCGTCCACCATAGTCTCCCCTTCATCCCTCATTTCCCTATATATATCCGACACCTTACCGTCCCCCACCCATTTCTTCGAGATGACTCTGTCCTGCACCTCTTGTGTCGGGAGCTGCGGGAATTCCCTCACCTGTTGCCTCGCAAAAGCCCTCAATTGCATGTACCTGAATGCATTCCCTTGGGGCAACCCATATTTCTCAGTCAGCGCTCCCAGACTCGCGAACTTCCCATCCACAAATAGATCTTTCAATTGCGTTATACCTGCTCTTTGCCACATTCCATATCCCCCATCCATTCCCCCCGGGGCAAACCTGTGGTTGTTTCTTATCGGGGACCCCCCCAATGCTCCGGTCTTTCCCCTATGTCGTCTCCACTGTCCCCAAATCTTCAGTGTAGCTACCACCACCGGACTCGTGGTATAGTTCCTTGGTGAGAACGGCAATGGGGCTGTCACCATAGCCTGCAGGCTGGTCCCCCTACAGGACGCCCTCTCTAATCTCTTCCACGCCGCTCCTTCCTCCTCTCCCATCCACTTACTCACCATTGAAATATTAGCGGCCCAATAATACTCACTTAGGCTCGGTAGTGCCAGCCCCCCCCTATCCCTACTACGCTGTAAGAATCCCTTCCTCACTCTCGGAGTCTTCCCGGCCCAAACAAAACCCATGATACTCTTTTCTATCCTTTTGAAAAAAGCCTTCGTGATCACCACCGGGAGGCACTGAAACACAAAGAGGAATCTCGGGAGGACCACCATCTTAACCGCCTGCACCCTCCCTGCCATTGACAATGCTACCATATCCCATCTCTTGAAATCTTCCTCCATCTGTTCCACCAACCGCGTCAAATTTAGCCTGTGCAATGTGCCCCAATTCTTAGCTATCTGGATCCCCAGGTAACGAAAGTCTCTTGTTACCTTCCTCAACGGTAGGTCTTCTATTTCTCTACTCTGCTCTCCTGGATGCACCACAAACAGCTCACTCTTCCCCATGTTCAATTTATACCCTGAAAAATCCCCAAACTCCCCAAGTATCCGCATTATTTCTGGCATCCCCTCTGCTGGATCCGCCACATATAGTAGCAGATCATCCGCATATAAAGATACCCGGTGTTCTTCTCCTCCCCTAAGTATTCCCCTCCATCTCTTGGAACCTCTCAGCGCTATCGCCAGGGGCTCAATCGCCAGTGCAAACAGTAATGGGGACAGAGGACATCCCTGCCTTGTCCCTCTATGGAGCCGAAAATATGCCGATCCCCGTCCATTCGTGACCACACTCGCCACTGGGGCCCTATACAACAGCTGCACCCATCTAACATACCCCTCTCCAAACCCAAATCTCCTCAACACCCCCCACAGATAATCCCATTCCACTCTATCAAATGCTTTCTCGGCATCCATCGCCACTACTATCTCCGTTTCACCCTCTGGTGGGGCCATCATCATTACCCCTAACAGCCTCCGTATATTCGTGTTCAGCTGTCTCCCCTTCACAAACCCAGTTTGGTCCTCATGAACCACCCCCGGGACACATTCCTCTATTCTCATTGCCATTACCTTGGCCAGGACCTTGGCATCCACATTGAGAAGGGAAATTGGTCTGTAGGACCCGCATTGTAGCGGATCCTTTTCCTTCTTTAAGAGAAGCGATATCGTTGCTTCTGACATAGTCGGGGGCAGTTGTCCCCTTTCCTTTGCCTCGTTAAAGGTCCTCGTCAGTAGCGGGGCGAGCAAGTCCAAATATTTTCTGTAAAATTCAACTGGGAATCCGTCCGGTCCCGGGGCCTTTCCCGTCTGCATGTTCCTAATTCCTTTCACCACTTCTTCTACCGTGATCTGTGCTCCCAGTCCCACCCTTTCCTGCTCTTCCACCTTGGGAATTTCCAGCCGATCCAAAAAATCCATCATTCTCTCCCTCCCATCCGGGGGTTGAGCTTCATACAATTTTTTATAAAATGTCTTGAACACTTCGTTCACTCTCTCCGCTCCCCGCTCCGTCTCTCCTTCCTCGTCCCTCACCCCCCCTATTTCCCTCGCTGCTCCCCTTTTCCTCAATTGGTGTGCCAGCAATCTGCTCGCCTTCTCTCCATATTCATACTGTACACCCTGCGCCTTCCTCCATTGTGCCTCTGCAGTGCCTGTAGTCAGCAAGTCAAATTCCACATGCAGCCTTTGCCTTTCCCTGTACAGTCCCTCCTCCGGTGCTTCCGCATATTGTCTATCCACCCTCAAAAGTTCTTGCAGCAACCGCTCCCGTTCCTTACTCTCCTGCTTCCCTTTATGTGTCCTTATTGATATCAGCTCCCCCCTAACCACCGCCTTCAACGCCTCCCAGACCACTCCCACCTGAACCTCCCCATTGTCATTGAGTTCCAAGTACTTTTCAATGCATCCCCTCACCCTTAGGCACACCCCCTCATCCGCCATTAGTCCCATGTCCATTCTCCAGGGTGGGCGCCCTCTTGTTTCCTCCCCTATCTCCAAGTCTACCCAGTGTGGGGCATGATCCGAAATGGCTATAGCCGTATATTCCGTTCCCCTCACCCTCGGGATCAATGCCCTACCCAACATAAAAAAGTCTATGCGTGAATAGACTTTATGGACATAGGAGAAAAACGAGAACTCCTTACTCCTAGGTCTACTGAATCTCCACGGGTCCACCCCTCCCATCTGCTCCATAAAATCCTTAAGCACCTTGGCTGCTGCCGGCCTCCTACCAGTCCTGGACTTCGACCTATCCAGCCTTGGTTCCAACACCGTGTTAAAGTCTCCCCCCATTATCAGCTTTCCGGTCTCTAGGTCTGGGATGTGTCCTAGCATTCGCCTCATAAAGTTGGCATCGTCCCAGTTCGGGGCATACACGTTTACCAAAACCACCATCTCTCCCTGTAATTTGCCACTCACCATCACGTATCTGCCCCCGTTATCCGCCACTATAGTCTTCGCCTCGAACATTACCCGCTTCCCCACTAATATAGCCACCCCCATGTTTTTCCCATCGAGCCCCGAATGGAACACCTGCCCCACCCATCCTTTGCGCAACCTAACCTGGTCTATCAGTTTCAGGTGCGTTTCCTGTAGCATAACCACATCTGCTTTAAGTTTCTTAAGGTGTGCGAGTACTCGTGCCCTCTTTATCGGCCCGTTAAGCCCCCTCACGTTCCACGTGATCAGCCGAGTTGGGGGGCTTCCCACCCCCCCCCCCTTGCCGGTTAGCCATCATCTTTTTCCAGCTTCTCACCCAGTTCCCACGCAGCTGTATCTCTCCCAGACGGTGCCCCCCCGCCCATCCTTTCCCGTACCCACTCCCCCCTTTCCCCAGCAGCAGCAACCCAGTAATTTCCCCCTCCCCCCCCCCTGCTAGACCCCCCGCTAGCGTAATTACTCCCCCCATGTTGCTCCCAGAAGTCAGCAAACTCTGGCTGACCTCGGCTTCCCCCCGTGATCACGGCTCGCACCGTGCGACGCCCCCTCCTTCCTGCTTCTCTATTCCCGCCATAATTATCATAGCGCGGGAACCAAGCCCGCGCCTCTCCCTCGGCCCCGCCTCCCATGGCCAACGCCCCATCTCCTCTCCCTCCCCACCTCCCCCCATCACCACCTGTGGGAGAAAGAAAAGTTACCATACCGCAGGATTAAAACATAAAACCCCTCTTCGCCCCCCCCCCCATTCGCCCCCCCCCCCCCATTCGCCCCACCACTTTGTCCAAACGTTCATTTTCATAACCCAATCATTCCAATTTTTCTTCTACAATAAAAGTCCACGCTTCATCCGCCGTTTCAAAGTAGTGGTGCCTCCCTTGATATGTGACCCACAGTCTTGCCGGTTGCAGCATTCCAAATTTTATCTTCTTTTTGTGAAGTACCGCTTTGGCCCGATTAAAGCTCACCCTCCTTCTCGCCACCTCCGCACTCCAATCCTGATAAACGCGGATCACCGCGTTCTCCCATTTACTACACCGAGTTTTCTTCGCCCATCTAAGGACCATTTCTCTATCCTTAAAACGGAGGAATCTCACCACTATGGCTCTGGGAGTTTCTCCTGCTCTCGATCCTCGCACCATAACTCGGTATGCTCCCTCCACCTCCAACGGACCCATCGGGGCCTCCGCTCCCATTAACGAGTGCAGCATCGTGCTCACATATGCCCCGACGTCCGCCCCCTCCACACCTTCAGGAAGGCCAAGAATCCTCAAGTTGTTCCTCCTTGCGTTGTTTTCCAGTGCCTCCAACCTCTCCACACATCGTTTCTGGTGTGCCTCCTGTATCTCCGACTTCACCACCAGACCCTGTATATCGTTCTCATTCTCTGCTGCTTTCGCCTTCACGACCCGAAGCTCCTGCTCCTGGGTCTTTTGTTCCTCTTTCAGCCCTTCAATCGCCTGTAATATCGGGGCCAACAACTCTTTCTTCATTTCCTTTTTTATCTCCTCCACGCAGCGTTTCAAGAACTCTTGTTGTTCAGGGCCCCATATGAAACTGCCACCTTCCGACGCCATCTTGGTTTCTGCTTGCCTTCCTTGCCGTTGTTCCAAAGGATCCGCTGCAATCCGGCCACTTTCCTCTCCTTTTTCCATCCGTGTCCAGGGGGAACACCCTTCTGGTTTACCGCACGGTGTTTTTAGCCGTTAAAATTGCCGTTGGGGCTCCTATCAAGAGCCCAAAAGTCCGTTCCACTGGGAGCTGCCGAAACGTGCGACTCAGCTGGTCATCGCCGCACCCGGAAGTCCCTCGGACAAAGCTCTAGGTAGAATCTTAAACGAAAATAAGAGGGGGCGGGGAGAGGTTTGGGGGGGGGGGGGGAACTTTAGTGCTCAGGGCCCATTAGGCAGCTGAAGGCACAGTCAGCAATGGCGGGAGCGGGAAATCCCGCCGCCTGCAAACGGCCCGCCGACGGGAGCCGCGCGGCTGGGGCGACCGGAGAATCCCGCCCCCGTGTTCCGTGGTCCCGGCGGGAACGGCTGACCCCTGGGCCACGAACGTGACGTGCAGCTCCCTCGCGGCGGAAGCATCCAGCCTCCAGGTATAACCCCCCCCCCCCCACCAACCCCCCTCTCCCCCCCCCCCCCCCCCCCCCCCCCCCGGGCTGCCCCCCGACCCCAAAGCGAGTGCCCCTCAATAGGCTGGTCGACAGGCCACCTGCAGCTCTCCCTCACGGCGCATCTGCGGTGCCGCCCGTGTGCTTTCCATATTCCGAACGCGGGCGGACAGATCCCCTCCTCATCCCAGAATGTATTTCCGAAGCCGAGGATTAACCAGGCTTAGCGTGCAGTCTGTCGTTGTGTCCCACAAGGACGATCGCCCTCAGCCAGCCACACACAAACGACACAGCTCGGAGCAATGTTTAAAGGTGGGGAAGGTCGGGGCTAGGGGGGTGGGGGGGGGGAGGGTGCACAGGTCAGAATGTGAAATAAAGGTCACCGCTCGCATTAGGGCTGGACAACAGAAAAGGGAGAAGTCATTTTAGAATACCGACCAACAACAAGGCAAGGAACAAGTAACAATGGTGAAATTGTGTGAGAATACTTCGGGAGCCGCACGAGCAGAAATGACCCTTGACTAGTGACCCAGGATAATGTTCACGGACATAGAGTCATCGAATCCCTACAGTCCAGAATGAGGCCTTTCAGTCCATCGGGTCAGCACCGGCCCTCCGAAAGAGCCTCCGATCCAGGCGCAATCCTCTGCACTATCCCTGTAACCCCACCCAACCTCTCAACGCTACGGTGTTTAGCCCGGCCAATCCACCCTTACCTGCACATCTTTGGACCGTGGGAGGAAACCGGAGCACCCGGAGGAAACCCACGCAGACACGAGGGAGAACGTGCAGACTCCGCACAGGCAGTGACCCGAGGTCGGAATCGAACCCGGGTCCCTGGCGCTGTCAGGCAGCAGTGCTAACCATCAATCCCATCACAGCAGCCCCTGGAATTAACTTCAATAAATAAAAAATACAAAATCTGGAATTAAAAGCTGGTCTCAATAATGGCGATAACGAAGCTGTCAAGATATCCAGATCAGCATATCAGGGTGCAATCACACACACACTGACGGACAGGCAGTTGGACCAACCAGCACACACATAACATTGCAGCCAATCACCAGTGAGAGCACACGCACTATAAAACAGGGAACACCACAGTTCCCGCTCATTCTACCAGGAGACAGCTCAGAGCACAGAGCTCACAGCGCGCCACTCAGACATAGACCATGTGCTGAGTGCCCCACTAAGATAGTGATAGGGCTGGGTCCACAGGTTAGCTGGTGAAGCACGTACCCAAGCAAGCAGTTGGTAGTTGTCATTGTTAAGACAATAAAACAGAGTTGTACCATCTACAGCCGCGTTGGATCATTTGTGCATCGGAACACCCAGCACGACAGAAGCTTCTATCGATGCTGTTCAAAAACTTTTCGGGACGGAAATCCGCCTTCCTTACTGATGTGTTGGGTCGGCCGGGTCTGCGAGGACTGCGTTTACTGCAGCAGTGAGAGAGACAGGCTTCCAACACTTGAAGAAATGCAACTCGATTTTATGAAACTCTTAACTATTAAACATGTTTGAACTGTGGGTTGACACTGTGCTGAGTTGACTGGAGACCTGAGGCTAACCTGACCAGACTATCTTACTACCACATGGTGGATGTTCCAGTTGCTGCTCACAGGCTCTGACTGTCTCAGAGGCTGCATCCCGAGAGAGCGGGAAAACTAGTGCCCCCTGGTTATATAGTGGCCGTGTCCTGTCTGGTGATTGGCTGCTGTGTTCTGTATGTTCATTGGTCATCCTTTGTGCCACTCACTGTCTGTCTGTGCACCATCATATACTCGTGTGTATATTATGACACTTACCAGGCCTGGCTTACGTGTGACTCCAGACAGAGAGCTTAACTGCCCCTCTGAAGTGGTCAAGCAAGCCACTCAGCTTGAGGGCAATTGGGGGTGGGCAGCAAATGCTGGCCTTGCCCGGTGATGCCCACGTGCCACGGAAGAATTTAAAGCAACACTTCGCGATGGGATGAGGCGGTGAAAAGTGATCGATGAATATTACAACGTAAGTATCCGATCAAGCGGGGCTGCTTTGTCCTGGATGGTGTCGAGCTTCTTGAGTGTTCTCGGAGCTGCGCTCATCCAGGCAAGTGGAGAGTATCCCATCACACTCCTGACTTGTGCCTTGTAGACGGTGGACAGGCTTTGGGGGGGGAGGGGGGGGGGGGGTCAGGAGGGGAGTTACTCTCCGCAGGATTCCCAGCCTCTGACCTGCCCTGGTAGCCACAGTATTAATGTGGCTGGGTCCAGTTCAGTTTCTGATCAATGGTGACCCCCAGGATGTTGTTTTACATCAATTGAGGGGAGGTGATTCGATTCTCTGTCAGAAATGGGCAGTGCCTGACACTTGACTATTGTTGATGTTTTCGTTGGGATTCACGGATCTCGGAGTCATTTAACACTTTAACCCCTTCAAGCTGAAATTCTGGAATGGTTTGAAGTATTAACCTATTATGTTTTGTGTTATGGCCATGGTAAAGACCAACACAGAACATCTAGTTCTTTGACGAGTAAGATAATTTATTAACAAGATGAACACGTGGAAAGATAGCTGACAAACTATAAATCAAACGGTAACGAATAATCAAATTCAGTGAATTCTCCTGGAGCTACGTCTAGTGCGAATGTCCTCTAGTACGACTTACTACCAACTGCTGAATCTCTCACGTCACATGGTAGATCTCTATCGCCACCTGCTGGTCGGTCGTGGTACAGATAACTGGATATATTGATAGATAACTGTATACATTGAAGTGCACATGCATATCACCACAAACCCTATGTGGGAGGTAGCTATATCTTATTCAGTATTAGTGAGACATGAACCAGAGGGAATCATCTCAGAATAAGGGGAGCTCATTTAAGACGAGCTGAGGAAGAATTTCTTCTCTCAAAGAATGGTGAATCTTTGGAATACTTTACCTCAGGAAGCTGTGGTGGTCGAGTCCGTGGACACTTTCAAGGCCGGGATCGAGAGGTTTTTAATCAGTCGGGGAATTAAGGGTTCCGGAGAGAAGGCAGGAAAGTGGACTGAGTGAGTGTTCGACCAGCCATGATCTTATTAAATGGCGGGCAGGCTCGAAGGGCCGAATGGCCTCTTTTTACTCCCATTCCCTATGGTCGGATGGGAATGTTTTAGCAGGAATATCAAAGTGTAGCAGCAGTCCCACTCCGTCCTGGATGGAAGCGTCATTTCCGTGGAGCTATTCCCTTTGTGGGTGATGCGGTAGCACAGTGGTTAGCACAGCTGCTTCACAGCTCCAGGGTCCCAGGTTCGATTCCTTGCTTGGGTCACTGTCTGCGCGGAGTCTGCACGTCCTCCCCGTGTGTGCGCGGGTTTCCTCCGGGTGCTCCGGTTTCCTCCCACAGTCCAAAGACGTGCAGGCTAGATGGATTGACCGTGATAAAATTGCCCCTTCGTGCCCAAAGATGTGCAGGTTATGTGGGGTGACAGGGATAGGGCGGGGGGAGTGGGACTAGGGAAGGTGCTCTTTCAGAGACGGTCAGTAGAGACCCGATGGGCCGACTGGCCTTCTTTCAATCCCATCGTAGCGGCCACTGGAGTTAAATTCAGTAAAGTAAAAGCTGGTCTCAAGAACGGCGACAATGAAACTATCAGCGACGCTCGTAAAAAACCTTTCGGGAAGAAAATCCGGCGTCCTTACCTGGTCTGGCCTACATGTGACTCCAGACGCACAGCAATGAGGTTGACCCTTAACTGCCCCTCTGAAGTGGTCAAGCAAGCCACTCAGTTCGAGGGCAATTAGAGATGGGCAACATATGCTGGCTTGGTCCAGGGACGCCCACGTCCCGCGGAAGAAATTAAACAAACTCTTTGCGACTGTTAGGTTCCCTGGGTACCATCGTGTCGGCTAATGTGACGCATAAAACCTCGATAATCTCAGTGTTCGTAAACCCCTTCTTCTATATCCTTCACACAGCTATGGAGACCCACTCATTGCTCTTGCTAACATTTGAATGGTCCGCTCGCAACAGGATGTTTAGAATCCTTCTGTCTGAAGTTCGGCCTGAGCTCCAAGATGTCTTACTTCCCACACTCAGCAGCTGGTAAACATACCAAAACGACAGCGAGGACAACAGTGGGGCAGCACGGTGGTTAGCACAGTTGCTTCACAGCTCCAGGGTCGATTCCCGGCTTGGGTCACTGTCTGCGCGGAGCTAAATCGCTGGCTTTGAAAGCAGACCAAGGCAGGCCAGCAGCACGGTTCTATTCCCGTACCAGCCTCCCCGAACAGGCGCCGGAATGTGGCGACTAGGGGCTTTTCACAGTAACTTCAGTTGAAGCCTACATGTGAGAATAAGCGATTTTCATTTCATTTCATTTTCATTTCTCCCCGCGTCTGTGTGGGTTTCCTCCGAGTGGTCCGGTTTCCTCCCACAGTCCAAAGAGGTTAGGAGGATTGACCATGATAAATTGTCCTTAGTGTCCAAACAAAAGGTTAGGTGGCGTTACTGGGGATGGGGTGGGGTGCTCTTTCCAAGGGCCAGTGCAGACTCAATGGGCCGAATGGCCTCCTTCTGCACTGTAAATTCTTCTATGATTCTTCTTCTTCAAAAGCACGGTGCCATGGGGCTCGTATTCCCGGTGCAATTGATTCTTCTGGCCTCCGGAATTCTAGCTCACTTGTCCTTGAGATCTCAAGCAGCAGCCTCCATGTTCCCCTCTCCCTCCGAGAATTCTGCTGGAGTTTACCTTTCGCGGGCCCAGACAGCAGCTTGCCCCGTAGGGCCACCTCCCGTCTGTTTTCACTCGGGGGGTCTGTCACGAGCAGGGTCGGAAACACCGTTCAGGGTAAGATTCTACACGTGACGGGAAAGTACTGTCAGTCGTAAACTCCTCTGAGTTCAGAAGGAGGCCATTTGGCCCGTCGAAAGACCATGCCAGCTCTCTGTGGAGAAATCCGTTCAGTCCCATTGGCCCCCCACCCCGCATCGTCTGCCCCAAACCTTAAACCATAAGACCATAGGAGCAGAATTAGGCCACTCGGCCCATCGAGTCTGCTCCGCCATTCGATCATGGCTGATATTTTCCTCATCCCCATTCTCCTGCCTTCTCCCCATAACCCCTGATCCCCTCATTAATCAAGAACCTATCGACCTCTATTTTAAAGACACTCAGTGATTTGGCCTCCACAGCCTTCTGCGGCAAAGAGTTCCACAGATTCCCCACCCTCTGGCTGAAGAAATTCCTCCTCATCTCTGTTTTAAAGGATCGTCCCTTTAGTCTGAGGCTGTGTCCTCCAGTTCTAGTCTCTCCAACCAGTGGAAACATCCTCTCCACATCCACTCTATCCAGGCCTCGCATTATCCTGTGAGTTTCAATAAGACCCTCCCTCATCCTTCTAAACTCCAACGAGTACAGACCCAGAGTCCTCAACCGTTCCTCATACGACAAGCTCCTCATTCCAGGGATCATTCTTGAGAACCTCCTCTGGACCCTTTCCAAGGCCAGCACATCCTTCCTTCGATACGGACTGCTCACAATACTCCAAATGGGGTCTGACCAGAGCCTTACACAGCCTCAGAAGTACATCCCTGCTCTTGTATTCTAGCCCTCCCGACATGAACATTGCATTTGCCTTCCTAACTGCCGACTGAACCTGCAGGTTAACCATAGGAGAATCCTGAACTAGGACTCCTAAGTCTTTTTGTGCTTCAGATTCCCGAAGCCTATCTCAATTTGGAAAATAGTCTATGCCTCTATTCCTCCTTCCGAAGTGCACAACTTCACTCTTTTCCTTATATCTGTGTCACCCTGGTCCCAATACCATCAGCAAATCAGGCAACGTTGTCTGACAAGAACACAGGCCATCAGGAGCAAGAGTAGACCATTTGGCACCTCGATCATGGCTGGTCTGAGGGCAGCACGGTAGCATTGTGGATAGCACAATTGCTTCACAGCTCCAGGGTCCCAGGTTCGATTCCGGCTTGGGTCACTGTCTGTGCGGAGTCTGCACGTCCTCCCCGTGTCTGCGTGCATTTCCTCCGGGTGCTCCGGTTTCCTCCCACAGCCCAAAGATGTGCAGGTTAGGTGGATTGGCCATGATAAATAGCCGTTAGTGTCCAAAATTGCCCTTAGTGTTGGGTGGGGTTACTGGGTTACGGGGATAGGGGGGAGGTGTTGACCTTGGGTAGGGTGCTCTTTCCAAGAGCCGGTGCAGACTCGATGGGCCGAATGACCTCCTTCTGCACCGTAAATTCTATGATAATCTATGATTATTCCAGCCTTAAATGCCTTCAACATTGCAATGGCCACAGCCCTCTGGGGTAGGGAGACCCCGAGATTCACAGCCTTCCGAAGGAAGTATTTGCTCATCTAAAGCTGCCATTATCTTGCCCATCTGTCTCAAATCTCCCCTCAACCCCCTTTTCTCAAAGGAGGTTGCCAAGCTTCTCGAAACTAATTTTCCTGCTAGAAACCCCTATCCCGGGAAAGACTTTAAACCTTTGGATCATATCATTTAAGTTAGAATGCGTGAAGTAACAATAAAACCCAATTGGTGACTGTCATATCCTAGCCCCAACTGAAGCCAATGGAGTCGTGGATCTGGATTTCCCAGAAGCCCTTGGAGATAAGCGCCGCCCACTGAAAGGAGCGGAACCTCCGAGAACTTCCGGTATAAAGCTCAGTGCCGGCCGGCACTCACTCGGAGGAATAGCTTTGACTAATGGCTTTGGAGGAAACCTTCAGTAGAACTTCTGATGTTCCTGAAAACCTTTGTGGACTCCTTTCTTTGTGGGTGGTTACAGTAGTGACGTCCGGGCGACACGGTGGTTAGCACTACTGCCTCACGGCGCCCAGGACCCGAGTTCGATCCCGGCCCCGGGTCACTGTCTGTGTGGAGTTTGCACATTCTCCCCGTGTCTGCGTGGGTCTCACCCCCACAACCCAAAGATGCGCAGGGTAGGTGAATGAAAAATGAAATGAAATGAATGTGGCGACGAGGGGCTTCTTGTCACAAGTAGGCTTCGATGAAGTTCCTGTGAAAAGCCCCTAGTCGCCACATTCCGACGCCTGTTCGGGGAGGCTGGTACGGGAATTGAACCGTGCTGCTGGCCTGCCTTGGTCAGCTTTAAAAGCCAGCTATTTAGCCCTGAGCTAAACCAGCCCCTGGATTGGCCACGCTAAATTGCCCCTTAATTGAAAAAATTAAAAAGAAAAATTGGTTGTTAGTGTAGCTATTAGCAGCTCCCCCCCCCCCCCCCCCCCCATCCCCCGATTGCCCAGCGCACCCGGGATTGTTCAGAAAGTGCTGCCCAATCGCGGAATCCCAACTGACAGTAGACATTTTGATTTGGATTTTTGCGAAGTGCTGGGCTGGTTGAGTAGGGCCTGGATGCTACCCAAAGGCAGATGCTGTTTGATTTGATTGGCCAATCACAGAGAGTGGGGAGGGGTGAGGGCGGGGGTGGGCTTTGTCACAAATGGAGCTCTGACAAAGGGTCATCTGGACTCGAAACGTTAGCTCTTTTCTCTCCTTACAGATGCTGCCAGACCTGCTGGGATTGTCCAGCATTTTCTCTTTTGGTTTCAGATTCCAGCATCCGCAGTAATTTGCTTTTAAACAGAAAGATCACCTTGCCAACACAAATTACCACATAGCCAGGCGAGTGTGCAGGCAGGAATATAAATGACGAGAGAAACACAACTTTAAATTGAATCCCGACAGAGGGAGCGAAGGTCAGAGAGGAGAACGTGACAGGCTGAAAATTAGAAATCTTGACTTCGAGGTGTTTTGGGTGTCTCACGGACCCGCAGAGCTTTGAAAATCAGACACGTTGCTTGTAGCCGGGAGTGGATTCAGGGCTCAGTTTGGTCAGGGTGTGAGGGTGGTATCTTTTCCATTCGCCTTGCCTCCCGGGACATGGCGGGGCTGAACACGTAAGCAGGTCACCTGGACGAGGCGCTAACCCGTCTCTGCGGCCTCAGGGATCCCCCGGGCGCACTGCCCCCTTCCCCGCCCACTCGCCAAAGCGCGGCGACACGGTGGCACAGCGGGATCCCACACACGAAGGGAGCTGAGGAGGGAGGCGTCCGATCAAAGAGGCAGAGGGAGAACCGGCAGCGTCTCTGGGAGTGCAGCACTCCCTCAGGACGCCAAGCCAGGTCACGTGCTCGGGCGCCTGTCACCTACAACCTTCAGATTCAGAGGTGAGTGCATTAACCATGGAGCCACACAGCTGATAACAAAGCACCAATGGGCTGAAGCACCCGTTTCAATGAAATATATCTCACAAAGGCCATGCAGGCTGCCTTGAGCAAATTATTGAGCAGTTATATTGGGGCTGGATCAAAATAAATAGTGATCATAAATAAAGGAATGATTAAGTATTAAGGCAGGTACTCTCTGTACAGAACATTCCCCGTTTGACACATCTGGAAAAAATGTGTCAGGCCACTGACCACCCCTCCTGACTCCCCCAAACCCCTCCATCCCCTCCGGAGATTGGAATCGAAGATAAACTGGGGGAATTGTGAATAGTGACAGGTACAGAGAAAGAGAAAGTGATTGAGATAAATAAAAATAAAGTGAAACAGGGATAAACAGATGTAAAGCAAGAAGATTAGGACAGATAGATAGATAGATAAATTGATAGATAGAGAGATAGATAGATAGGTAGATAAATAGATAGATAGATAGATAATGATAGAGATAGATAGATAGATAGATAGATAGATAGATAGATAGATAGGTAGATAGATAGATAGATAGATAAATAGATAATGGTAGAGATATCATTCCCTCATTGGGGAAGCTCATACTCCCACAGGATTGTGGGATTGTCATTAGTCCCCAGCCAATGGTAAGTAGGCAGGTTATAACATTCCTCCCCCCCAAAGTCCAAGGAATCCACCGAAGACCCTGGGGAAGGAGGGCGTCGGACTCGTTTTGCCGCAGGCCGGACACCATTTGCACGCGGCGCTGGATCAGGCGGCGTGTAACGAGACGGAGACCGGCGCTTCCGTGATGAACGGCGCAATGGTTGTACATCCACAGCCCGTGGACCCGAGGATTCCCCCTCTGATGCATCCTGTGTCTCAATCTCAGAGTCAGAGTCTGCTGCCTCCATCATGTCAACGTCTCTATCTCCATTCGGTTCTGTACCGACCTGCGCAGGCTTCGAGTGAGGCACCAGTGGAAGATTGTGAGGACTACCTTCCCTTGTCTCTGGTCTCTGTGGCTGTAGAAATGAGCTCGGGGGGCGGGGAATCTTTTGAGGGGATAGTCTTCTGGACCGAACGTGGTCTACATGTTTGCGCTGGAGACAACCCTGGGCTTGCACCTGGTAAGATATAGGGCCCGTTTGGCGAAAGATTACGCCAGGAACCCACTGGGCACCACCAGCAAATTTCCGAACGAACACTGGGTCACCGGGCGCAAACTGCCGAATCGGCCGATGCCGAGAAAATCCCTGTCCCTGCCATTCTTGTGTGCGGCGTACTTTTGCGCCAATGTCCGGGAAAACCATACTAAGGCGGGTGAGAAGTCTCCGGCCCATTAGGAGTTCTGCGGGAGCTACCCCAGTCACCGCATGGGGGGGTGGTCCTATACGTAAACAAAAAGCGAGCCAGTCTCGTGTCCATTGATCCGGAAGACTGCTTCTTTAGGCCTCTTTTGAATGTCTGCACTGCGCGCTCTGCCAACCCACCTGAAGCCGGGTGGTAAGGGGCAGTGCGGATATGGCGTATGCCGTTCATCTTCGCGAACCTCGCAAACTCCTCACTCGTGAATGGAGTGCCATTATCCGTGACCAGCACCTCGGGGAGGCCATGCGTACTAAAAGACAAACGCATCTTTTCAATTGTTGCGCAGGACGTTGTCCCCTGCATCTTATGCTCCTCTAGCCATTTAGACTGGGCGTCAATTAATAGAAGGAACATGGATCCTTGAAAAGGGCCTGCGAAAGCTGCATGCAAGCGTGCCCAAGGCCGCCCTGGCCATTCCCAGTGATGTAGGGGCGCGGCCGGCGGAAGCTTCTGATGCTCCTGGCAAATGGAGCAGTTTTGGGCCACCTTCTCAATGTCGGTGTCGAGGCCTGGCCACCAGACATAACTCTGGGCCAACATTTTCATTTTGGTCACACCTGGATGCCCATTGTGCAAGTCTGTTAGTATCAGCTCCTGGCCTTTTTCCGGGACAATCACACGCGTCCCCCACAAGAGGATGCCGTCTTCCACGCTGAATTCTGACAGCTTGGAGGAAAATGCCCGCAACTCGCCTGGGAGCTGTCTATGCTGCCCACCATACAGGACTACGTGCCGAACCTTTGACAGGACTGGCTCCGTCTGGGTCCACTCACGGATCTGTGATGCCGTGACAGGCAAGGTGTCCATAAAATTTAGGGTTGCAACCACCTCACCGGTCGTGGGGGTCGACATGCGGCCGGTCGATAAAGGCAATCGGCTCAGTGTGTCGGCATTTGCTATCTGCGTACCTGGTTTGTGCTCCAGAGAATACTCGTATGCAGCAAGCAACAAAGCCCAGCGCTGGATCCGTGCGGAAGCAATGGGCGGTATTGGCTTATCCTCTCTGAAAAGTCCCAGCAGAGGCTTATGATCAGTCACGATAGTGAAATGGCGGCCATACACGTACTGGTGGAAGCGTTTCACCGCAAAAACCACTGCCAGGCCCTCCTTCTCGATCTGCGCGTACTTTTTCTCCGCTGCAGTCAATGTGCGGGAGGAGAAAGCTATCGGTCGCTCGGCCCCGTTCTCCATCTTGTGGGACAGGACGGCCCCAATACCATACGGGGATGCATCACATGTGACGAGCAAAGGCTTTCCAGGATCATAATGGGTTAGTAACCCAGACGACGACAATTGTTGCTTTACCCGCCGGAAAGCGGTTTCTTGCGGCTGACCCCAAACCCAGGTGTGATTTTTCTTTAGCAGAAGGTGCAAGGGGGCCAGCGTAGTTGCCAGATTGGGGAGGAACTTCCCGTAATAGTTTACGAGACCGAGAAAAGAACGAAGATGCGAAGTGTCAGTCGGGGCGGGGGCCTGTTGAATCGCACGCACCTTCTCTGCGACGGGGTGCAAACCTTTGCGGTCCACCCGATAACCTAGGTAGACTACTTCCTTTGCCTGAAATACGCACTTTGTGCGACGTAAACGGACTCCAGCCTCCGAAAGGCGTCGAAGGACAGCCTCCAGATTTTCCAAATGTTCTTGCTCCGATGTCCCTGTAATCAAAACGTCATCTAAGTAGACAGCGACACGCGGTAAACCTCTCAAAATGCCCTCCATAACACGTTGAAAAATTGCGCAGGCAGAGGATACTCCAAAGGGCAACCGTGTATATTCATACAGGCCCCGGTGTGTATTAATCATTACATATGGTCGGGAGGCAGGGTCCAGCTCCAACTGCAGGTAGGCGTGACTCATATCTAATTTTGTGAACGAGAGTCCACCTGCAAGCTTCGCGTAGAGATCCTCTATGCGAGGCATTGGATATCGGTCGAGTCGGGAAGCCGTATTCACTGTAAGTTTATAGTCGCCACACAAGCGAACTGTGGCATCTGGCTTCATTACAGGTACAATTGGTGCTGCCCAGTCAGCAAAACGGACGGGCCTGATAATACCCAAACTCTCCAAACGAGTGAGCTCCCCTTCTACCTTCTAGAGCAAGGCGTAAGGCACCGGGCGCGCCCGGAAATAGCGCGGCGTGGCTCCTGGTTCAACTTGGATACGGGCTACGGCCCCTTTTATTTTCCCCAAGCCAGGCTGGAATACATCTGGGTATTGTCCTAGCACCTCAGTCAACCCTTCAGAAACTGTTTGGAGGATGTGCTGCCATTGCAACCGCAAATGGCGCAACCAGTCCCGACCCAACAGGCTGGGCCCATGGCCGCGCACCACAATAAGTGAGAAACGCCCCTCCTGGCGTCCATAAACAACAGGGGTCATTGTAGTTCCTGCAATGTCCAGTGGTTCCCCCATGTAGGTGGCCAACCTGGCCTGTGAGTCGGTTAATGTAAGGGTCTGTATACCCTGCTTGATGTGGTCGAATGTCCTCTGGGCGATCACGGAGACCGCTGCGCCAGTGTACAACTCCATCTCAAGCGGGTGGTCATTGACCCGTACTGTCACCTTAATGGGGGCCACACGGGGAGCTGCCACACAATGCAACTGCAGGCAGTCGTCCTCGGTCTCCACGTCCTCAGGAGTGGCCGCCGCAGGTTCATCCATGTGGAAGGTACGGCCCCTGGGCTGGTCCCAGTTACGGCCCCTGGGCTGGTCCCAGTTTTGGTCGGAACGACGGCGCCTCTGGCGCCCCTAGGACCGCCGTCTGCGACGGGGTTGGCGCCTACAAGTCTGACACGGACATGGCTCCTCATCCATTGGTTCTGGAGAAGGCTCCCTTCGGGGAGGAATGTCCGACGGCCACTGGGGTCGGTCCGGACGTTGCCTCGCCCAAGGTACCGCAGGAGTGCAGGGGGACGTTTTTGGATGGAAGGGGTTGCGCCCCAAGGCATGCACTTCCATTCCCTGTAGCTCCTGCACTCCTCGTTCTGCGCTCTCTCGGGACAATACTATTTGAATGGCCTGTTGAAAAGTCAATGTTGGCTCAGCTAACAACTTTCTCTGGGTGGCCGCATTGTTAATACCGCAAACCTAACGGTCGCGTAACATTTCTGACAAGGTCTCACCATAGTCACAGTATTCCGCAATCCTGCGTAGCCTGGATAGAAAATCGGCAAGGGATTCTCCTGGGGTCCTCTCAGCGGTATTAAACCAGTAACGCTGGACTATTGTGGACGGGGTTGGGTTAAAATGTTGCCCCACTATATTCACAAGTTCATCAAACGTTTTGATGTCCGGCGCAGCTGGGTACGTAAGGTTCCTACTCACCCCAAACGTATGTGGTCCGCAGGCAGTGAGCAATATGACCACCTGGCGTTTGTTTTCGGTGATGTTGTTTGCCCAGAAATAGTAACGCATCCGTTGTGTGAACTGGTTCCAGCTTTCCAGCCCAGCATCAAAAACATCCAAACGTCTGTACAGAGGCATGGTATAATAGAAAACAACTTCCAACTTGTATCCAACAAAAATCCAGGGAGGTGGCTTCAGCAGTGTAGACAGCTATTCACTTTAACCTTCGTCGCCAGTTTTGTGAGGGCCACAAAGAATCCAGCACGAGTTTTAAGGATACAAAGTAATAACATTTATTTACAATAACATATATATATATAACAGCAGCAACTTCCCTTGCTGCACACTCCTTCCTGCTGGTTCCTGAACTGGCCAGCTTTATTTATACTAGGAGTTTACTAATGGTTTCTCCGCCCCCTCATTGGGGAAGCTCATACTCCCACAGGATTGTGGGGTTGTCATTAGTCCCCAGCCAATGGTAAGTAGGCAGGTTATAACAGATAGATAGATAGATAGATAATGATGGAGATAGATAGATAGATAGATAGATGGATGGATGGATGGATGGATGGATGGATGGATGGATGGATAGATAGATAGATAATGATAGATAGATAATGATAGAGATATATAGATAGATAGATAGATAGATAGGTAATGATAGAGATAGATAGATATGTATAGATAGATAGATAATGATAGAGATAGATAGATAGATAATGATAGAGATAGATAGACAGATAGATAATGATAGAGATAGATAGTGATAGAGATAGATAGATAGATAGACATAGATAGTGACAGATAGATAGTGATAGATAGATAGACAGACAGATAGATAGATATAGATAGTGGTAGATAGATACATGGATAGATAGATAGATAGATAGATAATGATAGAGATAGATAGATAGTGATAGAGATAGATAGATAGTGATAGATGGACAGATAGATGGATAGACAGACAGATAGATATAGATAGTGATAGATAGTGGTAGATAGATACATGGATAGATAGATAGTGTTATAGATAGATAGATAGTGATAGAGATAGGTAGATAGATAGATAGTGATAGATAGTGATAGATAAAGATAGATAGATAGTGATAGATAGTGATAGATAGATAGATAGATAGATAGATAGATAGATAGATAGATAGATAGATAGATAGATAGATAGATAGATAGATAGATAGATAGATAGATAGGTAGATAGACAGACAGACAGACAGATGAATATTGTTTAAGGCACAAGTCAGGAGTGTGATGGAATACTCTCCACTTGCCTGGATGAGCGCAGCTCCAACAACACTCAAGAATCTCGACACTATCCAGGACAAAGCAGCCCCGCTTGATTGGCTCCCCACCCACAAACATTCACTCCCTCCCCCACCGACGCACAGCGGCAGCCGTACCGTCTACAAGATGCACGGCAGCAACTCACCAAGGCTCCTCAGGCAGCACCTTCCAAACCCACGGCCTCTACCATCTCGAAGGACGATAGCAGCAGGTACCTGGGAACCCCACCACCCGGAGATTCCCCTCCGAGTCACTCACCGCCCCGACTGGGAAATATATCGGCCGTTCCTTCACCGTCGCTGGGGGGGGGGGGGGGGGGGGAAGGTCAAAATCTCTAACAGCACAGTGGGTGTACCTACATCTCATGGACTGCAGCGGGTTCAAAAAGGCAGCTCACCCACCACCTTCGGAAGGACAATTAGGGATGGGCAACAAATACTAGCCTAGCCAGTGACGCCCACATCCTGCATGTACTGAAGACACACTGCTATTAATTTGCAAACCTGTCAGCACATTCGCAGGATGAAAAGATGGTGAGTCACGAATCTTCAGATTTGTCATTCTGCGCAAAAAAAAAATGTATTACGCTCTCAAACCACCGCTATTTTTGCAAACTTGCGAGATTGACATTAATTACCTGTGAAACTTGCTGCAAAATGACAGGGCTGGAACTTAGCAGCACAAATGATGCTTCACACCATAATAATTGGGGAGGCAGTGTCATAGTGGCATTGTCACCGGACCAGGAAACCCAGGGTATTGTTCTGAGGACCCGGGTTCGAATCCTGCCATGGCACATGGTGAAATTTGAATTCACTGAAAATCTGGAATTCAAAAGTCTAATGATGACTTTGAAACCTATTGTCAATTGTCGTCAAAACCCATCTGGTTCACTAATGTCCTTTAGGGAAGGAAATCTGCCTCCTTACCCTGGTCTGGCCTACACGTAACTCCAGACCCACAGCAAATGTTGCTGTCTCTTAACTGCCCCCATGAGGGCAATTCGGGATGGGCATTAAATGCTGGCACAGCCTGCGACGCCCATGAGCGAAGAAAAAAAAACTGCCCACCAAACTCTCTCGCCGACAAAGAGGACAACTGAAACACTCAGTCTCATTCCTGCAGTTTGTCAATTATTGTTGGAGGTTTTTATAAATGCCAATTTTTTTTTAAAAATGGAATTGTCGGGGGCAGCACGGTGGCGCAGTGGGTTAGCCCTGCTGCCTCACGGCGCCGAGGACCCGGGTTCGATCCCGGCTCTGGGTCACTGTCACTGTCCGTGTGTGGAGTTTGCACATTCTCCCCGTGTTTGCGTGGGTTCCGCCCCCACAACCCAAAGATGTGCAGGCTCGGTGGATTGGCCGCGCTAAATTACCCCTTAATTGGAAAAAATGAATTGGGTACTCTAAAAGTTAAAAAAAAAATGGAATTGTCTGTAATGTAACCTCGGTACACGTGACAATATGAAATGAAATGAAAATCGCTTATTGTCACAAGTAGGCTTCAAATGAAGTTACTGTGAAAAGCCCCTAGTCGCCTCATTCTGGCGCCTGTTCGGGGAGGCTGGTACGGGAATTGAACCGTGCTGCTGGCCTGCCTTGGTCTGCTTTCAAAGCCAGCGATTTAGCCCTGTGCTAAACCAATCCAATGATTATGTATATAGGCACATCAGTGAAGGGTTAATTATTACAATCTCAGTGTAATTCAAACACTAGGGGGCACCACCTGTTCCCAGTATAAATATCAGATCTCAGGGAATCTTGGGTAGTTCAGTGTTAACAAAGGATTTGATTGCAGCTCTTGGAATAGTTTAGCTCAGAGATAGAAGCAGCACGAGTACATAATTAGTTAATATTAGATTATAGATTACTGTATTAATAGTTATAGCTCTGCAGTGCGTGCGAACTCTATCTAATTTAATCGTTAGTCAATAAATTAGTTTTGCTTCAATCTTAAGATTGCTGGTTTCTTTATCACCCACTCATCAAACCATTCTGGATCTCAAAACAAAGAATACCAACATATTACATCAAAGTGTAATTTATGTCATGTGAGAGTACCTTTAAGAAATGGGTGTTTATAAATGGGCGTGTATATAAGTATCTGTAGTGAGAGTACCTTTAAGAAATGGGTGTTTACTACTGCAGTGATGCCAGAGAATGGGTGGAGCTGGGCTGTCTGTCAGCTTTTTACTTTTGTTTTTGAACAGGCTGCAGGGTGTGTTTTAGTTTCGTTTTCAGTGTTGGAGCTGAAGCCAGAAAGAGCAGGTGTACTGCTGTTCTCTCTGCCATCAAAAGACTATCTCTTGATCATTTGGTGAATTCAGAATTATAAATGTTTTCAGTAGTGACTTTAACCTGATGTGCTTCTGACAAAGGGTTTGTTTTTAAGTCGTATGGATGTTAAAAAGGAAAGCTTAAAGGATTACTTAGTGTTGTATTCTTTGGGGGTTGTATTTGAATTAATGGTTGCTAAGATGTTCACTGTATGTTTTAAAAAGATTAACTTGAGTTAATAGAATAAACATTGTTTTGCTTTAAAAAATACTTTTCCATTTCTGCTGTCCCACACCTGTAGAGTGGGCCGTGTGCTCCCCATACCACAATCTAGTAAAAGTTGTGGGTCAGGGGAACTCCATGATACACTTTGGGGTTCTCTAAACCCTGGCCCGTAACAAAGTTTTCAAAATTGAATAACCTGGAGTTAAACGTCTAAGGGTCGCCAAGGAAATAGTTCTCGATTGTTGTAAGAACCAATCCGGCTCTTCCTTTCGGGAAGGAAATCTGCCGTCCTGACCCGGTCTGGCCTACACGTGACTCCAGACCCACACAGCCATGTGGTTGACTCTTAACTGACCCCCCCTGAAATGGCTGAACGTGTTCACCCGGTTCAAGGGCAATAAAGGCTGGCCCACGGCCCCCCCCCCCCCCCCAATCCATGGCCCACCGGCCACCCGATCAGCCATGATGGTGATGAATGGCGGAGCAGGCTCGAAGGGCCAAAAGGCCTCCTCCTGCTCCTATCTTCTTTGTATCCCATGAATGAATTTTTTTTTAAAAATCACAGGAGCACCGGGTAAAGGCCCAGTCACTGAAGGACCTGTCTTCTGTCAGTCCAATGCAATGCTTACATTCACCTTCCCTTCTCTAGCCAGGTACCGAGAATATTCCTTCAGACTCATGAGGAGGGCGTATACAAAACTGGGGTTGTAGACCCAGGATGTTGCGGGGGGGG
Organism: Scyliorhinus torazame; assembly: GCF_047496885.1. NCBI lineage: Eukaryota > Metazoa > Chordata > Chondrichthyes > Carcharhiniformes > Scyliorhinidae > Scyliorhinus > Scyliorhinus torazame. The sequence continues at coordinate 12,719,627 of NC_092737.1, forward strand.
GGGGGGGGGGGGGGTCACTCGATGGACGCTTTCAGTGCATGGGGCCTGGTTTAGCTCAGTGGGCTGGATGGTTGGTTCGAGGTGTTGAGCGAGGCCGCCGGCGCGGGTTCAATTCCCGTACCGGCCGATGTTATTCATGAAGGCCCGGCCCCCCCCGGCCACCCCCCCGGCCCCTCCCCCCCGCCCCCGCCCCCAGCCTTCTCAATAGCGCCTGAGGTGCGGCGACCCTCAGGCTAAATCGCTGTTATGGGCCAGGGTTCAGAAACCCCAAAGTGTATCATGGCGTTTACCTGACCCACTACTTTTAATAGATTGTGATATGGGGAGCACACGGCCCACTCTACAGGTGTGGGACAGCAGAAATGGAAAAGTATTTTTTAAAGCAAAACAATGATTACTCTATGAACTCAAGTTAACCTTTTTAAAACATACAGTGAACATCTTAGCAACATTAATTCAAATACAACCCCCAAAGAATACAACACTAAGTAATCCTTTCAGCTTTCCTTTTAACATCCATAAGACTTAGAACTCCTTTTACCAGGAGCACATCAGGTTAAAGTCATGCTGTTATTAGTTTTAAATCACCAGGATCGATTTACAGTCTTTGTATTGCAGAGAGAGAGATTCATACACCTTCTGGCTGTGACTGCAGCTATCCAGCTCTTAAAACGAAACTAAAACACACTCTGCAGCAAACAGCCTAAAATGAAAGTAAAAAGCTGACAGACAGCCCAGCTCCACCCACTCTCTGACATCACTGCAGTAATAAACACCCATTTCTTAAAGGTACTTTCACTACAGATACTTATATACACACCCATTTATAAACACCCATTTCTTAAAGGTACTCTCACATGACATATATTACACTTTGATGTAATATGTTGGTATTCTTTGTTTTGAGATCCAGAATGGTTTGATGAGTGGGTGATAAAGAAACCAGCATTTTAAGATTGAAGCAAAATTAATTTATTGACTAACGATTAAATTAGATAGAGATCGCACGCACTGCAGAGCTATAACTATTAATACAGTAATCTATAATCTAATATTAACTAATTATGTACTCGTGCTGCTTCTATCTCTGAGCTAAACTATTCCAAGAGCTGCGATCAAATCCTCTGTTAACACTGAACAACCCAAGGTTCCCTGAGATCTGATATTTATACTGGGAACAGGTGGTGCCCCCTAGTGTTTGAATTACACTGAGATTGCAATATTAACCCTTCACTGATGTGCCTATATACATATCATTGGATTAGTTTAGCACAGGGCTAAATCGCTGGCTTTGAAAGCAGACCAAGGCAGGCCAGCAGCACGGTTCAATTCCCGTACCAGCCTCCCCGAACAGGCGCCAGAATGAGGCGACTAGGGGCTTTTCACAGTAACTTCATTTGAAGCCTACTTGTGACAATAAGCGATTTTCATTTCATTTCATATTGTCACGTGTACCGAGGTTACATTACAGACAATTCCATTTTTTTTTTACTTTTAGAGTACCCAATTCATTTTTTCCAATTAAGGGGTAATTTAGCGCGGCCAATCCACCGAGCCTGCACATCTTTGGGTTGTGGGGGCGGAACCCACGCAAACACGGGGAGAATGTGCAAACTCCACACGGACAGTGGTTTTTAAAACAAAACAATGTTTATTCTATGAACTCAAGTTAACCTTTTTTAAACAAACAGTGAATATCTTAGCAACCAGTAAATCAAATACATCCCCCAAAGAATACAGCACAAAGTAACTTGTATGCTGTCCTTTTACACCCAAAAGACTTAACAGACCTTCAAACAGGAGCACATTAGGTTTACATTTAATACTGAGACCTTTTTACAATTCTATGTTCGCCAAATGATCCATAGATAGTCTTTGGATGGCAGAAATCACAGCAGTGCAGCTGACTTTTAACTTCAGATTCAGCTCACTGAAAAACACAGACACACCCAATCTTTTCTCAAATTGAAACTAAAAAGCAGAAGTAGAGCTCAGCTCCACCCACACTCTGACATCACGCCAGTAACATGAGCAGCTCCATTTCTTAAAAGTACATTTCATAAACACTCATTTCTTAAAGGGTACTCTCACATGACGTCGCCACCAGTCAACTCTCCCCCTCAAAGAGGACTAGGGGGCCTAAGAATTAGAGTTCGCCATTTACGGGAGTGAAGTGAGGGAATGCCTCCGTGCACAGAGACTGGCGGACATTTGGACCTCCGCAAAAGGTCAGTTGTTGCTGGATCGGTCTGTAATTTTAAACCTCAGGCGCACTTTTTTTTTTGGTGCCATTCAGGGTTATTGAGGGCTGCGCTGAGGCGAAGGTGGACGGATGGGGTAAGGCAGTGTGTCAGCCATGATCTCATTGGATGGCAGAACAGTTTTGGCCAGTTGGATGACGCAACCTCCGAACTCTGGCCTTCTTGAAATCGTGCCAAGATTTGGGTCACCTGTCCCAATATCTCCTTAAGTGGCTCACTGTCAATTCTAATTGTCATAACCTGGGGTTAAGCAGGCCCTGGAACACTTATGAGACTGGTGGATTGATATTCCCAACAAGGAGGGACATTCTCCCCGTGTCTGCGTGGGTCTCACCCCCACAACCCAAAAAGATGTGCAGGGTAGGTGGATTGGCCACGCTAAATTGCCCCTGAATTGAAAAAGAAATAACTGGATACTCTAAATTTAGAAAAAAAAACTTATTCCTTTGACTTGACCTGTTTGGTTCGGTGTGGCCTCCTTTTCGGCCCTTATAATATTAATCTTGCTGGTCTCCATTAAGTGGGGCCTTGTGATATTGACACTACATTAACAGCTCCGTGTCCTGATAAATTTACTGATGACAAGATTGCCTGAAGGTGTGCGATCTTGAACAATAAATTGTATTTATGTTCACTCTGAATTGATGATGAGGTATGGTTGGAAGGAACAAGGTTTTAAAAAAAATTTAGGGTACCCAATTCTCTTTTTCCAATTGAGGGGCAATTCAGCGTGGCCAATCCACCTCCCCTGCACATCTTTTTGGGTTGTGGGGGTGAGACCCACGCAGACACGGGGAGAATGTGCAAACTCCACACGGATGGTGACCTGGAGCCGGGATCGAGCCCGGTCCTCGGCGCCGTGAGGCAGCAGTGCTAACCACTGTGCCACCCAGGAAGGAATGAGGTAAGGTTGGGAGAAAGCCTCATGTCGGGAATCAGCGACCAGTTGGTCGATAAACCCAATGTAAAGATTGCGGAATTCCGTCACGGCGTGTGATTTAGATTCTTCTCGAACTCTAAGTGACCTGCTGCCCGTTTATCGACTCACAGAACAGCCTGCCCCCCTGCCCCCCTCTGCACGGCCTGCCCCCCCCGTCCCCCCCGTCCCCCCTCCTTCAATCCCTGAGCTCGCTGAATCACATTGTAGGGGAGGTAGTGGTGCCTTCAACTGTCCGGGACCCCGTGATCTGGAGTTCCCTCCCTCGGCCCTCTCTGCCTCTCTCCAGTAAGAGAGCCTTTGACCCAACCTTTGGTCACTTGCCCTGGTGTCAAGGTGCCAAAATCCGTTTCATCACACTTCTTTTTTTTCCAAATTCCTGCACAAGATGTGGCATGTGGCTGACTGGACTAGGCCTCGGCTGGACTAGGCCTCGGGACTAGCTGGCTGGCTGGACTAGGCCTCGGGCTGGACTAGGCCTCAGGACTAGCTGGCTGGCTGGACTAGGCCTCAGGCCTCATTTCCCCCTTGGCCTGATTTGGGGATCGGGATGTCGGCCAGACCAGCTAAGGTCAGCTGATTTCCTCTTCGGAAGGGACATTAGTGAACCAGAAGGAGTTTTGGCGCCAATTGAATTGAGGATTTGGCCTTCAATGCCAGATTCTGAACTGAATTCAAATCTCACCTTCTGCTGTGGGTGGGGGAGTGGGATTTGAACCCAGGACTCGGAACAATACCCTGGCCCTCTGGACTATTAAGGCCAATGACAGCACCATTACGCCACGGCAAAGCAGCTCGGGATGCTTTCCTAATTACGCCACATCAATGTAAGTTGTTGTATGGACGTTCTTGCTGGAAGAACGGAATTAAAGTGACTGGTAAAAAAGAATGCCTGAGGGTCAATCTGTGCACGTTGGTGGGAGGGTAGGTTGTTTGCAAATGGCTCTGGCCTGGTAGGCCGCTCTCTTGCCTGGAGGCCTGGGGCAATATTTATCCCTCAATCAACTTCACAAAAGCAGATTATCACATCAATGTCTGTGGGATCTTGCTGTGTGCGGATTACATCGACGGAGTGCTTCATTGGCTGCGAATGGCCTACGACCGGGGATGCCGCTATATAAATGGAGTGGAGTCTTCAGGGATTGAATTGGTTCACGCGGACAGTGGATGCCAGAGAGAGAGCTGTGAGGAGGAGGCCGAAATGAATTAGTGCCATTTGGACAAGTTGAGTGAGTGGGCAGAGGCAGTGTAACAAGAATAAATGTGAGGTTATCCACTTATGTATCAAAAACAGGAAGGCAGATTATTAACTGCATGGCTATAGCTTGAGAGAGGTGAATGTGCAACGAGGCCTGGCTGTCCTCATACACCAGTCACTGAAGGTAAGCAGGCAGGTGCAGCAGGCGGTAAAGAGGGCTAATGGTATGTTGGCCTTCATTGCGAGAGGATTCGAGTACAGGAGCAGGGATGTGTTGCTGCAATTATACAGGGCCTTGGTGAGGCCACATCTGGAATATTGTGTGCATTTTTGGTCTCCTTATCTGAGGAAGGATGTTCTTGTTCTAGGGGGAGTGCAGCGAGGGTTTACCAGACTGATTCCTGGGATGGCGGGACTGACGTACGAGAAGAGATTGACGAGGTTGGGATTGTTCTCGCTGGAGTTCAGAAGAATGAGGGGGGATCTCATAGAGACTTATAAAATTCTAACAGGACTGGACAGGGTCGATGCAGGAAGGATGTTCCCGATGGTGGGGGGGGACTGGACAGGAGAGATGCAGGAAGGATGTTCCCGATGGTGGGGGGGGACTGGACAGGAGAGATGCAGGAAGGATGTTCCCGATGGTGGGGGGGACTGGACAGGGTCGATGCAGGAAGGATGTTCCCGATGGTGGGGGGGACTGGACAGGGTCGTTGCAGGAAGGATGTTCCCGATGGTGGGGGGGGACTGGACAGGGTCGATGCAGGAAGGATATTCCCGATGGTGGGGGGGGACTGGACAGGAGAGATGCAGGAAGGATGTTCCCGATGGTGGGGGGGACTGGACAGGAGAGATGCAGGAAGGATGTTCCCGATGGTGGGGGGGACTGGACAGGAGAGATGCAGGAAGGATGTTCCCGATGGTGGGGGGTGTCCAGAACCAGGGGTCACAGTCTGAGGATACGGGGGAGACCATTTAGGACAGAGGTAAGGAGAAATGTCTTCACCCAGAGAGTGGCGGGCCTGTGAAATTCGCTACCACAGGAAGTAGTTGAAGCCAAAACATGTTTTCAAGAAACAGTTAGATACAGCACTTGGGGCTGTGGTGATATGCATCACTGTAAATACACAAGGGGTTAATGTAAATACACTACAACTAAGTAAACACTAGAGGGAGCACCAGAGACATCATGACATGCAGACATACAGCTAATGAACACATAGAATAGGACACGACCAATGGGCAGTCAAGACACCCAGAGGTGAGATTACCACAAGGGGGCATTACACAACCCATATATAAGGACAGGGCACACACGCTCTGTCTCTTTCCACAGGCGACACTTAGAGAGTAGGACAGGGGCAGATCAGAAGCATCACACCCACCACGTGGCTTAGAGCAGACTGGTTAGTTAGACTGAGTTACTGGAGCAAGATTAGCAGGAGAGTCGAACTCATAGAGAACTGTGCTAATGGTTCAATAAATCACAGTGAACTTACTTCAAAGTCCGGAGTATCTTTTGGTCAAAGCTGCATCGAGTTGCAGCCTGTGTTATCCCAGAGTACATGACACATCAGGGGCGAAGGGGATCGGTGGATATGGAGTGAAGGCGGGAACACGTTACTGAGTTGGACAATCAGCCATGATCATAATGGATGGTGGAGCAGGCTCGAAGGGCCGAAAGGCCTCCTTGTGCTCCTAGTTTCTACATTTCTATGCCTCCGCGTGTGGCAGGACAACAATGGGGAATATTGTCAGTGGGCATCACCTCCCTTCCCGCTGTGCAAATTTTAGATCTTGCCTTCTCGAAAGATTCCACTCACATTGAGCTTGTTTGATTCCCACCTGAGCTGCCAAAATAAACACGGCATTCATATTTGCTCATAGCAGGATAACCAAACAATGAAGAATATTGCACGTTGCAGTGTTGCCGCTTTCGGTCTCCGGCAAACAAGCTGAAGAACTGGGGAAGGTGAACATTTCAGATTCAGCAATTAACCCAACTCAAAACCATTCGGTTGATTGGCCGCTGGGGTGAGAGGTCACCCCATGCTGCCAGGCTTTGTAAAATGCTCCATGGGGTTTAGGAGAATGAGCGGCACTGTCATTGAAACTTTGGCGATTCTGAAGGGACTTTCACAAGGTGAGCCTTGATTCCTCTGGGTCGGGGAATAGGGACAGGATTTGATTTGATTTGATTTGATTTATTGCCACATGTACCGAAGTGCAGTGAAAAGTATTTTTCTGCGGCCGAGGGAACGTACGCAGTACGTACATAGTCGGCAAAAGAATAATCAATAGAGAATATTGACAAATGGGACATTGACAAACAGTGATTGGTTACAGTGCGGAACAAGGGGCCAAACAAAGCAAATACATGAGCAAGAGCAGCATAGGGCGTCGTGAATAGTGTTCTTACAGCGAACAGATCAGTCCGAGGGGGAGTGGTTGAGGAGTCTTGTAGCTGTGGGGAAGAAGCCGTTCCTATGTCTGGATGTGCAGGTCTTCAGACGTCTGTATCTTCTGCCTGATGGAAGGGTCTGGAAGAGGGCAAAGCCTGGGTGGGAGGGGTCTCTGACAATGCTGCCTGCCTTCCTGAGGCAGCGGGAGGTGTAGACAGAATCAATGTGGGGGTGGCAAGCTTGTGTGATGCGTCGGGCTGTGTTCACCACACTCTGCAGTTTCTTGCGGTCTTGGGACGAGCAGTTGCCATACCAGGCTGTGATGCAGCCGGATAGGATGCTCTCTATGGCACATCTGTAGACGTTTGTGAGAGTCGATGCAGACATGCCGAATTTCTTTAGCTTCCGTAGGAAGTAGAGACGTTGTTGGGCTTTCTTGACTGTTGCATCAACGTGAGTGGACCAGGACAGACTGTTGGTGATGGTGACCCCCAGGAGCTTAAAGCTATCGACCATCTCCACTTCGGAGCCATTGATGTGGAAGTTGGGGTGGGGGGGGGGGGGAGGGGGGGGCTGCGGTAGGTGTCGTGCTACGCTTCCTGAAGTCGATGATCAGTTCCTTGGTCTTTCCAACATTTAGTGAGAGGTTGTTTTCGGCACACCATGCAACCAAGTGATCTATCTCCCTCCTGTAGTCTGATTCGTCGTTGTTTGAAATACGACCCACCACAGTCGTATCATCTGCAAATTTATAGATTATAGGAGGAGGGTCTCAGCTCTTCCAGCCCGCTATGTCATTCAATGAGTTAATGGCTGTTTTTAAACTTCAACACTATTGAGACCATAAGACCACAGAAGCAGAGTTAGGCCATTCGGCCCATCGAGTCTGCTCCGCCATTCAATCACGGCTGATATGTTTCTCATCCCCATTCTCCTGCCTTCTCCCCATAACCCCTGATCCCCTCATTAATCAAGAACCTATCTATCTCTGTCTTAAAGACACTCAGTGAATTGGCCTCCACAGCCTTCTGCGGCAAAGAGTTCCACAGATTCACCACCCTCTGGCTGGAGAAACTCCTCCTCATCTCTGTTTTAAAGGATCGTCCCTTTAGTCTGAGATTGTGTCCTCTGGTTCTAGTTTTTCCTACCAGTGGAAACATCCTCTCTGTCATAATATACACCAGTATATCATGGTGCTGACACACACACTGATGGTCACACAGTGGGACCAATCAACACACACCACACCGCAGCCAATCACCAGTTAGAGTACACTCACTATAAAGACAGAGGGCATCAGTTTTCCCGCTCATTCGGGATGCAGCCTCTCAGAAGGACAGAGCTTACAGCACAGATCTTCACCTTGTGCTGAGTGCATAGACTGGTTAGGACAAGGCACAGGTCTTTAGTTTAATCTAATATCATGTTAACCCACAGTGAAAGTATGTTCAACAGTTTCTATCTTAATAAAATAGTGTTATCCTATTTTAAGTGCTGGTAGCCTGTATGTGTTCCACGGATCCAAAGCACCCAACACATCACTCTCCACGTCCACTCTATCCAGGCCTCGTAGTATCCTGTAAGTTTCAATAAGATCCCCCCTCATCCTTCTAAAGTCCACCGAGTACAGACCCAGAGTCCTCAACCGTTCCTCATACGACAAGCTCTTCATTCCAGGGATCATTCAAGTGAACCTCCTCTGGACCCTTTCCAAGGCCGGCACATCCTTCCTTAGATACGGGGCCCGAAACTGCTCACAATACTCCAAATGGGTTCTGACCAGAGCCTTATACAGCCTCAGAAGTACATCCCTGGTCTTGTATTCTAGCCCTCTCGACATGAATGCTGGCATTGCATTTGCCTTCCTAACTGCCGACTGAACCTGCACGTTAACCTTAAGAGAATCGTGAACAAGGACTCCCAAGTCCCTTTGTGCTTCTGATTTCCTAAACATTTCCCCATTTAGAAAATACTCTATGTCTCCGTTCCTCCTTCCAAAGTGCACAACCTCACACTTTTCCACTTTGTATTTCATCTGCCACTTCTTTGCCCACTCTCCTAGCCTGCCCAAGTCCTTCTGCAGCCCCCCTGCTTCCTCAATACTACCTGTCCCTCTCCATATCTTTGTATCATCTGCTCATACATTAGACAGTACATTAGATAGCTCATACATTACCTGTCCCTGAATGATCTTATCAAAAAAATGGAAGTAAAAACACTTAAATAAATTGAAATTTATTTCTATACATACCTTTGTATCATCGTTAATTTCCCTGGTAAGAAGTCTTACAACACCAGGTTAAAGTATAACAGGTTTATTTGGAGTCATTATTAGGGCAGCACGGTAGCATAGTGGTTAGCACAATTGCTTCACAGCTCCAGGGTCCCAGGTTCGATTCCCGCCTTGGGTCACTGTCTGTGCGGAGTCTGCACCTTCTCCCCGTGTGTGCGTGGGTTTTCTCCGGTTGCTCCAGTTTCCTCCCACAGTCCAAAGATGTGCAGGGTAGGTGGATTGGCCGTGCTAAATTGCCCTTAGTGTCCAAAATTGCCCTTAGTGTTGGGTGGGGTTACTGGGTTATGGGGATAGAGTGGAGCTTGGGTAGGGTGCTCTTTCCAAGAGCCGGTGCAGACTCGATGGGCTGAATGGCCTCCTTCTGCACTGTAAATTCTATGATTCATTAGCTTTCGCTATTTCACCAGGTGAGTGAAGAGGCAGGTGACACAAGCACATATATAGACAAAGCCAATGATGCAAGAAGATACTTTGAATGCGAGCCTTTGCAGGTAATTAAGTCTTTACAGGTCCAGACAGTGCGACTTGAGAGAGGGATAATCACAGGTTAAAGAGGTGTGAATTGTCTCAAGCCAGGACAGTTGGTAGGATTTTGCAAGCCCAGGCCAGATGGTGGGGGGTGAATGTAATGCGACATGAATCCAAGACCCCGGTTGAGGCCGTACTCATGCGTGCGGAACTTGGCTATCAGTTACTGCTCGGCGATTCTGCGTTGTCGCCCGTCCTGGAGGCCGCCTTGGGCTTCGAATGAAGAACCGATCATTTTGGGACTGAGATGAGGAGAAATATCTTCACTCAAAGAGTCGTGAATCTTTGGAATTCTCTACCCCAGAGCATTGTGGGTGTTCCGTCATTGAATTTATTTCAGGCTGGGGAAGGACAGGCATTAGGTCTCCCGGTGAATCATGGGATATGGGGAGCAGGCTGGTGATCAAGCCATGTTCATATTGAATGGTGAGAATGCTGGATAGTGTAGCCACCTGGGATGGCCACTTCCAACTAGGTACAGGGAAACTCGCAAAGCCTAGTGGGTAAAATGGACAAGCCAAGACCCAGGCAGGCTCAGAGCCTGAAATGCATATTTGGAAGCAAGAAGTCCAGACGGTATCGAAACTCCGTCCAATTGGCATTTTAATGGGGCCGATTAGCATTTGATGGCCCACCTTCGCCAAAACAAAGGACTGGTACTCGAGCGACCGGGACAGTCCCAGACATTTTGGCGCCACTCCCTGTTCAAGGGAAACGCAATCAACGGGGTCAGTGACCGCTTGGGACATGCCCAGCCATCCAGATCCCCTCCCACTTATTGGTTAGGAATCGAACGGAGTGATCAGGGATCACCCAATTAGTGGGGCCCAAACTGAAGGACCTCCCAAAAGAGCGCGAAAACCCCCAAGTATAAGAAGGAGAGTCCGCCAGATGTTCGCTCTCTTGGACACGGCGTCCCGGCCACGACCATCTCCAATCGCAGCACCACCAGAAGGAAGTCCAATTCAACGCTCGCTACCAGACGGATGAGCCCAGCTGAGCAGCAGTTACTCCTCCAGACCCGATAGATCCAGAATCGAACAGCGGCCACTGTTCCTCTGACCTAAGCCGGGTGCCTGAAGTTAAGTACAGGTTGTCTTAGTCGATAGATGTAGTTAACTAGTAGTGTCTATGTTGCATGACTAATTGTGTGTAAATAAAGCACCCTTGACCTTGAACTAACTAACTGGTGTTTGATTCTTTGATCGACAGCCGGTTGAAGCTTGTGGTGGTTTCGATACCTGGCGACTCTAAGCATTGGGACATGATGTGGAGATGCCGGCGTTGGACTGGGGTGAGCACAGTAAGAAGTCTTACAACACCAGGTTAAAGTCCAACAGGTTTGTTCCGATATCTCTAGCTTTCGGAGCGCTGCTCCTTCCTCAGGTGAATTAGGGATAGCACAGAAAGATGGGCAAATTCACTGATTGCCATAATTGGAACAGAGCCACAGAAAGGACAGCGAAAAGAGTAAAGGGAAGAAAAGGCAGCAATGGGCCGAATGGTCCTTGCAGGAACTTGGGAATTAGGAGCAGAAATCGGCAATCCAGCCCTTCGATCCTGCTTCGCCATTCAATCAGATCCTGGCTGATCTCTCCCTGGTCTCAAATCCACCTCCCCACCTGCTCCCCATATCCTTTTAACCTGTTTTTAAAATCAGAAATATACCTGTCTCCTCTTGCAACAGACTTTTCGTTCAACTACCCCCGAGGCAATGTTGGTTCTCAACATGGACCTCAGTTCACCCATGCTTCATTAGCAATTCTGATTTAAAACCAATAAAACCAATTTATAATAGTAAATTATTATTATTACTGTATATCGTTCAAGGTTTACAGATAGAGTACCTCAGCTGTCTTTCTTAACCACACTTTATAATTGTGCAGCGCGAACAGGGTACAATGGCCTAAAGGCACTGGCCCAAGGAGATTCAGCGCATTAAATTTGACACTGGGCCTCAAAAGGCAATATTAAGTCAGGGCGGCACGGCGGCGCAGTGGTTAGCACTGCTGCCTCACAGCGCCGAGGTCCCGGGTTCGATCCCGGCCCCGGGTCACTGCCCGTGTGGAGTTTGCACATTCTCCCCGTGTCTGCGTGGGTCTCACCCCATACAACCCAAAAAGATGTGCAGGGTAGGTGGATTGGCCACGCTCAATCGCCCCTTCATTGAAAAGAAAAGAATTGGGTACTCTAAATTGTTTTTTTAAAAAAGAACGCAAGAACTTCCGACGCACCAGCAGCAATCGGCCATTCAGCCCCTTCAGCATGCTTCACCAGCTAGTAAGATGTTGGCTGATTGCCTGTTTTAATTATCCATATTTCTCGAATCCCTCACCCCGCCCATACACGCATTACACCAAGTCTAAAATATACCGCAGGACAGGGCATCCACAAAACTCCCTGGGCTGGAGAATTCCCAAGATTCGTAATCCGTTGTTTGAGTGCAGACATATCCCCTCTTCTCAGTCCAAAATGGCCGACCCCTTATTCTGTGTGGTAAACCACTGTTGCACCTATATTAGGTGATGTAAGGTAGGACCTGTACTACAGGTTCGCCGGTAGCCCCTGCCTGCTGGCTCCGCCCAGTAGGCGGAGTATAAATATGCGTGTCCTCTATTCAGCAGCCACTTCGCCAGCTGCTGTGGGAGGCCACACATCTTACTGCAATAAAGCCACAGTTGTATCCAACCTGAGTCTTTGTACAATTGATCGCGCATCAATTTTATTGCAGTAAGATGCGTGGCCTCCCACAGCAGCATTGATGCACGATCAATTGTACAGGGTTCAACGGACACCCCCTCACCCTGAGCGGGGGTGGGGGGGGGGGTGCTGCTGGCTAGGGTAGCTCGTACTTCGCAAGGACTCCAGGGGAGGTAATCATTTCCCACCTTGAAGGCCCCATGGGGGCCATTACACTCCCCCCCTTGCCACACCCCCGGCAATGTCCTGGGACCAATATTTATCCCTCGGCTCCCAACATCGCAAAAGACGGGTGAACCGGAGCGGGCCTGTGCCCGGGGAGGCTTGCTCTGCACAAAATGGCCGCCACGTTGCCGACGTTACCACAGGGAGTTTATTGTTAAAATGACCCCCTTAGCCGATAAGCCCTGAAATCCTGAAGGGCGCTATATAAATGCAGGATATTTCTGATGGTGGACAGACGAAAGAAACCGATCTCCTTGGAGACTAGAATTTCAATGGGTAATGTATCTTATCCATTCAGCGATTGAGAGTGGTTTCTGTTACGATATTATGGAAAATTGCTGTCACTGTTTGCTATTGGATTACTGGTAAAATGGAATAAAGCCATTTCGGCCCATGTCTGTCGAACAGGTACTTGTCCAAAAATAAAACACACAATCCCTGTGGCTTGAGTTGCCCGCATTATGAAATGCAACAATGCAGCTTGGGGCAGCGGTGAGATTTGATATCGCCCGCCATCCTTCTGGAGATAGTCCAGCCAGAGAGAGATACATTCACACACACACACACACACCGGACTGAAAAGATCATTGTGGAGGATCCGTGCCCTCGATGGAGCGATTAACAAGGAAACTTTGAGGCTGCCCTCCCACGATCCCCTAAACAGGTTCGGAGGGGTGGGGGTGAGAGGGGGGGGGGGGGGAGGGAGCGGGGGTCGGAGATTTTAAAAATGTTCAATTCTTGGACCCTCCGTTCCCCCAGCCGGGTGTTTCTGGGTGGGGCGCCGCTCGCTGGCAAAGGGAACAGGCGATCCCGACGGCCGGGGAATTCCGGCCCTGTCCCGTGAGCTCCGCCAGCCTCACATCCGGAGGCGGTGACGTGGTGGTATTATTGCAGGATCCAGCGACTCAGGACGATGCTCTGGGGACCCAGGGTTCAAACCCCACCAGGGCAGACGGTGGAAATTAAATTCGAAGTCAAAAATTTTTTTTTAAAGTCTAATGATTGAAACAATTGTCATAAAAACCCACCTGGTTCACTGATGCGCCTCGAGGGAAGGAAATCGGCCGACGCAAGATCCAGACCCACAGCAATGTGGTTGCCTCTTGAAATGCCCTCTCCAGGGCAATTAGGGATGGGCAGCAAATGCTGGCTTAGATCGGCGGCGCCCACATCCCGCAAATTAATGTTGAAAAAACAAACCCCTCCGAGATCTCTCCGCTCCTCTTCAGCACCCTGGAGAAGACCCAGTAGGGAACTACTCGAGCGGTACAGAATAGTTAGCGTGTTCAATGAAATAGGTTTTGTTTTTCTCTACAACTCGGTGTGGACTACTTTCGCTGCCCCTGACAAACTGGTGATGGGGATAAAGACTGGTTTTCTAGCGATGCTGTGGACTCCTTTCATTTCCCCATACATATCTGGCGACGAGGATAAAGACTGGTTCATTATTGATGCTGCGGGCTCCTTTCATTGCCCCTTACATAATCCGCCATTGGCGGACCCTAAGCTCTTGTGAACATTGTGTGAATCCGTTCCTCCTTTGAAACGTTTCTTAAAGCCTCTTTGCCCCGGCTTTTCGCTCACCTGACCTCGCATCTCCTCACGTGACCGGGTATCAATATTATATTTGATAACTCTGCCGAGATGTTTAATTATGTTAAAGCCCTTCAAAGCAAAGTGGGAGGAAGAGTTGGGAGAGGGTATGGAGGAGGGGGTCTGGTGTGAGGTGCTCTGGAGGGTGAACGCCTCCACCTCGTGCGCGAGGTTGGGACTGATACAGCTGAAGGTGGTATACAGAGCACACCTCACGAGGGGGAGGATGAGCCAATTCTTTGAAGGAGTAGAAGATGTGTGTGAACATTGCGGGGGGGGGGGGGCACTAATCACGTTCATATGTTTTGGTCCTGTCCAAAGCCGGAGGATTACTGGAAGGAGGTTTTTAGGGTAATTTTTAAAGTGGTGCACGTGAAACTGGACCCGGGTCCCCAGGAGGCCATATTCGGGGTGTTGGACCAGCCGGGGTTGGAAACAGGTGTGGAGACAGATATCGTAGCCTTCGCCTCGTTGATCGCCCGAAGTCGGATCCTGTTAGGGTGGAGATCAACCTCTCCACCCTGTGCCCTGGCGTGGCGGGGGGGGCCTGCTGGAATTCTTGACTCTTGAGAAGGTTAAGTTTGAACTGAGGGGAAGGATGGAGGGGTTCTACAATTCATGGGCATTCATAGAATTTACAGTGCAGAAGGAGGCCATTCGGCCCGTCGAGTCTGCACCGGCTCTTGGAAAGAGCACCCTACCCAAGGTCAACACCTTCACCCTATCCCCATAACCCAGAAACCCCACCCAACACTAAGAGCAATTTTGGACACTAAGGGCAATTTATCATGGCCAATCCACCTAACCTGCACATCTTTGGTCTGTGGGAGGAAACCGGAGCACCCGGAGGAAACCCACGCACACACGGGGGAGAACGTGCAGACTCCGCACAGACAGTGACCCAAGCCGGAATCGAACCTGGGACCCTGGAGCTGTGAAGCAATTGTGCTGTCCACAATGCTACCGTGCTGCCCCATTATTCATTAGGCACTTTCAAGAACTGGATAACATCGAACATTAGTTGGGGGGTGGGTGGGAGGGTTGGGACGGAGGGGGGGCGGTGTGTGTTAATGGCGACTCTGGGTGAATCCGGATTCCTATTTGTCATTTGTTTATGTAAACATGCGGGCTAATGTTGGGGTTTGGTGGGAGGATGGGATCGTTGTTGTTGATATGGGGATTGACATATTTGTTGCTGATTATTGTTTATTGTTGGTGGGTGTACATTTGGGAGAAAATGGTGAAAAAGGAGGAGAATAAAAAATATTTTTAAAAAAAATAATGTTTAGGCTGGATAGGTGCTTGATGGCCAGAGCAGTTGGGATGGTGATTAGAAAACCTCTGTGACTCGAGATGACCCCACAGCTTTCTGCGGCCTGGCGGGCGATTTTCGCCCCTCCCCGTTACTATGACACCAGAACGCCAGGATAAGCCCCTCCCCCTGGCACTGGCGAGGGCACAACTTTGTTTCGTCAGCAGAGACCCTCCCGTGCGGAACGGACCTTCAACTGCCCAACCTCGTCCCCAGAGGTTCCGACGGGACTGGAAAGCCCCGGCAATCGCCGTGACGATGGCGCATTTAACGGTGAGGGAGCCTGCCGCCATACATCCCATCGAGCCACGTTGCCAACCCCAGGGGTCTGGAATCAGAGAGCGGGATTCACCACAGGGTCCCACGGCAAAGAGGGATTTTCCCCACGTGGACCCCTTTGAATAAAACAGATTGCCCCCCCCCCCTCTTATGAATAGCGCAGCTCCAACCCGGGAATCCTGATACCGTCCAGGCCAAAGCAGCCCCCATCCGCCACAGTCATTCCCTCCACCACCGACGCACGGTGGCAGCCGTGTGTACCGTCTACAAGATGCACTGTACCAACTCGCCAAGGTTTCTTAGGCAGCGCCTTCCAAACCCACGACTGCTGTCATATAGAAGGACGAGGGCAGCAGATACCTGGGAACCCCACCACCTGGAGGCTCCCCTCCGAGTCACTCACCGCCCCGACTGGGAAATATACCGGCCGTTCCTTCGCTGTCACCGGGTCAACATCCTGGAACTCGCTCCCTAACAGCACAGTGGGTGCACCTACACCACACGGGACTGCAGCGGTTTAAGGTCACGGCTCACCCGCCACCTTCTCAAGGGGAAACTTTGGGCGGGCAACGAATGATGTCCTTGCCAGCGGGAGAAAAGAATTCCTTAAAAATATCAAGGACTATTCAGCGTTAATGTTCCCTGTTCCTTAATTGAGCTTTTGAACTTTATATGTACAGCTGCTTTCACCTCTGGAATAAAGATGGCCAAGAAAAACATTTCCCCAGACTGTGGAAATAATATAGATTGGAGCAAATAGCAAACAAGTGAAGAGAAACAGGATATATACAAAGGACAAATTAATCTTGCTTCAGGATGTGAGGAATTAATTTTATAACCATATTGTGTTCGACAAGAATCGACCTCAAGACTTCCAAAATGGCAACAGTCCACATATCTGCCTGTGATACGTAATTAAGACAAATATTTATTCACAAGCTACAAGCGGTGGTTAGCAGCTAGACGAGCTCTTGACTAGCTTCGCTTGGTAACGGTTGTCAGGGCTTTGTCCTTGGTTCGCTGTCCTGCCTCTACTAAGAGGAAAAGTTGGTTCCGATCCACACTATCTATGTTCCTCGTAATGTTGTCCACCTCGATCAGGTCCCCCCTCGGCCTTCTCTGCTCCAAGGAAAACAACCCCGGCCTAACCAGCCTCTCCCCATAGCTGGGACGCTCCAGCCCAGGCAGCATCCTGGTGAATCTCCCCTGCACCCCCTCCAGCGCAACCATATCCTTCCTATAGTGTGGCGACGAGAACAGCACACAGTACTCTAGCTGGGGCCTAACCAGTGTTTTATGAGGGGAATAAAAGGGAATTCCTGTTGGGACACCACTCTGTCTCCAGGTACCGCGCCCTTCGATGGGATTGGTGACCACGGACCTTCAGTGGTGGCGAAAGGGTCCCGAGGAGGTTCACAAGAATGATCCCTGGAATGAAGAGCTTGTCGTATGAGGAACGGTTGAGGACTCTGGGTCTGTACTCGTTGGAGTTTAGAAGGATGAGAGGGGATCTTATTGAAACTTACAGGATACTGCGAGGCCTGGAGAGAGTGGACGTGGAGAGGATGTTTCCACTTGTAGGAAAAACTACAACCAGAGGGCACAGCCTCAGACGGAAGGGACGATCCTTTAAAACAGAGATGAGGAGGAATTTCTTCAGCCAGAGGGGGGGGGGGTGAATCTGTGGAACTCTTTGCCGCAGAAGGCTGTGGAGGACAAATCACTGAGTGTCCTTAAGACAGAGATAGAGAGGTTCTTGCGTAATAAGGGGATCAGGGGTTATGGGGAGAAGGCAGGAGAATGGGGATGAGAAAAATATCAGCCATGATCGAATGGCGGAGCAGACGCGATGGGCCGAGTGGCCTAATTCTGCTCCTATGTCTTATGGACACAGCTCCTGTGAATAAATGGGTCTTTTTCTGATTGGCAGGCAGTGACTAGTGGGGTACCGCAGGGATCTGTGCTAGGACCCCAACTGTTCGCACTATATATTAATGATTTGGACGAGGGAACTAAATGTATTATCTCCAAATTTGCAAATGATACAGAGTTGGGTGGGAGGGTGAGCTGTGAGGAGGATGCAGAGATGTTTCAGCGGGATTTGGACAGGCTGAGTGAGTGGACACATGCATGGCAGATGCAGTATAATGTGGATAAATGTGAGGTTATCCGCTTCGGTAGCAAAAATAGGAAGGCAGATTATTATTTGAATCGGTGTAAATTGAGAGAGGTGGATACTCAGCGAGACCTTAGTGTCCTCGTGCATCAGTCACTGAAGGTAAGTGCGCAGGTACAGCCGGCAGTAAAGAAGGCAAATGGTATGTTGGCCTTCATAGCGAGAAGATTAGAGTCTAGGAATAGAGATGATTTACTGCGATTATACAGGGCCTTGGTGAGGCCACACCTGGAGTATTGTGTGCAGTTTTGGTCTCCTTATCTGAGGAAGGATGTTCTTGCTGTGGAGGGAGAGCAGCGAAGGTTTACCAGGCTGATTCCTGGGATGGCGGGACTGTCATATGAGGAGAGACTAAGTTGGTTAGGATTATATTCATTGGAGTTTAGAAGAGTGAGGGGGGATCTCATAGAAACTTATAAAATTCTAACAGGATTAGACAGGGTAGATTCAGAAAGAATGTTCCCGATGGTGGGGGAGTCCAGAACTCGGAGGTCATAGTTTGAGGGTCAGGGGTAAACCTTTTAGGACTGAGGTGAGGAGAAATGTCTTCATCCAAAGAGCGGTGAATCTGTGGAATTCGCTAACGCAGAAAGTAGTTGAGGCCAAAACATTGTGTAATTTCAAGCAGGAATTAGATGGGGCTAAAGGGATCGAGGGGTATGGGGGGAAGGCGGGATTAGGGTATTGAACTTGATGATTGGCCATGATCATAATGAATGGGGGAGCAGGCTCGAGGGGCCGAATGGCCTCCTCCTGCTCCTGTTTTCTATGTTTCGATGAATCAGGAAACACGCCGATGGCGATGTCATTGAGATTCCTGCACTTTTCACATACCAGCCAAGCTCTTCCTTTTCCAAACTGCTGGAGAAATTCTAGGTGTCCGGGCAGTGCTGGCTAATTATTCCAGTTCCTCTGTGTGAAAACACTCCTTTTAATCACCACGAAGATCTCCAAAGCACCCAATGGCCACAATCTTCAGGGCGTCCCTTTCATTCCAGTTTCTGCATTGGGGATTTTTTGAGTATTTTGCCCAAAGTCATAGTTATTCATAGAATCCCAAAAGTACTGAAAGAGGCCACTTGGCTCATCACATCTGCACTGACCCTCTACCTAGACCCTTAGCCCTGTCCTATCCCCGCAACTCCATACCCTAAGCTACACATCTTTGGAGACTAAGGGACAATTTATCACGGCCTATCCACCCTAACCTGCAGATCTTTGGTCTGTGGAGGGAAACCGGAGCACCCGGAGGAAACCCACGCAGGCACGGGGAGAACGTGCAGACTCTGCACAGCCAATCACCCAAGGCCAGAATCGAACGCGGGTCTCTGGCATTGTGAGGCAGCCGTACTAACCACTCTAATGATCATTTTAATGATAGAGAACCCAGTGGAGTGGTGTAACGACAACAATCTCTCCCTCAATGCCAGCAAAACTAAAGAGCTGGTTATTGACTTCAGGGAGCAAAGTATTGTCCACACCCCTGTCAGCATCAACGGGGCCGAGGTGGAGATGGTTAGCAGTTTCAAATTTCTAGGGGTGCATATCTCCAAAAATCTGTCCTGGTCCACCCACGTCGACGCTACCACTAAGAAAGCACAACAGCGCCTATACTTCCTCAGGAAACTAAGGAAATTCGGCATGTCCACATTGACTCTTACCAACTTTTACAGATGCACCATAGAAAGCATCCTATCGGGCTGCATCACAGCCTGGTATGGCAACTGCTTGGCCCAAGACCGCAAGAAACTTCAGAGAGTCGTGAACACCGCCCAGTCCATCACACGAACCTGCCTCCCATCCATTGACTCCATCTACACCTCCCGCTGCCTGGGGAAAGCGGGCAGCATAATCAAAGGCCCCTCCCACCCGGCTTACTCACTCTTCCAACTTCTTCC
The DNA here is from genome assembly GCF_047496885.1 of Scyliorhinus torazame. Taxonomy (NCBI): domain Eukaryota; kingdom Metazoa; phylum Chordata; class Chondrichthyes; order Carcharhiniformes; family Scyliorhinidae; genus Scyliorhinus; species Scyliorhinus torazame. The sequence continues at coordinate 12,739,429 of NC_092737.1, forward strand.
ATCGGGCAGGATATACAAAAGTCTGAGAACACGCACGAACAGACTCAAAAGGGCAGCACGGTAGCATAGATGTTAGCACTGTGGCTTCACAGCGCCAGGGTCCCAGGTTCGATTCCCCGCTGGGTCACTGTCTGTGCGGAGTCTGCACGTTCTCCCCGTGTCTGCGTGGGTTTCCTCCGGGTGCTCCGGTTTCCTCCCACAGTCCAAAGACGTGCAGGTTAGGTGGATTGGCCATGATAATTTGCCCTGAGTGGCCAAAAAGATTAGGAAGGGTTACTGGGTTACGGGGATAGGGTGGAAGTAAGGGCTTAAGTGGGTGGGTGCAGACTCGATGGGCCGAATGGCCTCCTTCTGCACTGTAAATTCTCTTAGAAAGAGCACCCTACTTAAGCCCACACCTCTACCCTATCCCTGTAATGCAGCAACCCCATCGAACCTAAGGGTAATTTAACATGGCCAATCCACCCTAACTCTCACTGCCCAGCCTCTCACTGCTTTGAAAGTCCCCTGTTCTGCCCTTCCCAGGACCTTGCCTTTGCTGACTCCGAGACTGAACAATGGCGGGGCCCAGGTTAGAGTCACCTTACTCGTTCTTGAAAAAGAAAACCTGGAAACCCATCAATCTGCACCGGGTCACCAAGAAAACCTGTCAAAAAATTGAATGGAATGGAAAACTCAATGACCCTCGTGGGGACATCCTGCAGCCTTGAGGATCCAACAATACCCAATTAATGTCTGCATTTCAGGCCAACCATTATTTTGAGCGATGGAGTTGGATGAGCTTTATCGCAACTGTTGTGTTGTGTACTCTGGGATAACACAGGCTGCAACTCGATGCAGCTTTGACCGAAAGGTACTCCAGACTTTGAAGTAAGTTCAATGTGATTTATTGAACCATTAGCACAGTTCTCTATGAGTTCGACTCTCCTGCTAATCTTGCTATAGTAACTCAGTCTAACTAACCAGTCTGCTCTAAGCCACGTGGTGGGTGTGATGCTTCCGATCTGCCCCTGTCCTACTCTCTAAGTGTCGCCTGTGGAAAGAGACAGAGCGTGTGTGCCCTGTCCTTATATATGGGTTGTGTAATGCCCCCTTGTGGTAGTGTCACCTCTGGGTGTCTCGACTGCCCATTGGTCGTGTCCTATTCTATGTGTTCATTAGCTGTATGTCATGATGTCACTGTTGCTCCCTCTAGTGTTTACTTAGTTGTAGTGTATTTACATTAACCCCTTGTGTATTTACAGTGATGCAGATCACCACAGCAACTTCGAAAGGACTTGCATTTCTATAGCGCCGTTCACAGCCTCAGGCCCGCCACCCCCAGGGCGCATCATAGCCAATGAGGAGTGTCGTTTCTGTTGCCGTGAAGGAAAGGCAGCAGCCGATTTGGAGCAAGAGACATCCCACAAACGGCGATGCGACAATCAGGAGATTATTTGGATCGTCTTCTTCTGCGTGATGTTGACCGAAGGATGGATATAGGCCGGGGCACCCGTGGACCCTTCGGCCGCCCGCCCTCGAACACTGTCACTTACGTCTGTCCCAGGGCTCGGGCCCCCGGGACGTTCCTGGATGAGAAAGGTGAAGACAGGTTGGTGATCAGTCCTCTAGCAAGCGTCGTTGCCCAACTTGTGCTTCAACGACAACAACACCTTGCATTTATATCGCGCCTTTGATGGAATGAAAACATCCCAAGGTGCTTTGCAGGAGCGTTGTCAGACGGAAGTTGTCACAGAGCTATTTAAGGCGATATTAGGGTCAGGTGACCAAAGATCGGGTCAAAAAGGTTGATTTCTTTGAGGGGCGTCTTAACGAGAGAGAGTGAGAAAGAGAGGCGGGTTTAGGCGGGTTGGCGATGATAAATTGCCCTCAGTGTCCAAAAAGGTTAGGTGGGGTTACTGGGTTATGGGGGTTGGGTGGAGGAGTGGGTTTGGGTGGGGTGCTCTTTCTAGGGGCCGGGGCAGACTCGATGGGCCGAGTGGGCCTCCAGCTGGCAGGACACCCCTCTTCTGCCCCCTATTGGCCTCCTTAACTTTCTCCCAGTGCAGAAACCCCGGCAGACCCCCCCCACCCACGCCGTCGCCCTTGGTGGCTCAGGAGCCCGTTCCCCTCAGAGCCCTCCTCCGGGCTATCATGCGTGTTTTAGTCATACATGCTCTGTGCGCTACCTTGAACTGAATCTCGCACATTGAGGAGGCAGAGTTTATCCTCTTGAAGGCCTCTCTCTACACCTACCCCCTTCAAATGCACCTTCCAGCCCTTCCTCCCACTTCCTCCCTATCTCCCCCAGCCAGGCGCACTCCCACTCCATCAGCAGCTCATAGATATCCAAAATCTTCACTTCTCCCATCTCATCCTGATTGTCCGTCAATAAGGACGGAGGAAATGTAGCCAGCGCCTCCCGCACAAGGTTCCTTACCTGTAAATACTTGAACCCCCGGGGAGTTTCCACCAGTTCCTCCAACTCCAGAAACAATTCCCTAAACCTCTCTTAACCCCTCCCGTTCCCAAATCCTGGATGTCCAGTCCAACCCCGCCGGGATAAATCTGTGGTTCCCGCATATCGGCACCATCAATGACATTCCCTCGAGCTTAAAATGGGGCCTAAACTGGTTCCATATAAACGGGGTCACCGCCGCGGGTTTCCTAGAGTACCTGGCCGGCGAGAGCCGAAGAGGAGCTTCACCAAAGCCCTCAAACGTGACCCTGTGCAGGTAACTTCCTCCGCCCGCACCCCCCATACCGACCCTTACTCCATAACCCATTCCCGAACATTCTCGATATTCACCGGCCAGTGTCAGTTCATCAAATTCGGCAACACCAACCCCCCTGACCGTCTATCCCTTGTCATGATATTCAGATAAACATATCATGGTGCAAACACACAGACACACTGATGGACAGATCAACGGACCAATCAACACACACGCAACATCACAGCCAATCACAAGCAAGAGCACACGCACCATAAAACGGGGAACACCGCAGTTCCCGCTCATTCCAGCAGGAGACAGCTCAGGGCACAGAGCTCACAGCGCGCCACTCAGACATACACCATGTGCTGAGTGCCTCTCTGAGATAGTGTAAGGGCTGGGTCCACAGGTTAACGTGTAAATTACGAACCACAGTCATAAGTTTACAGATGTTGTTATTAAGAGTAATAAAACTGAGTTGTACCATCCGCAACCGCGTTGGTTCGTCTGTATAGCGGAACACCCAACACGACATAGTACCAGGATTGGAACCCAGCAACTGTGAGACCTACCTACACATCTTCAGCGATCCGCCATCCTGCGCCATGGACACCATCAGCCCGCCGCAGCCGCTCCAAATCGCTGGAAACCTCGGCGTTAACTGGAAGCTGTGTAAACAGCGCTTCCAGGTCTTCCTAGAAGCCACAGACAGGGAGACTGCATCGGACACCAGGAAAATCGCCCTCCTCCACTCCACGGCAGGGCAACACGCCATCCACATCTACAACTCCCTGGTGTTCGCGGAAGGTGAGGACAAGACGAAGTACAAGACGGTCCTTCTTAAACTCGAGCAGCACTTCAGCGTCGAGGTGAACGAGAGCTTCGAGAGGTACCTCTTCCAGCAGCGCCTGCAGGGTAAGGATGAGCCTTTTCAATCTTTCCTAACACACCTCCGTATCCTCGCGCAGTCCTGCGGCTATGAGGCCACCTCCGATTCCATGATTCGGGACCAGATAGTTTTTGGGGTCACCTCGGACACCCGACGCCAGCAGCTCCTCAAAATTAAGAGCCTCACCCTAGCCACCGCCATCGAAGGCTGCGTCCTCTATGAAAACGCGACCAGCCGGTACTCCCAATTCCAGGCGGCCGAATCGGCACGGCAGGGGTCCTACAAGGCCAAGTGGGACAGTCGATCGAATTCCTCCCGGCCCGCGACGTACAGACCGGTGATACTGACGACCGGGAAGCCTTCCGCGTTGCGGTCATTGACAGGAATCGGATGTCCCCAAGTAGGACCCACCAGCCGATGCCAGTGCACAGCGTTAATCCGGGTGATGAATGGTGTGCCACCCTAACGGTTAACCGATCACCAATCACATTCCGTTTAGACACTGGTGCCTCCGCCAATCTCCTCGCATGGTCAGCCTTCTACACCTTGAAGGTCAAATGACCAATTCGGCCATCCCGCTGTCAGATGGTCGATTACAACGGAAATGTTATCCCGGCCATGGGATCCTGCCAGCTCGAGGTTGCACACAATTCACACACAGCCACACTGTCCTTTGAGATAGTTGGATCCTCGAAGGACTCCCTGCTCGGCGCACAGGCGTGCAAGATCCTCCACCTTGTTCAGTGGGTACACGCTCTGTCTCCAGAAGGCACGTCCGACTTCCCGGATGCAGACTTTAGGGCACAGCTCCACTCGCTCCTCGCCCACAACCAGGAGGTTTTCGAGGGCATGGGCACACTGCCCCACACTTACAGAATACGGCTCAAACCGGACGCCACCCCGGTCATTCACGCACCGCGTAGAGTCCCAGCACCACTCAAAGACCGCCTCAAGCAGCAGCTGCAGGATCTCCAGGACCAAGGAGTGCTGTCCCGGGTCACAGAGCCCACGCCGTGGGTCAGCTCCATGGTGTGCGTAAAAAAGCCCTCCGGCGAGCTCCGCATCTGCATCGACCCGAAAGACCTGAACAACAACATCATGAGGGAACACTACCCCATACCCAAACGGGAAGAGGTCACGAGCGAAATGGCCCGGGCTAAAATTTTTACCAAGCTTGATGCCTCAAAGGGTTTTTGGCAGATTCAACTGGATCAGTCCAGCAGGAAGCTGTGCACTTTCAACACTCCCTTTGGCAGGTACTGCTACAGTAGAATGGCGTTTTGCATCATCTCGGCATCCGAGGTGTTCCATAGCATCATGGAACAGATGATGGAGAGCATCGAAGGGGTGCGCGTCTACGTTGACGACGTCATCATCTGGTCCACCACACCACAGGAGCACATCAGTCGTCTCCAGCGCGTCTTTGCTCGGATACGGGAAAACGGCCTGCGCCTCAACCGAGCCAAGTGTTCTTTTGGCCAAACTGAGATAAAGTTTCTGGGGGACCACATATCCCGGTCAGGGGTGCGTCCGGATGCCGACAAAGTGACAGCTATTACAGCCATGCCGCAGCCGGCAGACAAGAAGGCAGTGCTACGCTTTCTCGGGATGGTCAACTTCCTGGGGAAGTTCATTCCCAACCTTGCCTCCCACACAACGGCTCTTCGCCACCTAGTGAAGAAGACTACGGAGTTCCAGTGGCTGCCCGCACACCAGAACGAATGGGAGAAGCTCAAAATTAAGCTCACCGCCGGCTTCCGGGTGCGGCGATGACCAGCTAAGTCGCACGTTTCGGCACCTCCCGTTGAAACGGACTTTTGGGCTCTTATTAGGAGCCCCAACGGCAATTTTTAACGGCCAAAATCATTGTGCGGTGAAATAGGAGGGAATCCCCCCGGATAAATATGGATAAAGGAGAGGATAGCGGCCGGATTGCAGTGGATCCACTGGAGCAGCGGCAAGGAAGGGAAGCTCGAAGCAAGATGGTGTCGAAGGTGGCCGTTTGGTATGGGGCCCGGAGCAACAAGAGTTCCTGCGGCGCTGTGTGGAAGAGCTGAAGAAGGAGGTGTTGGCCCCGATGCTACAGGCGATTGAAGGGCTAAAGGAGGCGCAGAGGACCCAGGAGTTGGAGCTTCGGGTCGTGAAGGCAAAGGCTGCGGAGAATGAGGATGAAATACAGGGCCTGGTGGTAAGGACAGAGACGCACGAGGCACAGCACAAAAGGTGTGTGGAGAGGTTGGAAGCCCTGGAGAATAACTCGAGGAGGAAGAATTTAAGAGTCTTGGGTCTTCCCGAAGGCATAGAGGGGGCGGACGTCGGGGCACATGTGAGCACGATGTTTCACTCGCTAATGGGATCGGAGGCCCCGACGGGCCCTTTGGAGGTGGAGGGAGCTTATCGAGTTCTGGCGCGAAGACCAAAGGCTGGAGAAATACCTCGAGCCATAGTGGTGAGGTTTCACCACTATAATGACAGCGAGATGGTCCTAAGATGGGCGAAGAAAACTCAGAGCTGCAGGTGGGAGAATGCGGTGATCCGCGTGTACCAGGATTGGAGTGCGGAGGTGGCGAGAAGGAGGGCAAGGTTCAACCGGGCCAAGGCGGTGCTCCACAAAAAGGTTAAATTTGGAATGTTGCAGCCGGCGAGACTGTGGGTCACACACCAAGGGAAGCACCACTACTTTGAGACGGCAGAAGAGGCGTGGACATTCATTGTGGACGAGAAGCTGGAATAGTCTGGCGAGAGAAAAAGCTTCTGTAATAAAGTGGTGGGGTGATTATGTGGGACGAGGAAGGGGAAGTGGGGGGGGGGGGAACTTTTTAAATTTTTTAAATTTTTCAATGTTGTAACTTTTCTCTTTTCCCCTCGTTGGGGGGGGGGGGGGGGTGGGGGGCGGGGGGAGTATGGGGAACTGTGGGCGCCGGTGCGAAGGAAAGGGGAAGGAGAAGGGAACTGCGCCATCACGGGCGGGGCCAAGTGGGAAACGCGGGCTTTGTTCCCGCGCTATGGTAATTGTGGCGGGAACAGGGACGCAGGAAGGAGGGGGCCTCGGGGCCTCGCACAGTGGGGGCCGAGGATAAGGGGGGAAGCCGAGGTCAGCCAGAGTTTGCTGACTTCTGGGAGCAACATGGGGGGTGCAACTACGCTAGAAAGGGATCTAGCGGAGGGGGGGGGTAGTTAACTGGGTTGCTGCTGCTAAGGAGAAGGGGGAGCTGTTATGGGGTGGGAGAGCACCGTCGGTGGGATATACGGGTACGTGGGAACCGGGGGAGGAGCTGTGTTAGAAATGGGGATGGCTCGTCGACATGGGGGGGGGGGTTGATCACGTGGAACGTGAGAGGGCTGAATGGGCCGATTAAAAGGGCACGGGTACTCGCACACTTAAAGAACTTAAAGGCAGATGTGGTCATGTTGCAGGAGACGCACCTGAAACTGGCAGATCAGGTCAGTCTACATAAAGGATGGGTGGGGCAGGTGTTCCATTCGGGCTTAGATGCGAAGAATAGGGGGGTGGCTATTTTAGTGGGGAAACGGGTACTGTTTGAGGCAAAGACCATAGTGGCGGACAGTGGGGGTAGATACGTGATGGTGAGTGGCAGATTGCAAGGGGAGGCGGTGGTTCTGGTGAACGTATACGCCCCGAACTGGGATGATGTAAACTTCATGAAGCGTATGCTGGGGCGTATCACGGACCTGGAGGCGGGAAAACTGGTAATGGGGGGAGACTTCAATACGGTGCTTGATCCAGGGCTGGACCGGTCTAGGTCTAAGACCGGGAGGAGGCCGGCAGTGGCCAAGGTACTTAAGGACTTCATGGAGCAGATGGGAGGAGTAGACCCCTGGAGATTTATTAGACCTAGGAGTAAGGAGTTTTCATTTTTCTCCCATGTTCACAAGGTGTATTCACGGATAGACTTTTTTGTCCTGGGAAGGGCACTGATTCCGAAGATGACAGGGACGGAGTACATGGCCATAGCCATTTCGGACCACGCTCCACATTGGGTAGATCTGGAAGTAGGAGAGGAAAAGGAGCAGCACCCACTCTGGAGATTGGATATGGGGTTGTTGGCGGATGAGGGGGTATGTCTAAGGGTGAGGGGGTGTATCAAAAGGTACCTGGAGCTTAATGATAACGGAGAGGTCCAGGTGGGAGTGGTCTGGGAGGCGCTGAAGGCGGTGGTCAGAGGGGAACTGATATCCATAAGGGCCCATAAAGGGAAGCAAGAGAGCAAAGAAAGGGAGCGACTGTTGAGAGAACTTCTGAGGGTAGACAGGCAATATGCAGAGGCTCCGGAGGAGGGACTGTACAGGGAAAGACAAAGGCTACATATGGAATTTGACCTGCTGACCATGGGCAAGGCAGAAGCACAATGGAGGAGGGCACAGGGAGTACAGTATGTGTATGGAGAGAAGGCGAGCCGGTTACTGGCCCAACAACTGAGGAAGAGGGGAGCGGCGAGGGAGATAGGTGGGGTGAGGGATGAGGAAGGTGAGATGGAACGGGGAGCGGAGAGGGTGAACGGGATGTTTATTGCATTCTACGAGAGGCTGTATAAGGCTCAGCCCCCGGAAGGGAAGGAGGGAATGATGCATTTCCTAGATCGGCTGAAATTCCCAAAGGTGGAGGAGCAGGAGAGGGCGGGACTGGGAGCACGGATTGAGGTGGAGGAGGTGGTAAAGGGGATTGGGGGCATGCAGGCGGGGAAGGCCCCGGGACCGGATGGGTTCCCGGTGGAATTTTATAGGGAATACATGGACCTACTGGCCCCGCTTTTGACGAGAACCTTTAATGAGGCCAGGGAAAGGGGGAAGTTGCCCCCGACTATGTCGGAGGCGACGATATTGTTACTCTTAAAGAAGGAAAAAGACCCGCTGCAGTGCGGGTCTTACAGGCCTATTTCCCTCCTGAACGTGGATGCTAAGCTCCTGGCCAAGGTGATGGCGACAAGGATAGAGAATTGTGTCCCGGGGGTGGTCCATGAGGATCAAACTGGGTTCGTTAAGGGGAGACAGCTGAACACGAATATACGGAGGCTGCGAGGGGTGATGATGATGCCCCCGCCGGAGGGGGCGGTGGAGATAGTGGTGGCGATGGACGCTGAGAAAGCATTTGACAGAGTGGAGTGGGACTACCTATGGGAAGTGTTGAGGAGATTTGGTTTTGGAGAGGGGTTTATTGGATGGGTACAGCTGCTGTACAGGGCCCCGGTGGCAAGTGTGATCACGAACAGGCAGAGGTCCGACTACTTCCGTCTTTATAGAGGGACAAGACAGGGGTGTCCCCTGTCTCCGTTACAGTTTGCATTGGCAATTGAGCCGCTGGCCATAGCACTGAGGGGCTCTAGGAAGTGGAGGGGAGTACTCAGGGGAGGAGAAGAACACCGGGTATCATTGTATGCAGATGATCTATTGCTGTATGTTGCGGACCCAGTGGAGGGGATGCCTGAGATAATGTGGACATTCAGGGAGTTTGGGGAATTTTCGGGGTACAAATTGAATATGGGGAAGAGTGAGTTGTTTGTGGTGCATCCGGGGGAGCAGAGCAGGGGAATAGATGATTTACCGCTGAGGAGGGTAAGAAGAGATTTACGGTACTTAGGGATCCAGATAGCCAGGAGCTGGGGAACCCTACATAGGCTTAATTTAACACGATTGGTGGAACAGATGGAGAAGGATTTTAAGAGATGGGACATGGTGTCCCTGTCACTGGTGGGCAGGGTGCAGGCGGTCAAAATGGTAGTCCTCCCGAGATTCCTTTTTGTGTTCCAGTGCCTCCCGGTGATGGTTACGAGGGCTTTTTTCAAAAAAATTGAGAAGAGTGTTATGAGCTTTGTGTGGGCTGGGAAGACCCCGAGAGTGAGGAGGGGGTTTTTGCAGCGTAGCAGGGATAGGGGGGGACTGGCACTGCCGAGCTTAAGTGATTATTATTGGGCCGCCAATATCTCAATGGTGTGTAAGTGGATGGGAGAAGGGGAGGGAGCGGCGTGGAAGAGACTGGAAATGGCGTCCTGTAAAGGAACCAGCCTACAAGCATTGGCGACGGCGCCGTTGCCGTTCTCCCCGAAGAAATACACCACAAGTCCAGTGGTGGTGGCAACGCTGAAAATTTGGGGGCAGTGGAGACGGCATAGGGGAATGACGGGAGCCTCGGTGCGGTCCCCGATAAGGAATAATCATAGGTTTGTCCCGGGGAGAATAGATGGGGGATTTAGAACATGGCAGAGAGCAGGGATTGTGCAACTGAGGGATCTGTTCCTAGACGGGACGTTTGCGAGTCTGGGAGCGCTGACGGAAAAATATGGGTTGCCCCAAGGGAATGCATTTCGGTATATGCAACTGAGGGCTTTTGCGAGGCAACAGGTGAGGGAATTTCCGCAGCTCCCGACGCAGGAGGTGCAGGATAGAGTGATTTCGGGGACATGGGTGGGGGATGGTAGGGTGTCAGATATAGACAGGGAAATGAGAGACGAGGGGGAGATCATGGTGGATGAGCTGAAGGGAAAATGGGAAGAAGAGCCGGGGGAAGAGATCGAAGAGGGGCTGTGGGCAGATGCCCTACGCAGGGTAAACTCTTCGTCCTCGTGTGCCAGGCTTAGCCTGATACAATTTAAGGTTTTGCACAGGGCGCATATGACCGGAGCAAGGCTCAGTAAATTTTTCGAGGTAGAGGATAGGTGCGGGAGATGCGCGAGAAGCCCAGCGAATCATACCCACATGTTTTGGTCATGCCCGGCACTGCATGGGTTCTGGGTGGAGGTGGCAAATGTGCTTTCGAAGGTGGTGGGGGTCCGGGTCGAGCCAAGCTGGGGGTTGGCTATATTCGAGGTTGCAGAAGAGCCGGGAGTGCAGGAGGCGAGAGAGGCTGATGTTTTGGCCTTTGCGTCCCTAGTGGCCCGGCGAAGGATATTGTTAATGTGGAAGGAAGCCAAACCCCCGGGCGTGGAGACCTGGATAAATGACATGGCAGGGTTTATAAAACTGGAACGGATAAAGTTCGCACTAAGGGGTTCGGCTCAAGGGTTCACCAGGCGGTGGCAACCGTTCATCGACCTCGCAGAACGATAAAGGAAATGGGAAAGTAGCAGCAGCAACCCGGGGGGGGGGGGGGGGGGGGGGGGGGGCTCGGGGGGGTCCTCAGGGGTGTTTTTGTATGGATATTTTTACTTGGATATGTATATTGACTTGTTTGATTTTATTATTTGGGAGAGTTTTGCCATTTAGTTTATATATTATTTATTTATTTGTTAAAAACGGTCACTATTATTTATATTGCTTTATTGTTGTAAAAGGGAAAAATTGTTGTCCTGTTTTGTTTGGCCGGGAAAAAAATTTGAATAAAATATATTTAAAAAAAGATTAAGCTCACCACCGCCCCGGTATTGGCGTTCTTCGACACTTCTCGAGACACAAAGATCTCGACTGATGCCAGCCAGTCCGGCATTGGGGCGGTACTCCTGCAACGGGACGACACTGCATCATGGGCCCCGGTCGCCAATGCCTCGCGGGCCATGACCCCCACAGAACAGCGCAATGCGCAGATTGAGAAGGAGTGCCTGGGTTTGTTAACCGGCATCGATAAATTCCACGACTACGTGTATGGTCTCCCTCAGTTCACCGTGGAGACCGACCATCGTCCCCTGGTCGGCATCATACAAAAGGACATCAACGAGATGACCCCTCGCCTCCAGCGCATTCTGCTCAAGCTCCGGAGGTACGACTTCCAACTGGTCTACACCCCGGGAAAGGACCTCATCATCGCGGATGCCCTGTCCAGAGCAGTGAACACACCGCCCGAATCGGGGGGGATCGTCTGTCAGGCCGAAGCGCATGTGGCCTTCACATCGGCCAATCTGCCGGCTACTGATGCAAATCTGGCCCACATTCGCTGTGAGACTGCGGCTGACCCCCTTCTACAACGTGTGATGCGCCGCATGACGGAAGGGTGGCTCAAAGGACAGTGCCCACAATTCTACAATGTCCGGGACGACTTGGCCATCATTGACGGTGTCCCCCTAAAGATGGACCGGATTGTGATTCCACACAGCATGCACAGGCTGGTCCTCGAACAATCACACAAAGGCCATCTCGGGGTTGAGAAGTGCAGACGGAGAGCCCGAGAAGCTGTATACTGGCCGGGCATCAGCGACGACATCGCCAACATGGTGCTCAACTGTCCCACCTGCCAAAGGTTTCAGCCAGCGCAACCCCCTGAGACGCTTCAGCCCCATGAGTTGGTAACGTCCCCCTGGGCGAAGGTGGGTGTGGACCTTTTTCATGCGCTCGGCAGGGACTACGTCATCATAATTGACTATTTTTCCAATTATCCAGAGGTCGTACGCCCGCACGATTTGACATCGTCAGCTGTCATCAGGGCATGCAAGGAAACCTTCGCTCGCCATGGCATTCCGCTTACCGTCATGTCGGACAATGGGCCCTGTTTTGCGAGCCAAGAATGGTCTTCTTTTGCATCAAAACTTTCCAGCATTTTCCCTACAACCGAAGTTAAGCTTACCGGCCTATAATTACCCGCTTTCTGCCGACCTCCTTTTTTAAACAGTGGTGTCACGTTTGCTACTTTCCAATCCTCTAAGACCACCCCAGAGTCTAGTGAATTTTGATAAATTATCACTAGTGCGTTTACAATTTCCCTAGCCATCTCTTTTAACACTCTGGGATGCATCCCATCAGGGCCAGGAGACTTGTCTACCTTTAGCCCCATTAGCTTGCCCAATACTGCCTCCTTAGTGATTACAATCATCTCAAGGTCCTCACCTATCATATCTTTATTTCCATCAGTCACTGGCATGTTATTTGTGTCTTCCACTGTGAAGACTGACCCAAAAAAACCTGTTCAGCTCCTCAGCCATTTCCCCGTCTCCTATTATTAAATCTCCCTTCTCATCTTCCAAAGGACCAATATTTACCTTAGCCACTCTTTTTTGTCTTATATATTTGTAGAAGCTTTTACTATCTGCTTTTATGTTCTGAGCCAGTTTACTTTCATAGTCTACCTTACTCTTCTTTATAGCTTTTTTAGTAGCTTTCTGTTGTCCCCTAAAGACTTCCTAGTCCTCGAGTCTCCCACAAATTTTTGCCACTTTGTATGTTTTTTCCTTCAATTTGATACTCTCCCTCACCTCCTTAGATATCCACGGTCGATTTTTCCCCTTTCTACCGTCTTTCTTTTTTGTCGGTATGAACCTTTTCTGAACACTGTGAAAGATCGCTCGGAAGGTTCTCCACTGTTCCTCAACTGCTTCACCATGAAGTCTTTGCTCCCAGTCTACCTTAGCTAGTTCTTCTCTCATCCCATTGTAATCACCTTTGTTTAAGCACAAAACACTAGTGTTTGATTTTACCTTGTCATCCTCCAACTGTATTTTAAATTCCACCATATTGTGGTCGCTCCTTCCAAGAGGATCCCGAACTATGAGATCATTAATCAATCCTGCCTCATTACACAGGACCAGATCTAGGACCGCTTGTTCCCTTGTAGGTTCCATTACATACTGTTCCAGGAAATTATCCCGGGCACATTCTATAAACTCCTCCTCAAGGCTGCCTTTACCAACCTGGTTAAACCAATCGATATGCAGATTAAAATCTCCCATGATAACCGCTGTACCATTTCTACATGCATCCGTTATTTCTTTGCTTATTGCCTGCCCTACCATCCTGTTACTATTTGGTGGCCGATAGACTACTCCTATCAGTGACCTTTCCGCCTTACTATTCCTGATTTCCACCCAAATTGATTCAACCTTGTCCTCCATAGCACCAATATCATCCCTTACAATTGCCCGGATGCCATCCTTAAACAACAAAGCTACACCACCGCCCTTACCGTCCATTCTATCCTTTCGTATAGTCTGATACCCTTGGATATTTAACTCCCAGTCGTGACCATCTTTTAACCATGTTTCAGTAATGGCCACTAAATCATAGTCATTCACGATGATTTGAGGCATCAACTCATTTACCTTATTTCGTATACTACGAGCATTCAGGTAAAGTACACTTATGCTGTTTTTTATGTCTTTGTTATGAATCCTAACACCTTGATCAGTAACTTTTCACAAATTATTTTTCCTCTTACCCTTTCTCCTAATTTTCCTTGTCTTTGAACCCATATCTCTACATATTAACCTGTCACATAACCTGCTGCCTTGATCTCCATTAACCATTATACTGTCCATAGCTTTACACTTCCCTTCCCCCCAACTTGCTAGTTTAAAGTCCTTGTGACCAACCTATTTATCCTATTCGCTAGAACACTGGTCCCAGAATGGTTCAGGTGAAGACCGTCCCAACGGTACAGGTCCCTCCTGCCCCAGTACAGCCAATGCCCCATGAAATGGAATCCCTCTTTCCCGCACCACTCCTTTAGCCACATGTTAACTTCCCTAATTTTCTCAACCCTATGCCAATTGGCACGTGGCTCGGGTAGTAATCCAGAGATTATAACCCTGGAGGACCTGTTCTTTAATTTAGTCCCTAGTGTTTGATAATCCCCAAACAGGTCCTCTTTCCTAGTCTTACCTATGCTGTTAGTCCCAACATGGACCACAACAACTGGATCTTCCCCCTCCCTCTCCAAAATCCTTTCATGTCGATCAGAGATGTCCCTCACCCTGGCACCGGGCAGGCAACATACCATGTGGGACTCTCGATCTGGCTTACAAAGGATGCCATCAATCCCCCTAATTATAGAATCCCCTACAACTACCACATGTCTTTTTGCTCCCCCCTCTTGAATGGCTTCCTGTACCACGGTGCAGTGGTCAGTCAACGCATCCTCCCTACAGCCCTCTTCCTCATCCACACAGGGAGCAAGTACCTCATACCTGTTGGACAAGGTTGAGGCTCCTCAACTCCTAAACTCAGGATCCCCCTACCTGCCTCCCTTGCAGTCACACGACTCTGTCCCTGACCACTGTCCGAATTAACAGTACTTATTCTACCGGGTGTGACTGCCTCCTGAAACAAAGTGTCCAGGTAATGTTCCCCCTCCCTGATGTGCCGCAGTGTGTGCAGCTCGGTCTCCAGCTCATCAATTCTGAGCAGAAGTTCCTTGAGCAGTCAACACTTGCTGCAGATGTGGTCACTCTATCAGGTCGCCCCTCAACCTCTGTCGTTCCAGTGAGAACAAACTGAGTTTATTCAACCGCTCCTCATAGCTAATGCCCTCCATACCAGGCAACATCCTGGTAAATGTCTTCTGCACCCTCTCTAAAGCCTCCACATCCTTCTGGTAGTGTGGCGACCAGGATTGAACACTATACTCCAAGTGTGGCCGAACTAAGGTTCTATACAGCTGCAACATGACTTGCCAATTCTTATACTCAATGCCCCGGCCAATGAAGGCAAGCATGCCCTATGCCTTCTTGACTACCTTCTCCACCTGTGTTGCCCCTTTCAGTGACCTGTGGACCTGTACACCTAGAGCTCTCTGACTAACACCTGGTTCTCTCTGACAAGTTGTCTGGGTTTGGTTGTTCGTTGGGTGGGTGTTATTTTACTGTGTTGTTTTCCTCTTGAAGATTGTTGTTAAAAATTATAAATGCTTTAATAAAACATTTTCAGAAAAAAAAGGAAAGTCAATGTCTTTGAATATGTTATCTTGATCAATAACATTTTGATGTTGTGACGGAAAATGATGTTTTATCCGCTTCAGTTATTTTCTACTTCGTCTGAACATAGAACTTGTGTTCTGGGCCAGGGGTGAGAAAACTCTAGAGTATATCATGGAGTTCACCTGACCTACAACTGTTTCTGTTGATTTTGGTTAGGATGAGCACAAGGCCCTGCCTTTCCAATGTTATTCAACAGACTTCTTAGGCGCTTTTAATCAAATAAACAGCTTTATTCTACAAATTTAGTAATCATTTGTATAAACACACACAATAAGAACTACAAACAAACATAAAGACGCCCCACACAGTGACAGTAATCTACGTATTACTCTTAATGAATTCCCCCTTAACTGTTCCAATTCAATAACAAAATCCAAGTGAAACCAGAAACTCTTTTTCAAAGGCGTGACCCAGCACACGGCCTTCCTACTTATATAGGGCTGTTGTTATTGACACTCTGTTCCCCTTTTCAAAGCAGCTGATTTGTATTTCTTCCAGAGAGCAATGATCTCTTTTAAGCTGTCAAGCAGTCTGGCAACAGCTTTTAAAATGAGGATTAGAGAGAGACACCTCTTTCAACCTGTGCAGTTCAAAACCCAGTCCAAAGTCAAAGCGAAAGTAAAAAGCCACAGAGCCACAGCCCAGCTCTACCCACACAATGACATCACTGAAGCCATGTGTTAAGACAAAAACATTTCTTAAAGGGCCACTCCCATGTTCAGTCTGAACTAAAGTACGATCTGGGTGCGACATGTCTTAGAACTTCAGCTACGTGTTGCCATCCACCATCAGGATTCTGAACATGTATGTAGTCTCCTTCTTTCAATTTTGATAGAGGTTTGCTCGTCATGGTTCTCTTTTTGTTTCTGTTTTCTAAATCTGAGACGGTTGTGAATTTCTCGATGATCCATATCTGGAATAGTTATCTCAGGTAACGTGGTGCGACTTTTTCTACCCACTAACACATCTGAGCTGGCGATAATCCAGATGATGGTGGCGTTATACGTCAGCAGTGCTAAAGTTAAATCTTTGCTATCATCGATTGCATGGTGGAACAGCTCTTTGCTTATTCCTATGCCTTCTCTGCTTATCATTTGATTGAGGATGGCAAGGGCTTGATGTGATGTGATTAAAGTTGTACTTTTCTGCAAAATGTGTCCACACCCAGCTTGTGAAGCAAGGGCCATTGTCAGAGACAACGTGTAACGGTAATCCATGGCGTGAAGAAATAGATTTTGCGTATGACAGATACTTATCGTTGAATCATTCAACGTCATCACCTCGGAATGATAGTCGATGATGACTAGATAGTCACGGTTTGGGCACTGATTTGCGGGAATCATTGTTTGCTCTGGGAGGGCTGGGCCGGGGTATCGGGGGTGACAACGGGCGGGGATTCAGCAGCTTGAGCAGATTCGTTGGGGGGGCAGCTTTCCGAACCTGGAGGGGTTGGCGGTGGAATTTGAGTTGTCCGTCGGGAATGGGTTCCTGTATTTACAGGTGAGGGATTTCGTCCGGAAGCAGGAACCGCCCTTTCCTCGCCTGCCGCCCCAGGGGCTACAGGACAAGGTGGTGGTTCCGACACCGCATCCCCGGCCCCAGTCCGTACCTTCAATATTTCCCTGGACGCGACCTGTTTCCGCAGCTGGTGCGCCAGCGTGCGGTGCACCTTCTCCCCATACTCATATTGCACCCCCCTTGCCCTACGTAGTTGCCCTCACTGTTGTCAGCCTGTCAAACTGCCCCTGCAACTTTTTCCTCCTCGCCAATCGCTCCGCAGTGGGCACCCTCGAATATTCCCTGTCCACCTCCACTATCTCGCTCACCAGACGGTCATGTTGCTCCCTCCTTTCCCTATCCGCATGAGCCTTAAACTAAATAATTTCCCGCCGGACCACTGCCTTCAGTGCTTCCCAAAAAATGCCCGCTGACTCCTCCCCATTCTGATTCAACTCCACATACTCCTTAATCGCCGCCCGCACCTTATCACAAAAACCTCCATCCGCCAACAACCCCGAGTCAAACCTCCACCCCGGCTCTGTTCTCGTCCCGGTCTAAACCGAATATCCAGCCAGTGGGCACATGGTCCGAGATAACTATCCCCGCATACTCTGCCCCCTCCACCCCAACCCAAATCTCCCGACTCACTACAAAGTAATCAATCCTCGAATACACCTTATAGACGTGTGAAAAGAAGGAATATTCCCTACCCTGCATCCGGTTGCAGCCTGTGTTATCCCATGATGTGGGGATGCCGGCGTTGGACTGGGGTGAGCACAGTAAGAAGTCTTACAACACCAGGTTAAAGTCCAACAGGTTTGTTTCGATGTCACTAGCTTTCGGAGCGCTGCTCCTTCCTCAGGTGAATGAAGAGGTATGTTCCAGAAACATATATTTATGTTTCTGGAACATATATATATGCCTTGTTGAACAATGCCCTCCGCTTCGCCAACTCCTGATATATTCGAACTGTGTTCCCCTCCCAGTCGCAGGAACGCTTCTCCCTGGCCCAACGCAAAATCTTCTCTTTCTCCACAAATCTGTGGGGTCTCACGATCACTGCCTGTAGTTGCTCCCCAGCTCCAGGCTGCTGCCTCAGGGACCTGATGTGTTAGGCAGGTAGGTTCGATGTGGACTGCACTAGATGCAGGGAAGCTAGAAACAGACGTCTAACACGGGAGAAGATCCAACACTGTTTTATTCAACGATAGAACTGATAGACATATTCAGCCGTGGGTCGGCACTATACTGAACTGACTGGAGACCTTGTAGTAGCCTGACCAGACCTACTAGCTACCGCATGGTGTTTGCACTTGCTAGCTTGTGGACTCTGACTGTCTCAGTGACTGGGTCCCGAGAGAGCGGGAAACCTAGTGCCCTCTGGCTTTATAGTGGTGGTGTCCTGTCTGATGATTGGCTGCACTGTGTTGTGTGCTTACTGGTCATCCTGTGTGTCAATCACTGCCTGTCTGCATCTCATTATATACATGCGTGGATATTATGACAGGACCTATGCACCCGGTCCACTTCAGAGGCCTTATCTAGCATGCCCCCTGCCACCAGTCCCACCAGCATCTTCGAGGCGTACCTTGTGGCACTCACACCTTCCACTCCTTCAGGCTGGCCCAGTATTCGCAGGTTCTGCCTCCTCCGGCTCCTCCACCTTTGCCCTCAACGTTTTACAAAGGTCTCCTCGGAGCCCCACCTCCTCCTCCAGAGCCACCACACCATCGCTGTGGTCCGAGATCACTCCTTCGGTGCCCCGAATATGCGACCCCTGCACCTCCAAACTTCTCCACTCGTTCCAGAGAACCCTTCAGGGGTGCCACAGCTCCTTCGATGGCTTTCGAGCGACCCGCCCGCATTTCCATCCGCTGCTGGCAGAATTCCTCCTTAATAAATGTCATGACATACAGACACACACAGAATGATATACAGACAAGCAGCTAATGGACACAGAGATCAGGACATGACCAATAAGCAGACAGGACACTCAGGGGTGGGACCTGACTATAAAAGACACAAAGCACTCACACTCCGCCTCTTTCCACTGATGAAGAGAGTCAGTCAAGGGTGTTGTTACAATCTCACACCTCCACCACGTGGCTAAGAGCTAGTCTGGTTCAGTCAGACAGAGTAACCACACTTAAGTTAGCAGAGAGTCGAACTCACAGAGAACTGTGCTATTAGTTCAATAAACCTGATTGAACTAACTTCAAGGTCTGGAGTATCTTTCTGATCTAAGCTGCATCCAGTTGCAGCCAGTGTTAGACCAGTGTACCTAATACGACATGGTACCAGGAGACTACTAATTTAAGGTGGCTTACCTCAGTCCGTTCCGTGACGACCAGCAAATGTATCCTGGCACCATGGAGAAGATTCAGGCTCCTCACCAGCTCTGCACACGACAATAAAAGCCATCAACTGCTCCAGCTGGGCCCTTGCACCTTACACACACCCTTCCCCCGCAGCCATCCTTACACTGGCTGCCTCCAACTCTTTGGCCAAGTCTCTCACCATCTTCTGCCAGATTTGGTAACCAGCAAACATACCACTCCCGGGGGAGACCACGCCTCCAACCTTCACCTGCACCTTTCCAGCAAAATTCCACCCATTGTCGGGTAAAAAAGAGCTCTTTCCTGTGTCTTCAAGCAGGAGCTGCCCTCTGTGCGACCACTCACACCATGGCCGCCACCAGACGTCTGGGCCCGCGAATCATGTCCGCATGTTTTGGGCCTTTCCAAAGCTTGGAGGATTCTGGCAGGGGGGTTTGCCGAAGTTACGTCGGAGTTCCTGAAGGTAGTCCCGTGTCCGGAAGAGCCGATCTTTGGAGTGTCAGGAGACCCAGGAGTCCAGGGTGCGAGAGAGGCCGACGCCTTGGCCTTTGCCTCCCTGGTAGCCCGGAGACGGATCTTGCTGGAATGGAGGGCCCCAAAACCGGGGGGGGGGGGGGGGGGGGGGGGGGGTTTGTGGGTGTGTGACCTGGCAGAGTTTCTGGAGAAGATAAAGTTCGCTGAGAGGGCCTGTGTAGGGATTTGAGAAGAATGAGGGGGGATCTCGTAGAAACCTATAAAATTCTAACAGGACTGGACAGGGTTCAAAGAACAAAGAAGAAAGAAAAGTAAAGCACAGGAACAGGCCCTTCGGCCCTCCAAGCCTGCACCGACCATGCTGCCCGACTAAACTAAAATCTTCCACACTTCCTGGGTCTGTATCCCTCTATTCCCATCCTATTCATGTATTTGTCAAGATGCCCCTTAAATGTCCCTATCGTCCCTGCTTCCACCACCTCCTCCGGCAGCGAGTTCCAGGCACCCACTACCCTCTGTGTGCAAAACCTCCTTCGCTCATCTCCTCTAAACCTTGCCCCTCTCACCTTAAACCTATGCCCCCTAGTAATTGACCCCTCTACCCTGGGGAAAAGCCTCTGACTATCCACTCTGTCTATGCCCCTCGTAATTTTGCAGACCTCTATCAGGTCGCCCCTCAACCTCCGTCGTTCCAGTGAGAACAAACCGAGTTTATTCAACATAGGACGTTCCCGAAGGTGGGGGGGGGTGTCCGGAAACAGGGGTCACAGTCTGAGGATACGGGGGAGACCATTGAGGACAGAGATGAGGAGACATATTTTCACCCAGAGAGCGGTCGGCCTGTGGAATTCGCTACCACAGGAACCATGATCATAATGGATGGCGGGGTAGGTTTGAAGGGCAGAATGGCCTCCCTCCACTCCCATTTTCCATGTTTCGAGAACAGGAAAGGTGGAGGAGGATTGGCCAAAGGACCTCCGAACACTTTGGCTACTGCGCAGGATGCTGCCGTCACAAGCTACGAGGGTGGGGTGGGGGTGGGGCGGGGAGGGTGGTGGTGGGGTGGGGGGGTGGGGGGTTCTGACGTTCCACTCAGGCTGAAAAAAAAAGACCGAGGATGGCCAACGATTGTGATTCGGCCTCAGTAATGAGCGGGGAGGGGGAGGGGGGGGGGGGGGGGGGGGTCAATGCCTGGGGGACAGGAGTTGGTAGGGAGTGGTGGGATAGTCTAACTATTCACCTTCTGCTGGCACCGTTTCATCGATTCATTAAACGACCTGCCTTACTTAGGTAACTTGGCCACTCCCTAGTTGTGGAGTGTATCGCTTCACAACTTGTGGGCTGGAAACAGGTCAAACACCTGTCTGACTGGCATCCTAATGCGCAGCCGTCGGTTCAGCTGGCGAAAACCCTCTTCAATATTCTCTACTGTGAAAGGAACCTCTCTTTCTCTCTCTGCTCGTCTCCTTAAAGCTTCCTTTGTTCATTTCGCCGGAGGAGGATACCAAATAGGTGCGGAACTCAGGACGTGGGCATATCAGCTGCAGCCCTTCAGGAGTCTGTCGAAGGAAGGTGTACCTCTCTGTGCTTCGCTCCTCATCGACCCAGCTGACGTGAAGGACCTGACGGACCCTAAGCAGGAAGACCGGAGGAGGGAAGAGACAAGGTGAGTCCAGAAGTGGCTTGTGATTTGAAAGGCTGCAGATTGGAACAGGTGACATCAATTGATATTGGAAAATAATCTGTCGTGGTCTATTATACCTGCAAGTACATTTTCATTCTTCTCACATGTCCATAATGCTTATTCTCGAATCGACTTTTTCATTTTGAGTAGGGCGCTGATAGCGAGAGTAGAGGATACCGAGTATTCGGCAAT
This sequence comes from Scyliorhinus torazame, assembly GCF_047496885.1. Classification (NCBI taxonomy): domain Eukaryota; kingdom Metazoa; phylum Chordata; class Chondrichthyes; order Carcharhiniformes; family Scyliorhinidae; genus Scyliorhinus; species Scyliorhinus torazame. The sequence continues at coordinate 12,760,830 of NC_092737.1, forward strand.
AGCCATTTCGGACCACGGCCCGCATTGGGTGGACTTGGAGATGGGGGAGGAGAGGGACCAGCGCCCGCTGTGGCGCTTGGAGGTGGGGCTGTTGGCGGACGAGGAGGTGAGCGAGCGGGTCCGAGGAAGTATAGAGAGGTACTTGGAGACCAACGACAACGGGGAGGTCCGAGTGGGGATGGTATGGGAGGCACTGAAGGCGGTGGTGAGGGGAGAGCTGATCTCCATTAGGGCCCACAAGGAGCGGAGGGAGCGTGGGGAGAGGGAGAGGCTGGTGGGGGAGATGGTGAGGGTAGACAGGAGGTATGCGGAAGAACCTGAGGAAGGATTGTTGAGGAAGAGGCGCAGCCTCCAGGCCGAATTCGACCTGGTGACCACCAGGAAGGCGGAGGTGCAGTGGAGGAAGGCCCAGGGGGCGGTCTACGAGTATGGGGAAAAGGCAAGCCGGATGCTGGCGCATCAGCTTCGGAAGCGGGACGCAGCTAGGGAGATCGGGGGAGTTAAGGACAGGGGAGGGAGCGTGGTGCGGAGTGGGGTTGGCATCAATGGGGCCTTCAGGGACTTTTACGAGGAATTGTACCGATCCGAGCCCCCACGGGAGGATGGAGGGATGGGCCGTTTCCTGGACCAATTGAGGTTTCCAAAGGTGGAAGAGGGACTGGTGGCGGGACTGGGGGCCCCGATTGGGCTGGAGGAGCTGATCAAAGGGATAGGAAGCATGCAGGCGGGGAAGGCACCGGGGCTGGACGGTTTTCTGGTCGAGTTCTATAAAAAATATATGGACCTGTTGGGCCCGCTGTTAGTTAGGACCTTTAATGAGGTAAGGAAGGGGGGGGGCATTGCCCCCGACGATGTCCCGGGCACTGATCTCCTTGATCCTGAAGCGGGACAAGGATCCCCTGCAATGTGGGTCTTACAGACCGATTTCCTTGCTAAATGTAGATGCCAAGGTGCTGGCGAAGGTCTTAGCCACGAGGATTGAGGATTGTGTGCCGCAGATCATCCATGAAGACCAGACGGGGTTTGTGAAGGGGAGACAGTTGAATGCGAATGTGCGGAGGCTTTTGAACGTTATCATGATGCCAGCGAGGGAGGGGGAGGCGGAGATAGTGGTGGCGATGGACGCTGAGAAAGCCTTCGATAGGGTAGAGTGGGGGTACCTGTGGGAGGTGCTGAAGAGGTTCAGGTTTGGGGAGGGGTTCGTCAGGTGGGTTAGGCTGTTGTACGAGGTCCCGATGGTGAGTGTGGCCACAAATAGGAGGAGGTCCGAATACTTTCGGTTGCACCGAGGGACGAGACAGGGGTGTCCCCTGTCCCCCCTGCTCTTCGCACTGGCGATTGAACCCCTGGCTATGGCACTGAGAGAGTCGAGGAACTGGAGGGGGTTGGTGCGGGGTGGGGAGGAGCATAGGGTGTTGCTTTATGCGGACGACCTGCTGCTGTATGTGGCGGACCCGGTGGGAGGAATGCCAGAGGTAATGAGGATGCTTAGGGAATTCGGGGACTTTTCGGGGTACAAGCTCAATATGGGGAAGAGCGAGCTGTTCGTAGTTCAGCTAGGGGACCAGGAGAGGGGGATTGGCGAGCTCCCACTAAAAAGGGCGGAGAGGAGTTTCAGATATTTGGGGGTCCAGGTGGCCAGGAGCTGAGGGGCCCTGCATAGGCTTAACGTTACAAGGCTGGTGGAGCAAATGGAGGAGGAGTTCAAGAGGTGGGATGCATTGCCGCTGTCCCTGGCGGGTAGGGTGCAGTCAATCAAAATTACGGTGCTCCCAAGGTTTTTGTTCCTGTTCCAGTGCCTCCCCGTGTTTATCCCGAAGGCTTTTTTCAGGCGGGTTAACAGGAGTATAAAGGGGTTTGTGTGGGCGCGAGGGACTCCGAGGGTGAGAAGGGTGTTCCTGGAGCGGAGTAGAGATAGGGGGGGGCTGGCGCTGCCCAATCTCTGTGGGTACTACTGGACCTCCAATGCGACAATGGTGCGCAAGTGGGTGATGGAGAGGGAGGGGGCTGCATGGAAGAGGCTGGAGACGGCGTCCTGTGTGGGTACGAGTCTGGGGGCGCTGGCAACGGCGCCGCTGCCGCTCCCTCCAAGGAGGTATACCACGAGCCCGGTGGTGGTGGCGGCCCTCAAAATCTGGGGGCAGTGGAGGCGGCACAGGGGGGAAGTTAGGGCCTCGGCGTGGACCCCATTACGGGGGAACCACCGGTTCGCCCCAGGAAGAACAGGTGGAGGGTTTTCGGGGTGGCACAGGGCAGGCATACGAAAGTTAGGGGACCTGTTTGTGGACGGGAAGTTCGCGAGCTTGGGTGAGCTGGAGGAGAAGTACGGGCTCCCCCCGGGGAACACCTTCAGGTACTTACAGGTAAGGGCGTTTGCCAGACGGCAGGTGGTGGAATTCCCACGGCTACTGCCACACACAGTACAGGACAGCGTGCTCTCGGGGGGGTGGGTGGGATTGGGGAAGATCTCGGAAACTTACCAGGTGATGCAGGAGGAGGAGGAGGCCTCGGTGGTGGAGTTGAAAGGTAAGTGGGAGGAGGAGTTGGGAGAGGAGGTCGAAGAGGGGATGTGGGCAGATGCCCTAGGGAGGGTGAACTCTTCCTCATCGTGCGCGAGGCTCAGCCTCATACAGTTTAAGGTGCTGCACAGGGCACACATGACCGGGACAAGGATGAGCCAGTTTTTTGGGGGTGAGGACAGGTGTGTTAGGTGCTCAGGGAGCCCAGCAAACCACACCCATATGTTGTGGGCCAGCCCAGCGCTGGAGGAATTTTGGAAGGGCGTAGCGAGGACGGTGTCGAGGGTGGTAGGATCCAGGGTCAAACCGGGCTGGGGGCTCGCAATATTTGGGGTGGCAGAGGAGCCGGGAGTGCAGGAGGCGAAAGAGGCCGGAATTCTGGCCTTTGCGTCCCTGGTAGCCCGGCGAAGGATTCTCCTTCAGTGGAAAGATACGAGGCCCCCAAGTGTGGAATCCTGGATCAGCGATATGGCGGGGTTCATTAAATTGGAGAGGGCGAAATTCGCCTTGAGAGGGTCGGTACAAGGGTTCTTTAGGCGGTGGCAACTGTTCTTAGACTTTCTGGCAGAACGATAGACATTGGTCAATGGCAGCAGCAGCTCGGGGGGCGGTTTTACTTTATTTTTGTTTATGTTATTTACACTGGAGGATCTGAGGGGGTGTATATACCTGTTGTCTTTAGTCGGGGTGTTAATGTTAATTTATTATTTAGGTACGGGGGGGGGGGGGTTTGGGGGGTTGCTTTTCTAGATTGTGTTTTGTACTTACCCCTGTTGGGTTCTTTTTTCTTTCTCATTTTGTTATTGATATTTTATGAAAACCTTTAATAAAAATTATTAAAAAAAATAAAAAGAATACCTGCAAATACTTTGCAATGCTGTTTAAATTTTTTCTTGCGAGGTACAGTGGAAACGTATAGATCATTCCGTGCATGACAGGGCAAAAATAAAATATACAATGTAAATACATAGACGCAGGCATCGGGTGAAGAATACGGAGTGTAGAGCTACTCGGTAGAGAGGGTGCGTGGGGAGATCAGATCAGTCCATAAGAGGGTCGTTTAGGAGTCTGGTGACAGCGGGGAAGAAGCTGTTTTTGAGTCTGTTCGTGCGTGTTCTCAGACTTCTGTATCTCCTGCCCGATGGAAGAAGTTGGAAGAGTGAGTAAGCCGGGTGGGAGGGGTCTTTGATTAAGCTGCCGCTTTCCCCAGGCAGCGGGAGGTGTAGATGATTTACTTAGGGACGGTGCTGTGGCGCAGTGGTTAATGTTGTCTCATGACGCCGAGGTCCCAGGTTCGATCCCGGCTCTGGGTCACTGTCCGTGTGGAGTTTGCACGTTCTCCCCATGTCTGCGTGGGTCCCACCCCCACAACCCAAAGATGCGCAGGGTAGGTGGATTGGCCACGCTGAATTGCCCCTTAATTGGAAAAAAAGGAATTGAGTACTCTAAATCAATTTAAAAATAATAATGGTTTATTTCATAGAATTATTGAACCTCGGGACAAGGCAGAAGGCCTATTCACCCTCTGTCAGCTCTACGAAAATAGCCATTAAATTATTCCCAGTCTGTTGCTCTATCCTGATGGCCCTACATTTTTATTTGTTTTCAACCCTCTTTCTGATTTGTCTTTTGAAACTACATCCTCCGCCCTTTCAGACAGAACATTCCAAATTGGGCAGCTTTATGGCACAGTGGTTAGCACTGTTGCTTCACAGCACCAGGGTCCCGTGCTCGATTTCCAGCTCGGGTCACTGCCTGGGCGGAGTCTGCACGTCCTCCCCGTGTCTGCGTGGGTTTCCTCCGGGCGCTCCGGTTTCCTCCCACAAGGCCCGAAAGCCGTGCCTGTTGGGTGAATTGGACATTCTGGATTCTCCGTCCGTGTGCCCGAACAGGCGCCGGAATGTGGCGACGGGGGGCTTTTCACGGTAACCTCATTGCAGTGTTAGTGTAAGCCTACTTGTGACACGAATAAAGATTATTCTTATTATTCAGGAAGAGTGCCACAACAGCCAAGAAAATATTTCCTTCGCCGCCGTTTAAAATTGCCGACACCATTTTGACACCAGGTCGAAACCCCAATACTTTAGTTAGTTTGTGCGACAGCGCGAAAAGAATGATTCACTCCAGGAATGAGTGCATGAAAAAATAGGTAATTGGTATTCGGTAACAAAACTTGATTATAAATGCACACCCAAAAAAAACCCCACAACTATTTGGAGTATTGCGTACAGTTCTGGTCACCGCATTATAGGAAGGACGTGGAGGCTTTGGAGCGGGTGCAGAGGAGATTTACCAGGATGTTGCCTGGTATGGAGGGAAAATCTTATGAGGAAAGGCTGATGGACTTGAGGTTGTTTTCGTTGGGGAGAAGAAGGTTAAGAGGGGACTTAATAGAGGCATACAAAATGATCAGGGGGTTAGATAGGGTGGACAGTGAGAGCCTTCTCCCGCGGATGGAAATGGCTGGCACGAGGGGGCATAGCTTTAAACTAAGGGGTAATAGATATAGGACAGAGGTCAGAGGTAGGTTCTTTACGCAAAGAGTAGTGAGGCCGTGGAATGCCCTACCTGCAACAGTAGTGAACTCGCCAACATTGAGGGCATTTAAAAGTTTATTGGATAAGCATATGGATGATAATGGCATAGTGTAGGTTAGATGGCTTTTGTTTCGGTGCAACATCGTGGGCCGAAGGGCCTGTACTGCGCTGTATCGTTCTATGTACTCAATACTCCGTTAAACAATAGGAAAACAAACATACAGTTCTCAATCCATCTTAAAATCAGCAGAGCTTTACAGATTCTGGCTTTTCATAGAATCATAGATTCGCAATACAGAAGGAGGCCATTCGGCCCATCGAGTAGGCACTGGCCCTTGGAAAGAGCACCCGACTTAAGCCCACGCCGCCACCCTATCCCCATAACCCACAAACCCCACCTGATCTTTTGGACACGAAGGGGCGATTTAACCCGCCCAATCCACCCAACCTGCACATCTTTTGGGCTGGCGAGCGATGACCACCCCCCCCCCCCCCCCCACCACCCCCGCGCGCCGTGGTGTCAACCCGGACGGTGGGGGGGTCGTCCCTCGCCAGCCCTCCATCAGTCCCGGCCTCGGGCCGCTCGGCTGCGGAACTTCGAGTGTCAAAAGGTTTGAGGCGGGAGAAATCTGTCTATTTGTTTCCAATCTAGGGGAGGCCAGGATGAATTGCCCGCAGAAGACACGGACCTTACAACTATTACTGATCTTCATAGTCATAACCAGTTTCAGCCTCACTATTCGAACAGTTTACAGTTTCGCCAGGAGGAGGTACGTTGCAACGATGAATTTAAACCTGTCTGAGAATATGTCAAAATGGAACGAGGCAACAACTTCATCTTCCTGTTCTGTATAGTCGGTGTTGGCAGATTTATAGCGTGGGCTATGGCACTTAACCCAACAGCTTTGTTCTGTTCAAACCTGGGATTGCTGCCAAGCCCGACCTTAGGAACAGGAGGCGGCCATTCAGCCCATTGAATCTGTTCCGCCGCGATTCAGTGGCATCATGGCTGACCTTTATAAAAAATTAAACCATGATTAATCTTTATTATTGCCCCATGTAGGCTCACATTACGGTGACGGTGAAAATCCCCTCGTCCCACGCTCCTGTTCGGGTACACGGAGGGCGAATTCAGAATGTCCAATTCACCTAAGAGGCACGGGCTGGTTCTCTGCGCCCCCACGCCGAAACTGCATTCGGCGACGGGGCGAAGAATCCAGTTTCCCGCCACAAATCGGGAACGCCGCCGGTTCCGCGATTCTCCGCAACCCCCCCCCCCCCCCGAAAAACGGCGTACTCGGGCGCGTCGAGTATCCACCGCCTCAGGCCATTCCTTGAGACCCGCCCCGCTATTCCCCGTCCCCGAATGGCCGAATTCCCGACGGCATGGACCACTCCTGGTCCCGCCGTCCGTGATAACCGTGAGGCGGCTACGGACTCAATCCGGGGCGGCCACAGTCGAGGGAGGGAGGGCGGGTGGGGGGGGGGGGGGGGGGGGGTGCTGATTCGGGACTGGGAGCTACGTGTGCGGCCGATGCGGGGCACTGTTTCGGGGGTCCGCGTCTGCGGGCTGAGTCCGCATGCGCGGCCTCTGACCTGGATGTGCGGGGGGCCGTATCGACATCTGGAGCTGCGAGCTCTACGCTGGCTGCCTGCTAGCCCCCTGCAAGACGGTGAAGCTGTGGCCTTTTGCCGCCAGTTTTCCTGGCGTAGAAGACCACAGTTTTCACCACGGCGTGGGGACATAGTCCCCAAAACGGAGAATCCAGCCCCATGTCTTTCGGGACTTGTGGGAGGAAACCGGAGCACCCGGAGGAAACCCACGCAGACACGGGGAGAACGTGCAGAGTCCACACAGACAGTGACCCAGCGGGGAATCGAACCGGGGACCCTGGCGCTGTGAAGCAACAGTGCGACCTTGTTCCATATGCCCGAGTTTGCGTGGCAGATTTGGGGTGGCGCAGTGGGTTAGCACTGCTGCCTCACAGCGCCAGGGACCCAGGTTCGATTCCGGCCTTGGGTCACTGGCTGTGCGGAGTCTGCACGTCCTCCACCGTGTGTGCGTGGGTTTCCTCCGGGTGCTCCGGTTTCCTCCCACAGTCCAAAGATGTGCAGGTTAGGTGAACTGGCCATGATAAATTGTCCCCTAGTGTCCAGGAATGTGCAGTTTTGGTTCAGGGTTACGGGGATGGGGCAGAGGGTGTGTCTGGGGGGAGGAGAGGGAATGGCCCTGGGTCGAGTGCTCACTCGAAGGGTCGGTGCAGACTCGATGGGCCGAATGGCCTCCTTATGCACTGTCGCGATTCGATGATTCTATGATTTCCCTCCCTAAAGGACATTAGCGAGCCAGATGGGTTTTTACAACAATTGGAAAAAGCTTCATCATGAGACTTCTCGGGCGAAATTCTCCGGTATCGGCGTGATGTCCGCCGACCGGCGCCAGAAACGGCGCAAATCAGTCCGGCATCGCGCCGCCCCAAAGGTGCAGAAATCTCCGCATCTTGGGGGGCCGAGCCCCAACCTTGAGGGGCTAGGCCTGTGCCGGACAAATTTCCGCCCCGCCAGCTGGCGGAAAAGGCCTCTGTTGCCCCGCCAGCTGGCGTGGAAATGACATCTCCGGGCGGCGCATACGCAGGAGTGTCAGCGGCCGCTCACGGCACCCCGTGCATGCGCAGTGGCGGGAGTCTCTTCCGCCTCCGCCATGGTGGAGACCGCGGCGAAGGCGGAAGGAAAAGAGTGCCTTTGTCAATTTAACCCGCCCAATCCACCCAACCTGCACATCTTTGGCCCCCCCGCTCGATTCTCCGGCCCGGATGGGCCGAAGTCCCGCTGCTAAATTGCCTGTCCCGCCGGCGTGGATTAAACCACCTACCTTACCGGCGGGACAAGGCGGCGTGGGCGGGCTCCGGGGTCCTGGGGGGGGCGCGGGGCGATCTGGCCCCGGGGGGTGCCCCCACGGTGGCCTGGCCCGCGATCGGGGCCCACAGGCCCGCCCGCGGACCGGTGGGCCCCGATCGGGGGGGGTCGGGGGATCTCGCCCAATTCCAGATTTTTAGTAAATTCTGCCAAATGCCCTGGTGGGATTCGAACCCGTGTCTCAAGAGCATTTCCCTGGGTCTCTGAATTACTAGTCTAGTGATACTACCAACACGCCACTGCCTCCTCTTTGAGTAACAACTTTGGACGGGGAAAATCAAGAAATCTCTGATTTGAATTGACAATTAATCAATGAATGATAACCACTTAGGGAATCAAGCTCCAGACTTGAACGGCACGATGGTTCAGTGGTTAGCACTGCTGCCTCACGGCGCCAGGGACCCGGGTTCAGTTCCCACCCCGAGGTTTTGCCTCACCTCGGGCGAGATTCTCCGACCTCCCCCGCCGCGCATGCGTGGGAAACTGTCAGCGGCCGCTGACGCTCCCGCGCATGCGCCGCCCGGAGATGTCATTTCCGCGCCAGCTGGCGGGGTACCAAAGGCCTTTTCCGCCAGCTGGCGGGGCGGAAATCCGTCCGGTGCCGACCTAGCTCCTCAATGTTGGGGCTCGGCCCCCAAAGATGCGGAGCATTCCGCACCTTTGGGGCGGCGCGATGCCCGTCTGATTTGCGCCGTTTTGGGCACCAGTCGGCGGACATCGCGCCGTTTCCGGAGAATTTCGCGCCTCATGTCTGGATCTGCAGCTGTGCGTTGCCCTGAATGGTCAGCAACTCTGTGTTGAGCACCAATAGCAGGACAGCAGCAAGAGAATCAGGTGGACCGTGGTATGCTTTTGCCCAGTAACCCCACTGCGAAATGAGGAGGGGACGTCCCTGAATTAAGAACCAGTCGAGAATTGCCTCAGGTCAGAGGTTTCTGAGGTTATGGCAGAGGGGAGGATGGGCATCGCAGACGTGGAGTTGGTCAGAGATTTAACAGAACTTTGTTTTTGGAGGAGGCGGTTTATTCACCCAATCTATGAAGCCGCAACAGACAAAACTATATTCCAGAATCAACAGATACCATCTGGCCGTAAGGGTCTCTCCATTAAAATTTCCCTATCTCGCAAAGTCCACAGATTCTGTTAACCAAATATTATCTGGCAAAATCCATAACCGACTGGTGTCTCTCTGTCCCCTCTCTCTCAGGGAGATATCTGTACACTGACTGGTGTCTCTCAGTCCCCCCCTCTCTCTCTCAGGGAGATATCTGTACACTGACTGGTGTCTCTCAGTCCCCTCTCTCTCTCAGGGAGATATCTGTACACTGACTGGTGTCTCATAGTCCCCTCTCTCTCAGGGAGATATCTGTACACTGACTGGTGTCTCTCAGTCCCCTCTCGCTATCAGGGAGATATCTGTACACTGACTGGTGTCTCTCAGTCCCCTCTCTCTCAGGGAGATATCTGTACACTGACTGGTGTCTCTCAGTCCCCCCTCTCTCTCTCAGGGAGATATCTGTACACTGACTGGTGTCTCTCAGTCCCCTCTCTCTCTCAGGGAGATATCTGTACACAGACTGGTGTCTCTCAGTCCCCTCTCTCTCAGGGAGATATCTGTACACTGACTGGTGTCTCTCAGTCCCCTCTCGCTCTCAGGGAGATATCTGTACACTGACTGGTGTCTCTCAGTCCCCTCTCTCTCAGGGAGATATCTGTACACTGACTGGTGTCTCCCAGTCCCCTCTCTCTCAGGGAGATATCTGTACACTGACTGGTGTCTCTCAGTCCCACTCTCTCTCTCAGGGAGATATCTGTACACTGACTGGTGTCTCTCAGTCCCTCTCACTCTCTCTGGGAGATATCTGTACACTGACTGGTGTCTCTCAGTCCCTTCTCTCTCAGGGAGATATCTGTACATTGACTGGTGTCTCTCAGTCCCCTCTCGCTCTCAGGGAGATATCTGTACACTGACTGGTGTCTCTCAGTTGCCTCTCTCTCTCTCAGGGAGATATCTGTACACTGACTGGTGTCTCTCAGTCCCCTCTCTCTCAGGGAGATATCTGTACACTGGCTGGTGTCTCTCAGTCCCCTCTCTCTCTCAGGGAGATATCTGTACACTGACTGGTGTCTCTCAGTCCCCTCTCTCTTTCAGGGAAATATCTGTACACTGACTGGTGTCTCTCAGTCCCCTCTCTCTCAGGGAGATATCTGTACACTGACTGGTGTCTCCCAGTCCCCTCTCTCTCAGGGAGATATCTGTACACTGACTGGTGTCTCTCAGTCCCCTCTCTCTCTCAGGGAGATATCTGTACACTGACTGGTGTCTCTCAGTCCCCTCTCTCTCAGGGAGATATCTGTACACTGACTGGTGTCTCTCAGTCCCTCTCTCTCTCAGGGAGATATATGTACACTGACTGCTGTCTCTCTGTCCCCCCTCTCTCTCAGGGAGATATCTGTACACTGACTGGTGTCTCTCAGTCCCCTCTCTCTCAGGGGAGATATCTGTACACTGACTGGTGTCTCTCAGTCCCCTCTCTCTCAGGGGAGATATATGTACACTGACTGGTGTCTCTCAGTCCCCTCTCTCTCAGGGAGATATCTGTACACTGACTGGTGTCTCTCAGTCCCCTCTCTCTCAGGGAGATATCTGAACACTGACTGGTGTCTCTCAGTCCCCTCTCTCTCAGGGAGATATCTGTACACTGACTGGTGTCTCTCAGTCACCTCTCTCTCTGAGAGAGATATCTGTACACTGACTGGTGTCTCTCAGTCCCCTCTCTCTGAGGGAGATATCTGTACACTGACTGGTGTCTCTCAGTCACCTCTCTCTCTGAGAGAGATATCTGTACACTGACTGGTGTCTCTCAGTCCCCCCTCTCTCTCTCAGGGAGATATCTGTACACTGACTGGTGTCTCTCAGTCCCCTCTCTCTCTCAGGGAGATATCTGTACACAGACTGGTGTCTCTCAGTCCCCTCTCTCTCAGGGAGATATCTGTACACTGACTGGTGTCTCTCAGTCCCCTCTCGCTCTCAGGGAGATATCTGTACACTGACTGGTGTCTCTCAGTCCCCTCTCTCTCAGGGAGATATCTGTACACTGACTGGTGTCTCCCAGTCCCCTCTCTCTCAGGGAGATATCTGTACACTGACTGGTGTCTCTCAGTCCCACTCTCTCTCTCAGGGAGATATCTGTACACTGACTGGTGTCTCTCAGTCCCTCTCACTCTCTCTGGGAGATATCTGTACACTGACTGGTGTCTCTCAGTCCCTTCTCTCTCAGGGAGATATCTGTACATTGACTGGTGTCTCTCAGTCCCCTCTCGCTCTCAGGGAGATATCTGTACACTGACTGGTGTCTCTCAGTTGCCTCTCTCTCTCTCAGGGAGATATCTGTACACTGACTGGTGTCTCTCAGTCCCCTCTCTCTCAGGGAGATATCTGTACACTGGCTGGTGTCTCTCAGTCCCCTCTCTCTCTCAGGGAGATATCTGTACACTGACTGGTGTCTCTCAGTCCCCTCTCTCTTTCAGGGAAATATCTGTACACTGACTGGTGTCTCTCAGTCCCCTCTCTCTCAGGGAGATATCTGTACACTGACTGGTGTCTCCCAGTCCCCTCTCTCTCAGGGAGATATCTGTACACTGACTGGTGTCTCTCAGTCCCCTCTCTCTCTCAGGGAGATATCTGTACACTGACTGGTGTCTCTCAGTCCCCTCTCTCTCAGGGAGATATCTGTACACTGACTGGTGTCTCTCAGTCCCTCTCTCTCTCAGGGAGATATATGTACACTGACTGCTGTCTCTCTGTCCCCCCTCTCTCTCAGGGAGATATCTGTACACTGACTGGTGTCTCTCAGTCCCCTCTCTCTCAGGGGAGATATCTGTACACTGACTGGTGTCTCTCAGTCCCCTCTCTCTCAGGGGAGATATATGTACACTGACTGGTGTCTCTCAGTCCCCTCTCTCTCAGGGAGATATCTGTACACTGACTGGTGTCTCTCAGTCCCCTCTCTCTCAGGGAGATATCTGAACACTGACTGGTGTCTCTCAGTCCCCTCTCTCTCAGGGAGATATCTGTACACTGACTGGTGTCTCTCAGTCACCTCTCTCTCTGAGAGAGATACCTGTACACTGACTGGTGTCTCTCAGTCCCCTCTCTCTGAGGGAGATATCTGTACACTGACTGCTGTCTCTCTGTCCCCCCCCCCCCCTCTCTCTCAGGGAGATATCTGTACACTGACTGGTGTCTCTCAGTCCCCCTCTCTCTCTCAGGGAGATATCTGTACACTGACTGGTGTCTCTCTGTCCCCCCTCTCTCTCAGGGAGATATCTGTACACTGACTGGGGTCTCTCAGTCCCCTCTCTCTCTCTCAGGGACATATCTGTACACTGACTGGGGTCTCTCAGTCCCCTCTCTCTCTCTCAGGGAGATATCTGTACACTGACTGGTGTCTCTCAGTTCCCTCTCTCTCAGGGAGGTATCTGCACACTGACTGCTGTCTCTCTGACCCCCCTCTCTCTCTCAGGGAGATATCTGTACACTGACTGGTGTCTCTCAGTCCCCTCTCTCTCAGGGAGATATCTGTACACTGACTGCTGTCTCTCTGTCCCCCCTCTCTCTCTCAGGGAGCTACCTGTACACTGACTGGTGTATCTCAGTCCCCTCTCTCTCTGGGAGATATCTGTACACTGACTGGTGTCTCTCAGCCCCCTCTCTCTCTCAGGGAGAAATCTGTACACTGACTGGTGTCTCTCAGTCCCCTCTCTCTCTCTCAGGGAGATATCTGTACACTGACTGGTGTCTCTCAGTCCCCTCTCTCTGAGGGACATATCTGTACACTGACTGCTGTCTCTCTGTCCCCCCTCTCTCTCAGGGAGATATCTGTACACTGACTGGTGTCTCTCAGTCCCCTCTCTCTCAGGGAGATATCTGTACACTGACTGGTGTCTCTCAGTCCCCTCTCGCTCTCAGGGAGATATCTGTACACTGACTGGTGTCTCTCAGTTCCCTCTCTCTCAGGGAGATATCTGTACACTGACTGGTGTCTCTCAGTCCCCCCTCTCTCTCAGGGAGATATCTGTACACTGACTGGTGTCTCTCAGTCCCCTCTCTCTCTCAGGGAAATATCTGTACACTGACTGCAGTCTCTCTGTCCCCCCTCTCTCTCAGGGAGATATCTGTACACTGACTGGTGTCTCTCAGTCCCCTCTCTCTCAGGGAGATATCTGTACACTGACTGGTGTCTCTCAGTCCCCTCTCTCTCAGGGAGATATCTGTACACTGACTGGTGTCTCTCAGTCCCCTCTCTCTCAGGGAGATATCTGTACACTGACTGCTGTCTCTCTGTCCCACCTCTCTCTCAGGGAGATATCTGTACACTGACTGGTGTCTCTCAGTCCCCCCTCTCTCAGGGGGATATCTGTACACTGGCTGGTGTCTCTCAGTCCCCTCTCTCTCTCAGGGAGATATCTGTACACTGACTGGTGTCTCTCAGTCCCTCTCTCTCTCAGGGGGATATCTGTACACTGGCTGGTGTCTCTCAGTCCCCTCTCTCTCTCAGGGAGATATCTGTACACTGACTGCTGTCTCTCAGTCCCCCCTCTCTCTCAGGGAGATATCTGTACACTGACTGGTGTCTCTCAGTCCCTCTCTCTCTCAGGGAGATATCTGTACACTGACTGGTGTCTCTCAGTCCCCTCTCTCTCAGGGAGATATCTGTACACTGACTGGTGTCTCTCAGTCCTCTCTCTCTCAGGGAGATATCTGTACACTGACTGCTGTCTCTCTGTCCCCTCTCTCTCTCAGGGAGATATCTGCACACTGACTGGTGTCTCTCAGTCCCCTCTCGCTCTCAGGGAGATATCTGTACACTGACTGTTGTCTCTCAGTCCCCTCTCTCTCAGGGAGATATCTGCACACTGATAGGTGTCTCTCAGTCCCCTCTCTCTGAGGGAGATATCTGTACACTGACTGCTGTCTCTCTGTCCTCCCTCTCTCTCAGGGAGATATCTGTACACTGACTGGTGTCTCTCAGTCCCCTCTCTCTCAGGGAGATATCTGTACACTGACTGCTGTCTCTCTGTCCCCGCTCTCTCAGGGAGATATCTGTACACTGACTGGTGTCTCTCAGTCCCCTCTCTCTCTCAGGGAGCTACCTGTACACTGACTGGTGTCTCTCAGTCCCCTCTCTCTCAGGGAGGTATCTGCACACTGACTGGTGTCTCTCAGTCCCCGCTCTCTCAGGGAGATATCTGTCCACTGACTGGTGTCTCTCAGTCGCCTCTCTCTCTCAGGGAGCTACCTGTACACTGACTGCTGTCTCTCTGTCCCCCCTCTCTCTCTCAGGGAGCTACCTGTACACTGACTGGTGTATCTCAGTCCCCTCTCTCTCAGGGAGATATCTGCACACTGACTGGTGTCTCTCAGTCCCCTCTCTCTCAGGGAGGTATCTGCACACTGACTGCTGTCTCTCTGGCTACCTGAACACTGACTGGTGTCTCTCAGTCCCTCTCTCTCAGGGAGATATCTGTACACTGACTAGTGTCTCAGTCCCCCCTCTCTCTCAGGGAGATATCTGTGCACTGGCTGGTGTCTCTCAGTCCCCTCTCTCTCAGGGAGATATCTGTACACTGACTGGTGTATCTCAGTCCCCTCTCTCTCAGGGAGATATCTGTACACTGACTGGTGTCTCTCAGCCCCCTCTCTCTCTCAGGGAGAAATCTGTACACTGACTGGTGTCTCTCAGTCCCCGCTCTCTCAGGGAGATATCTGTACACCGAGTGGTGTCTCTCAGTCCCCTCTCTCTCTCAGGGAGCTACCTGTACACTGACTGGTGTCTCTCAGTCCCCCCTCTCTCAGGGAGGTATCTGCACACTGACTGCTGTCTCTCTGTCCCCCCTCTCTCTCTCAGGGAGATATCTGTACACTGACTGGTGTCTCTCAGTCCCCTCTCTCTCAGGGAGATATCTGTACACTGACTGCTGTCTCTCTGTCCCCCCTCTCTCTCTCAGGGAGCTACCTGTACACTGACTGGTGTCTCTCAGTCCCCTCTCGCTCTCAGGGAGATATCTGTACACTGACTGGTGTCTCTCTGTCCCCTCTCTCTCTCAGGGAGATATCTGCACACTGACTGGTGTCTCTCAGTCCCCTCTCGCTCTCAGGGAGATATCTGTACACTGACTGTTGTCTCTCAGTCCCCTCTCTCTCAGGGAGATATCTGCACACTGATAGGTGTCTCTCAGTCCCCTCTCTCTGAGGGAGATATCTGTACACTGACTGCTGTCTCTCTGTCCTCCCTCTCTCTCAGGGAGATATCTGTACACTGACTGGTGTCTCACAGTCCCCTCTCTCTCAGGGAGATATCTGTACACTGACTGCTGTCTCTCTGTCCCCGCTCTCTCAGGGAGATATCTGTACACTGACTGGTGTCTCTCAGTCCCCTCTCTCTCTCAGGGAGCTACCTGTACACTGACTGGTGTCTCTCAGTCCCCTCTCTCTCAGGGAGGTATCTGCACACTGACTGGTGTCTCTCAGTCCCCGCTCTCTCAGGGAGATATCTGTCCACTGACTGGTGTCTCTCAGTCGCCTCTCTCTCTCAGGGAGCTACCTGTACACTGACTGGTGTCTCTCAGTCCCCTCTCTCTCAGGGAGGTACGTGCACACTGACTGCTGTCTCTCTGTCCCCCCTCTCTCTCTCAGGGAGATATCTGTACACTGACTGGTGTCTCTCTGTCCCCTCTCTCTCAGGGAGATATCTGTACACTGACTGCTGTCTCTCTGTCCCCCCTCTCTCTCTCAGGGAGCTACCTGTACACTGACTGGTGTCTCTCAGTCCCCTCTCTCTCAGGGAGGTATCTGCACACTGACTGCTGTCTCTCTGGCTACCTGAACACTGACTGGTGTCTCTCAGTCCCTCTCTCTCAGGGAGATATCTGTACACTGACTAGTGTCTCAGTCCCCCCTCTCTCTCAGGGAGATATCTGTGCACTGGCTGGTGTCTCTCAGTCCCCTCTCTCTCAGGGAGATATCTGTACACTGACTGGTGTATCTCAGTCCCCTCTCTCTCAGGGAGATATCTGTACACTGACTGGTGTCTCTCAGCCCCCTCTCTCTCTCAGGGAGAAATCTGTACACTGACTGGTGTCTCTCAGTCCCCGCTCTCTCAGGGAGATATCTGTACACCGAGTGGTGTCTCTCAGTCCCCTCTCTCTCTCAGGGAGCTACCTGTACACTGACTGGTGTCTCTCAGTCCCCCCTCTCTCAGGGAGGTATCTGCACACTGACTGCTGTCTCTCTGTCCCCCCTCTCTCTCTCAGGGAGATATCTGTACACTGACTGGTGTCTCTCAGTCCCCTCTCTCTCAGGGAGATATCTGTACACTGACTGCTGTCTCTCTGTCCCCCCTCTCTCTCTCAGGGAGCTACCTGTACACTGACTGGTGTCTCTCAGTCCCCTCTCGCTCTCAGGGAGATATCTGTACACTGACTGGTGTCTCTCAGTCTCCTCTCTCACAGGGAGATATCTGTACACTGACTGGTGTCTCTCAGTCACAGCTCTCTCAGGGAGATATCTGTACACTGACTGGTGTCTCTCAGTCCCCTCTCTCTCTCAGGGAGCTACCTGTACACTGACTGGTGTCTCTCAGTCCCTTCTCTCAGGGAGATATCTGCACACTGACTGCTGTCTCTCTGTCCCCCCTCTCTCTCTCAGGGAGATATCTGCACACTGACTGGTGTCTCTCAGTCCCCTCTCTCTCAGGGAGATATCTGTACACTGACTGCTGTCTCTCTGTCCCCCCTCTCTCTCTCAGGGAGCGACCTGTACACTGACTGGTGTCTCTCAGTCCCTCTCTCTCAGGGAGATATCTGTACACTGACTGGTGTCTCTCATTCCCCTCTCTCTCTCAGGGAGATATCTGTACACTGACTGGTGTCTCTCAGTCCCCTCTCTCTCTCAGGGAGATATCTGTACACTGACTGCTGTCTCTCTGTCCCCCCTCTCTCTCTCAGGGAGCTACCTGTACACTGACTGGTGTCTCTCAGTCCCCTCTCGCTCTCAGGGAGATATCTGTACACTGACTGGTGTCTCTCAGTCTCCTCTCTCACAGGGAGATATCTGTACACTGACTGGTGTCTCTCAGTCACAGCTCTCTCAGGGAGATATCTGTACACTGACTGGTGTCTCTCAGTCCCCTCTCTCTCTCAGGTAGCTACCTGGACACTGACTGGTGTCTCTCAGTCCCTTCTCTCAGGGAGATATCTGCACACTGACTGCTGTCTCTCTGTCCCCCCTCTCTCTCTCAGGGAGATATCTGCACACTGACTGGTGTCTCTCAGTCCCCTCTCTCTCAGGGAGATATCTGTACACTGACTGCTGTCTCTCTGTCCCCCCTCTCTCTCTCAGGGAGCGACCTGTACACTGACTGGTGTCTCTCAGTCCCTCTCTCTCAGGGAGATATCTGTACACTGACTGGTGTCTCTCATTCCCCTCTCTCTCTCAGGGAGATATCTGTACACTGACTGGTGTCTCTCAGTCCCCTCTCTCTCTCAGGGAGATATCTGTACACTGACTGGTGTCGCTCAGTCCCCTCTCTCTCAGGGAGATATCTGTACACTGACTGGTGTCTCTCAGTCCCCTCTCTCTCTCAGGGAGATATCTGTACACTGACTGGTGTCTCTCAGCCCCCTCTCTCTCTCAGGGAGATATCTGTACACTGACTGCTGTCTCTCTGTCCCCTCTCTCTCTCAGGGAGATATCTGTACACTGACTGCTGTCTCTTAGTCCCCTCTCTCTCTCAGGGAGATATCTGTACACAGACTGGTGTCTCTCAGTCCCCTCTCTCTCTCAGGGAGAAATCTGTACACTGACTGGTGTCTCTCAGTCCCCGCTCTCTCTCAGGGAGCTACCTGTACACTGACTGGTGTCTCTCAGTCCCCTCTCTCTGAGGGAGATATCTGTACACTGACTGCTGTCTCTCTGTCCTCCCTCTCTCTCAGGGAGGTATCTGCACACTGACTGCTGTCTCTCTGGCTACCTGAACACTGACTGGTGTCTCTCAGTCCCTCTCTCTCAGGGAGATATCTGTACACTGACTAGTGTCTCAGTCCCCCCTCTCTCTCAGGGAGATATCTGTGCACTGGCTGGTGTCTCTCAGTCCCCTCTGTGGTGTTGGGTGTTCTAACACACAGAAGAGCCAACACAGTTGCATATGGTACAACACTTGTTTATTTAAACTTGCTATTTACAACTTGGTCTTTGCACTCTGCACGTGGGGGGCTCCCTGCTTGTGGTGTTTCAACAGCTCTTTCATGCTTCCTTCTCCCCAGACCTACTGACCTCCAGGTGTCGTGCTCGTGCTTTTTATGTGGTTGGTGTTCTTGTCTGTGATTGGTTGTGGTGTTGTGTACTCTGATTTGCCTGTTAGTGTGTCCATCATGATGTGTGTGTTTGAATATCATGACATCCCCCCTTTTTACAAAGATATGTGCCTACGTGGTAATAAATATGATCGTGACGTGAGTGCATCTAAGAGTGTGTGTGTGTCGTGTGCAGCATGTGTCTATGACGGAACTATGTACATGGGGCGATGTCGAGTGCGTCACATGAATCCAGTTGTACCATAACATAACAGAAATGCGAACGAGAGAAGAAGAAAAAAAATTTTGAACAGTTGTCCAGTCAGACGACATCTGGAACGATAAACAACAACAGGTTATCATGTAAAATTGTCCAACTTATTAAACATATGAACTGTATTATAAGTCCATTCTAATGGGTTTGCGACGAATTCGGGTTGACCGCCTTAAGGGTGGATCAAGAACCACCGGCTGCTGTGCAGGCATGGCCATGGGTGGCGATGGAAAGGGCGTGATGTGCGGCAGCTCCACAAAGTCATCCTCGGAAGCCTGTTGAGGATCTGGCGTGTTGTGTGGCTGTGAACGTGGAAGTCGGCGAAGGGCGCGCCGATTGCGGCGACGCACGGAACCATCCGGCATGCGAACCAGGAACGAGCGGGGAGCCACTTGTCGGAGGACTTCGGCCGGTGCTGACCAGCCACCATACGGTTGATGGACGCGTACTTTGTCTCCGGAGGACAGGGGGGGCAGGTCCGTCGCTCGTGTGTCGTACCGACCTTTCTGGCGATCACGCTGCAGTTGCATGTCCCGAAGAACCGCCTCATGGTCTGTTGTCGGTGCCAGGACGGAAGGTACCGTCGTCCTGAGGGAGCGACCCATTAGTAGCTGCGCTGGCGAGAGGCCCGTGGATAACGGGGCCGATCGATAGGCCAGCAAGGCAAGGTTAAAGTCCGATCCGGCATCAGCCGCCTTGCACAGGAGCCGCTTTGCGATGTGGACACCCTTTTCAGCCTTCCCGTTCGATTGTGGATGCAGAGGGCTGGATGTCACATGAGTGAAACCATATGCTGCGGCAAAGGACGACCATTCACGGCTGGCAAAACAAGGTCCATTGTCTGACATGACAGTCCTTGGAATGCCATGGCGAGCAAACGTTTCCTTGCAGGCCCCAATGACTGCGGACGACGTCAGATCATGGAGAGGCATGACTTCCGGGTAGTTTGAGAAGTAGTCTATAATAACAATGTAATCTCTGCCGAGCGCGTGAAATAGGTCAACACCCACCTTCGCCCAGGGGGACGTCACCATCTCGTGTGGTAGAAGTGTTTCCGGAGGTTGCGCCGGCTGAAACCTCTGACAGGTTGTGCAGTTGAGCACCATGTTGGCTATGTCTTCATTAATACCCGGCCAATATACCGCCGCCCGGGCCCTTCGTCTGCATTTTTCGACACCCAAGTGGCCTTCGTGTAGTTGACGAAGAATCATCTGGCGCACACTGTGTGGAATGACGATCCTATGCGATTTCATAAGGACCCCGTCTATATTGGTGAGATCATCTCGCACATTGTAAAACTGGGGGCACTGCCCTTTTAGCCACCCTTCCGTCATGTGGCGCATCACTCGCTGCAGCAGAGGGTCAGTCGCCGTCTCTGCGCGTATGTGGGCCAGACAAGGATCATCAGCTGGCATATTTGCTGCTGTCAGAGTCACGTGTGCCTCAATTTGACGCACGAACCCCTCCGCATCTGGTGGTGTGCTCACTGCTCGGGAAAGAGTGTCCGCCACTATGAGTTCCTTCCCCGGAGTGTAGATCAGTTCAAAATCGTACCTCCTGAGTTTGAGTAAGATGCGCTGGAGGCGAGGAGTCATGTCGTTCAGGTCTTTGTTAATGATGTTGACCAGGGGGCGGTGGTCAGTTTCGACCGTGAATCGTGGCAGGCCATACACATAGTCGTGGAACTTGTCCAGTCCAGTTAACAAGCCCAGGCATTCTTTTTCGATTTGCGCGTAGCGCTGTTCGGTAGGGGTCATGGCTCGTGAGGCATACGCAACCGGGGCCCATGATGACGTGCTGTCTTTTTGCAGGAGTACCGCTCCAATACCAGATTGGCTGGCGTCTGTTGAGATCTTTGTAGGGCGAGTCGCGTCAAAGAAGGCCAGCACTGGTGCCGTGACCAGTTTGTGCTTGAGCTCCTCCCATTCCTGCTGATGCGACTGGTGCCAGTTGAATTCCGTCGATTTTTTTACGAGATGGCGCATGTTTGTTGTATGAGAAGCCAGGTTGGGAATGAACTTCCCAAGGAAGTTGACCATGCCCAGGAATCTTAAGACAGCCTTCTTGTCAGCCGGTCGTGGCATGGCTGTGATGGCGCTAACCTTGTCTGCATCGGGACGGACCCCGGACCTTGAGATGTGGTCCCCGAGGAATTTCAGCTCCGTCTGGCCGAAAGCACACTTCGCACGGTTGAGACGCAGGCCATTTTGCCGTATGCGGGTGAAGACACGTCGAAGACGATGCATGTGTTCCTGCGGAGTGGTGGACCAAATGATGATATCGTCCACATATACACGTACCCCTTCGATGCCTTCCATCATCTGCTCCATAATGCGGTGGAATACTTCAGATGCCGAAATGATGCCGAATGGCATCCGGTTGTAGCAGAATCTGCCAAAAGGGGTGTTGAATGTGCATAGTCTTCGGCTGGCCGGGTCCAGTTGGATCTGCCAGAATCCTTTGGACGCATCCAATTTAGTGAATATGTTGGCTCGCGCCATCTCGCTGGTGAGGTCTTCTCGTTTTGGGATGGGATAGTGTTCCCGCATGATGTTGTTGTTCAGATCTTTTGGATCTATACATATACGGAGCTCGCCAGAGGGCTTCTTTACACAGACCATGGAGCTGACCCATGGCGTGGGCTCCGTGACCTTGGATAGGACCCCTTGGTCCTGAAGAAT
This sequence comes from Scyliorhinus torazame, assembly GCF_047496885.1. Classification (NCBI taxonomy): domain Eukaryota; kingdom Metazoa; phylum Chordata; class Chondrichthyes; order Carcharhiniformes; family Scyliorhinidae; genus Scyliorhinus; species Scyliorhinus torazame. The sequence continues at coordinate 12,782,113 of NC_092737.1, forward strand.
CTGCAGTTGTGCCTTGAGGCGGTCTTTGAGAGGCGCAGGAACCCTGCGAGGTGCGTGAACGACAGGGATGGCGTCCGGTCTGAGTCGAATCTTGTACGTGTGTGGCAATGTCCCCATGCCTTCAAAAACCTCCTGGTTGTGAGCGAGGAGGGAATGGAGATTCGCGTGGAACTCAGCATCCGGGAAGTCGGATATCTCATCTGGAGAGAGAGACATGATGCGCTGTACCAGGTGAAGGACCTTACACGCTTGTGCGCCCAGTAACGAGTCCTTTGATGAGCCCACAACTTCGAAGGGGAGTGTGGCCGTGTACCTCTTGTGAGTCACCTGTAGCTGGCAAGATCCTACGGACGGGATAACGTTCCCGTTATAGTCAACCATCTTAAGCCGGGATGGTGTGATGAGTGGTTTGACCTTCATGGCCTGGACTGCAGAGTAAGCAATCAGGTTGGCGGATGCGCCGGTGTCCAGACGGAAGGCGACGCGCGATCGGTTGACCGTCAGGGTGGCACACCACTCATCGTCTGGATTGATGGCATTGACCTTGTTGACATCAATGACGGCAACTCTGAAGTCATCCTGGTCATCTGCATCACTTAACTGGAAGTCTTGATGCGTGGGCTGGACGGTCCTGACTCGTGTGCGAGGTTGTCGAGGATGCGCCGGATCCATGGGTTGAGCCGCACGACAGCGGGCTGCGTAGTGGCCTATCATGGCACATCTGTTGCACTGTTGGTATTTTGCAGGACATTGCCCTTTTAAGTGTAGACCTCCACACTTGCTGCACGTCATGACGTCACGGCGTTCGTTGCGCCACTGCGCATGCGCAGTGCGATCTTGCGGTGGGCGCGCCTGCGCAGTGCGTCCCTCGTTGTGGCCGTTATTCTTGGCGCGCACCTGCGCGGGAGACCGCGAAAAGCGCGGGAAGCGGCCGCTGTCGTCCGGGCCGTGGGGCGGGAAGAAATCGACGGCCTGGATGCGTTCAACGTCGTGGGCGGCCTGGCTTGCCGATTCGACGGCTGGGGACCCCCTCCGTGCCAACTCGGACGCCTGAAATCGGGCAAAACGGCAGGTCGCATTTTCATGGAGGACACAGGCTTCCACAGCAGACGCTCAGGTGAGGCTCTTTATTTTAAGAAGCTGCTGGCGTAGGCCACTGGAGGCAACGCCAAAAACAATCTGGTCCCTGATCATGGACTCTGTGGTGGTGCCGTAACCGCAGGACTGCGCTAGAATCCGGAGGTGCGTCAAAAAGGGTTGAAAAAGCTCCTCCTTACCTTGCAGGCGTTGCTGAAAGATGTATCTTTCGAAAGTTTCGTTTACTTCAGTTTGAAAGTGCTGGTCCATTTTGAGGATGACCGTGTCATATTTGGCCTGGTTTTCGCCTTCCTCGAACACCAGTGAATTAAAGACATCATTTGGGTGGGGGCCTGCGTAGAAGAGGAGCATTGCAATCTTCGAATCATCCGAGACATTCTGTTTTTCGGTGGCACGGATGTACAGGTCAAATCGCTGCCTGTAGAGCTTCCAGTTGGTGCCTAGGTTCCCCGTGACTTGCATCGGCTGCGGTTTGCCGGTGTGGTCCATGTCCAGAATGGCAGGTTGGTAGGCAGGTATCGATCCACTCCTGTACCATGTGGTGTTGGGTGTTCTAACACACAGAAGAGCCAACACAGTTGCATATGGTACAACACTTGTTTATTTAAACTTGCTATTTACAACTTGGTCTTTGCACTCTGCACGTGGGGGGCTCCCTGCTTGTGGTGTTTCAACAGCTCTTTCATGCTTCCTTCTCCCCAGACCTACTGACCTCCAGGTGTCGTGCTCGTGCTTTTTATGTGGTTGGTGTTCTTGTCTGTGATTGGTTGTGGTGTTGTGTACTCTGATTTGCCTGTTAGTGTGTCCATCATGATGTGTGTGTTTGAATATCATGACACCCTCTCTCTCAGGGAGATATCTGTACACTGACTGGTGTATCTCAGTCCCCTCTCTCTCAGGGAGATATCTGTACACTGACTGGTGTCTCCCAGCCCCCTCTCTCTCTCAGGGAGAAATCTGTACACTGACTGGTGTCTCTCAGTCCCCGCTCTCTCAGGGAGATATCTGTACACTGACTGGTGTCTCTCAGTCCCCTCTCTCTCTCAGGGAGCTACCTGTACACTGACTGGTGTCTCTCAGTCCCCTCTCTCTCAGGGAGGTATCTGCACACTGACTGCTGTCTCTCTGTCCCCCCTCTCTCTCTCAGGGAGATATCTGTACACTGACTGGTGTCTCTCAGTCCCCTCTCTCTCAGGGAGATATCTGTACACTGACTGCTGTCTCTCTGTCCCCCCTCTCTCTCTCTCAGGGAGCTACCTGTACACTGACTGGTGTCTCTCAGTCCCCTCTCGCTCTCAGGGAGATATCTGTACACTGACTGGTGTCTCTCAGTCCCTCTCTCTCAGGGAGATATCTGTACACTGACTGCTGTCTCTCAGTCCCCGCTCTCTCAGGGAGATATCTGTACACTGACTGGTGTCTCTCAGTCCCCTCTCTCTCTCAGGGAGCTACCTGTACACTGACTGCTGTCTCTCAGTCCCCTCTCTCTCAGGGAGGTATCTGCACACTGACTGCTGTCTCTCTGTCCCCCCTCTCTCTCTCAGGGAGATATCTGTACACTGACTGCTGTCTCTCTGTCCCCCCTCTCTCTCTCAGGGAGCTACCTGTACACTGACTGGTGTCTCTCAGTCCCTCTCTCTCAGGGAGATATCTGTACACTGACTAGTGTCTCAGTCCCCTCTCTCTCTGGGAGATATCTGTACACTGACTGGTGTCTCTCAGCCCCCTCTCTCTCTCAGGGAGAAATCTGTACACTGACTGGTGTCTCTCAGTCCCCTCTCTCTCTCTCAGGGAGATATCTGTACACTGACTGGTGTCTCTCAGTCCCCTCTCTCTGAGGGACATATCTGTACACTGACTGCTGTCTCTCTGTCCCCCCTCTCTCTCAGGGAGATATCTGTACACTGACTGGTGTCTCTCAGTCCCCTCTCTCTCAGGGAGATATCTGTACACTGACTGGTGTCTCTCAGTCCCCTCTCGCTCTCAGGGAGATATCTGTACACTGACTGGTGTCTCTCAGTTCCCTCTCTCTCAGGGAGATATCTGTACACTGACTGGTGTCTCTCAGTCCCCCCTCTCTCTCAGGGAGATATCTGTACACTGACTGGTGTCTCTCAGTCCCCTCTCTCTCTCAGGGAAATATCTGTACACTGACTGCAGTCTCTCTGTCCCCCCTCTCTCTCAGGGAGATATCTGTACACTGACTGGTGTCTCTCAGTCCCCTCTCTCTCAGGGAGATATCTGTACACTGACTGGTGTCTCTCAGTCCCCTCTCTCTCAGGGAGATATCTGTACACTGACTGGTGTCTCTCAGTCCCCTCTCTCTCAGGGAGATATCTGTACACTGACTGCTGTCTCTCTGTCCCACCTCTCTCTCAGGGAGATATCTGTACACTGACTGGTGTCTCTCAGTCCCCCCTCTCTCAGGGGGATATCTGTACACTGGCTGGTGTCTCTCAGTCCCCTCTCTCTCTCAGGGAGATATCTGTACACTGACTGGTGTCTCTCAGTCCCTCTCTCTCTCAGGGGGATATCTGTACACTGGCTGGTGTCTCTCAGTCCCCTCTCTCTCTCAGGGAGATATCTGTACACTGACTGCTGTCTCTCAGTCCCCTCTCTCTCTCAGGGAGATATCTGTACACTGACTGGTGTCTCTCAGTCCCCTCTCTCTCAGGGAGATATCTGTACACTGACTGGTGTCTCTCAGTCCCTCTCTCTCTCAGGGAGATATATGTACACTGACTGCTGTCTCTCTGTCCCCCCTCTCTCTCAGGGAGATATCTGTACACTGACTGGTGTCTCTCAGTCCCCTCTCTCTCAGGGGAGATATCTGTACACTGACTGGTGTCTCTCAGTCCCCTCTCTCTCAGGGGAGATATATGTACACTGACTGGTGTCTCTCAGTCCCCTCTCTCTCAGGGAGATATCTGTACACTGACTGGTGTCTCTCAGTCCCCTCTCTCTCAGGGAGATATCTGAACACTGACTGGTGTCTCTCAGTCCCCTCTCTCTCAGGGAGATATCTGTACACTGACTGGTGTCTCTCAGTCACGTCTCTCTCTGAGAGAGATATCTGTACACTGACTGGTGTCTCTCAGTCCCCTCTCTCTGAGGGAGATATCTGTACACTGACTGCTGTCTCTCTGTCCCCCCCCCCCCTCTCTCTCAGGGAGATATCTGTACACTGACTGGTGTCTCTCAGTCCCCCTCTCTCTCTCAGGGAGATATCTGTACACTGACTGGTGTCTCTCTGTCCCCCCTCTCTCTCAGGGAGATATCTGTACACTGACTGGGGTCTCTCAGTCCCCTCTCTCTCTCTCAGGGAGATATCTGTACACTGACTGGTGTCTCTCAGTCCCCTCTCTCTCTCTCAGGGAGATATCTGTACACTGACTGGTGTCTCTCAGTTCCCTCTCTCTCAGGGAGGTATCTGCACACTGACTGCTGTCTCTCTGACCCCCCTCTCTCTCTCAGGGAGATATCTGTACACTGACTGGTGTCTCTCAGTCCCCTCTCTCTCAGGGAGATATCTGTACACTGACTGCTGTCTCTCTGTCCCCCCTCTCTCTCTCAGGGAGCTACCTGTACACTGACTGGTGTATCTCAGTCCCCTCTCTCTCTGGGAGATATCTGTACACTGACTGGTGTCTCTCAGCCCCCTCTCTCTCTCAGGGAGAAATCTGTACACTGACTGGTGTCTCTCAGTCCCCTCTCTCTCTCTCAGGGAGATATCTGTACACTGACTGGTGTCTCTCAGTCCCCTCTCTCTGAGGGACATATCTGTACACTGACTGCTGTCTCTCTGTCCCCCCTCTCTCTCAGGGAGATATCTGTACACTGACTGGTGTCTCTCTGTCCCCTCTCTCTCAGGGAGATATCTGTACACTGACTGGTGTCTCTCAGTCCCCTCTCGCTCTCAGGGAGATATCTGTACACTGACTGGTGTCTCTCAGTTCCCTCTCTCTCAGGGAGATATCTGTACACTGACTGGTGTCTCTCAGTCCCCCCTCTCTCTCAGGGAGATATCTGTACACTGACTGGTGTCTCTCAGTCCCCTCTCTCTCTCAGGGAAATATCTGTACACTGACTGCAGTCTCTCTGTCCCCCCTCTCTCTCAGGGAGATATCTGTACACTGACTGGTGTCTCTCAGTCCCCTCTCTCTCAGGGAGATATCTGTACACTGACTGGTGTCTCTCAGTCCCCTCTCTCTCAGGGAGATATCTGTACACTGACTGGTGTCTCTCAGTCCCCTCTCTCTCAGGGAGATATCTGTACACTGACTGCTGTCTCTCTGTCCCACCTCTCTCTCAGGGAGATATCTGTACACTGACTGGTGTCTCTCAGTCCCCCCTCTCTCAGGGGGATATCTGTACACTGGCTGGTGTCTCTCAGTCCCCTCTCTCTCTCAGGGAGATATCTGTACACTGACTGGTGTCTCTCAGTCCCTCTCTCTCTCAGGGGGATATCTGTACACTGGCTGGTGTCTCTCAGTCCCCTCTCTCTCTCAGGGAGATATCTGTACACTGACTGCTGTCTCTCAGTCCCCCCACTCTCTCAGGGAGATATCTGTACACTGACTGGTGTCTCTCAGTCCCTCTCTCTCTCAGGGAGATATCTGTACACTGACTGGTGTCTCTCAGTCCCCTCTCTCTCAGGGAGATATCTGTACACTGACTGGTGTCTCTCAGTCCTCTCTCTCTCAGGGAGATATCTGTACACTGACTGCTGTCTCTCTGTCCCCTCTCTCTCTCAGGGAGATATCTGCACACTGACTGGTGTCTCTCAGTCCCCTCTCGCTCTCAGGGAGATATCTGTACACTGACTGTTGTCTCTCAGTCCCCTCTCTCTCAGGGAGATATCTGCACACTGATAGGTGTCTCTCAGTCCCCTCTCTCTGAGGGAGATATCTGTACACTGACTGCTGTCTCTCTGTCCTCCCTCTCTCTCAGGGAGATATCTGTACACTGACTGGTGTCTCTCAGTCCCCTCTCTCTCAGGGAGATATCTGTACACTGACTGCTGTCTCTCTGTCCCCGCTCTCTCAGGGAGATATCTGTACACTGACTGGTGTCTCTCAGTCCCCTCTCTCTCTCAGGGAGCTACCTGTACACTGACTGGTGTCTCTCAGTCCCCTCTCTCTCAGGGAGGTATCTGCACACTGACTGGTGTCTCTCAGTCCCCGCTCTCTCAGGGAGATATCTGTCCACTGACTGGTGTCTCTCAGTCGCCTCTCTCTCTCAGGGAGCTACCTGTACACTGACTGCTGTCTCTCTGTCCCCCCTCTCTCTCTCAGGGAGCTACCTGTACACTGACTGGTGTATCTCAGTCCCCTCTCTCTCAGGGAGATATCTGCACACTGACTGGTGTCTCTCAGTCCCCTCTCTCTCAGGGAGGTATCTGCACACTGACTGCTGTCTCTCTGGCTACCTGAAAACTGACTGGTGTCTCTCAGTCCCTCTCTCTCAGGGAGATATCTGTACACTGACTAGTGTCTCAGTCCCCCCTCTCTCTCAGGGAGATATCTGTGCACTGGCTGGTGTCTCTCAGTCCCCTCTCTCTCAGGGAGATATCTGTACACTGACTGGTGTATCTCAGTCCCCTCTCTCTCAGGGAGATATCTGTACACTGACTGGTGTCTCTCAGCCCCCTCTCTCTCTCAGGGAGAAATCTGTACACTGACTGGTGTCTCTCAGTCCCCGCTCTCTCAGGGAGATATCTGTACACCGAGTGGTGTCTCTCAGTCCCCTCTCTCTCTCAGGGAGCTACCTGTACACTGACTGGTGTCTCTCAGTCCCCCCTCTCTCAGGGAGGTATCTGCACACTGACTGCTGTCTCTCTGTCCCCCCTCTCTCTCTCAGGGAGATATCTGTACACTGACTGGTGTCTCTCAGTCCCCTCTCTCTCAGGGAGATATCTGTACACTGACTGCTGTCTCTCTGTCCCCCCTCTCTCTCTCAGGGAGCTACCTGTACACTGACTGGTGTCTCTCAGTCCCCTCTCGCTCTCAGGGAGATATCTGTACACTGACTGGTGTCTCTCTGTCCCCTCTCTCTCTCAGGGAGATATCTGCACACTGACTGGTGTCTCTCAGTCCCCTCTCGCTCTCAGGGAGATATCTGTACACTGACTGTTGTCTCTCAGTCCCCTCTCTCTCAGGGAGATATCTGCACACTGATAGGTGTCTCTCAGTCCCCTCTCTCTGAGGGAGATATCTGTACACTGACTGCTGTCTCTCTGTCCTCCCTCTCTCTCAGGGAGATATCTGTACACTGACTGGTGTCTCACAGTCCCCTCTCTCTCAGGGAGATATCTGTACACTGACTGCTGTCTCTCTGTCCCCGCTCTCTCAGGGAGATATCTGTACACTGACTGGTGTCTCTCAGTCCCCTCTCTCTCTCAGGGAGCTACCTGTACACTGACTGGTGTCTCTCAGTCCCCTCTCTCTCAGGGAGGTATCTGCACACTGACTGGTGTCTCTCAGTCCCCGCTCTCTCAGGGAGATATCTGTCCACTGACTGGTGTCTCTCAGTCGCCTCTCTCTCTCAGGGAGCTACCTGTACACTGACTGGTGTCTCTCAGTCCCCTCTCTCTCAGGGAGGTACGTGCACACTGACTGCTGTCTCTCTGTCCCCCCTCTCTCTCTCAGGGAGATATCTGTACACTGACTGGTGTCTCTCTGTCCCCTCTCTCTCAGGGAGATATCTGTACACTGACTGCTGTCTCTCTGTCCCCCCTCTCTCTCTCAGGGAGCTACCTGTACACTGACTGGTGTCTCTCAGTCCCCTCTCTCTCAGGGAGGTATCTGCACACTGACTGCTGTCTCTCTGGCTACCTGAACACTGACTGGTGTCTCTCAGTCCCTCTCTCTCAGGGAGATATCTGTACACTGACTAGTGTCTCAGTCCCCCCTCTCTCTCAGGGAGATATCTGTGCACTGGCTGGTGTCTCTCAGTCCCCTCTCTCTCAGGGAGATATCTGTACACTGACTGGTGTATCTCAGTCCCCTCTCTCTCAGGGAGATATCTGTACACTGACTGGTGTCTCTCAGCCCCCTCTCTCTCTCAGGGAGAAATCTGTACACTGACTGGTGTCTCTCAGTCCCCGCTCTCTCAGGGAGATATCTGTACACCGAGTGGTGTCTCTCAGTCCCCTCTCTCTCTCAGGGAGCTACCTGTACACTGACTGGTGTCTCTCATTCCCCCCTCTCTCAGGGAGGTATCTGCACACTGACTGCTGTCTCTCTGTCCCCCCTCTCTCTCTCAGGGAGATATCTGTACACTGACTGGTGTCTCTCAGTCCCCTCTCTCTCAGGGAGATATCTGTACACTGACTGCTGTCTCTCTGTCCCCCCTCTCTCTCTCAGGGAGCTACCTGTACACTGACTGGTGTCTCTCAGTCCCCTCTCGCTCTCAGGGAGATATCTGTACACTGACTGGTGTCTCTCAGTCTCCTCTCTCACAGGGAGATATCTGTACACTGACTGGTGTCTCTCAGTCACAGCTCTCTCAGGGAGATATCTGTACACTGACTGGTGTCTCTCAGTCCCCTCTCTCTCTCAGGGAGCTACCTGTACACTGACTGGTGTCTCTCAGTCCCTTCTCTCAGGGAGATATCTGCACACTGACTGCTGTCTCTCTGTCCCCCCTCTCTCTCTCAGGGAGATATCTGCACACTGACTGGTGTCTCTCAGTCCCCTCTCTCTCAGGGAGATATCTGTACACTGACTGCTGTCTCTCTGTCCCCCCTCTCTCTCTCAGGGAGCGACCTGTACACTGACTGGTGTCTCTCAGTCCCTCTCTCTCAGGGAGATATCTGTACACTGACTGGTGTCTCTCATTCCCCTCTCTCTCTCAGGGAGATATCTGTACACTGACTGGTGTCTCTCAGTCCCCTCTCTCTCTCAGGGAGATATCTGTACACTGACTGCTGTCTCTCTGTCCCCCCTCTCTCTCTCAGGGAGCTACCTGTACACTGACTGGTGTCTCTCAGTCCCCTCTCGCTCTCAGGGAGATATCTGTACACTGACTGGTGTCTCTCAGTCTCCTCTCTCACAGGGAGATATCTGTACACTGACTGGTGTCTCTCAGTCACAGCTCTCTCAGGGAGATATCTGTACACTGACTGGTGTCTCTCAGTCCCCTCTCTCTCTCAGGTAGCTACCTGGACACTGACTGGTGTCTCTCAGTCCCTTCTCTCAGGGAGATATCTGCACACTGACTGCTGTCTCTCTGTCCCCCCTCTCTCTCTCAGGGAGATATCTGCACACTGACTGGTGTCTCTCAGTCCCCTCTCTCTCAGGGAGATATCTGTACACTGACTGCTGTCTCTCTGTCCCCCCTCTCTCTCTCAGGGAGCGACCTGTACACTGACTGGTGTCTCTCAGTCCCTCTCTCTCAGGGAGATATCTGTACACTGACTGGTGTCTCTCATTCCCCTCTCTCTCTCAGGGAGATATCTGTACACTGACTGGTGTCTCTCAGTCCCCTCTCTCTCTCAGCGAGATATCTGTACACTGACTGGTGTCGCTCAGTCCCCTCTCTCTCAGGGAGATATCTGTACACTGACTGGTGTCTCTCAGTCCCCTCTCTCTCTCAGGGAGATATCTGTACACTGACTGGTGTCTCTCAGCCCCCTCTCTCTCTCAGGGAGATATCTGTACACTGACTGCTGTCTCTCTGTCCCCTCTCTCTCTCAGGGAGATATCTGTACACTGACTGCTGTCTCTTAGTCCCCTCTCTCTCTCAGGGAGATATCTGTACACTGACTGGTGTCTCTCAGTCCCCTCTCTCTCTCAGGGAGAAATCTGTACACTGACTGGTGTCTCTCAGTCCCCGCTCTCTCTCAGGGAGCTACCTGTACACTGACTGGTGTCTCTCAGTCCCCTCTCTCTGAGGGAGATATCTGTACACTGACTGCTGTCTCTCTGTCCTCCCTCTCTCTCAGGGAGGTATCTGCACACTGACTGCTGTCTCTCTGGCTACCTGAACACTGACTGGTGTCTCTCAGTCCCTCTCTCTCAGGGAGATATCTGTACACTGACTAGTGTCTCAGTCCCCCCTCTCTCTCAGGGAGATATCTGTGCACTGGCTGGTGTCTCTCAGTCCCCTCTCTCTCAGGGAGATATCTGTACACTGACTGGTGTATCTCAGTCCCCTCTCTCTCAGGGAGATATCTGTACACTGACTGGTGTCTCCCAGCCCCCTCTCTCTCTCAGGGAGAAATCTGTACACTGACTGGTGTCTCTCAGTCCCCGCTCTCTCAGGGAGATATCTGTACACTGACTGGTGTCTCTCAGTCCCCTCTCTCTCTCAGGGAGCTACCTGTACACTGACTGGTGTCTCTCAGTCCCCTCTCTCTCAGGGAGGTATCTGCACACTGACTGCTGTCTCTCTGTCCCCCCTCTCTCTCTCAGGGAGATATCTGTACACTGACTGGTGTCTCTCAGTCCCCTCTCTCTCAGGGAGATATCTGTACACTGACTGCTGTCTCTCTGTCCCCCCTCTCTCTCTCTCAGGGAGCTACCTGTACACTGACTGGTGTCTCTCAGTCCCCTCTCGCTCTCAGGGAGATATCTGTACACTGACTGGTGTCTCTCAGTCCCTCTCTCTCAGGGAGATATCTGTACACTGACTGCTGTCTCTCAGTCCCCGCTCTCTCAGGGAGATATCTGTACACTGACTGGTGTCTCTCAGTCCCCTCTCTCTCTCAGGGAGCTACCTGTACACTGACTGCTGTCTCTCAGTCCCCTCTCTCTCAGGGAGGTATCTGCACACTGACTGCTGTCTCTCTGTCCCCCCTCTCTCTCTCAGGGAGATATCTGTACACTGACTGCTGTCTCTCTGTCCCCCCTCTCTCTCTCAGGGAGCTACCTGTACACTGACTGGTGTCTCTCAGTCCCTCTCTCTCAGGGAGATATCTGTACACTGACTAGTGTCTCAGTCCCCTCTCTCTCTGGGAGATATCTGTACACTGACTGGTGTCTCTCAGCCCCCTCTCTCTCTCAGGGAGAAATCTGTACACTGACTGGTGTCTCTCAGTCCCCTCTCTCTCTCTCAGGGAGATATCTGTACACTGACTGGTGTCTCTCAGTCCCCTCTCTCTGAGGGACATATCTGTACACTGACTGCTGTCTCTCTGTCCCCCCTCTCTCTCAGGGAGATATCTGTACACTGACTGGTGTCTCTCAGTCCCCTCTCTCTCAGGGAGATATCTGTACACTGACTGGTGTCTCTCAGTCCCCTCTCGCTCTCAGGGAGATATCTGTACACTGACTGGTGTCTCTCAGTTCCCTCTCTCTCAGGGAGATATCTGTACACTGACTGGTGTCTCTCAGTCCCCCCTCTCTCTCAGGGAGATATCTGTACACTGACTGGTGTCTCTCAGTCCCCTCTCTCTCTCAGGGAAATATCTGTACACTGACTGCAGTCTCTCTGTCCCCCCTCTCTCTCAGGGAGATATCTGTACACTGACTGGTGTCTCTCAGTCCCCTCTCTCTCAGGGAGATATCTGTACACTGACTGGTGTCTCTCAGTCCCCTCTCTCTCAGGGAGATATCTGTACACTGACTGGTGTCTCTCAGTCCCCTCTCTCTCAGGGAGATATCTGTACACTGACTGCTGTCTCTCTGTCCCACCTCTCTCTCAGGGAGATATCTGTACACTGACTGGTGTCTCTCAGTCCCCCCTCTCTCAGGGGGATATCTGTACACTGGCTGGTGTCTCTCAGTCCCCTCTCTCTCTCAGGGAGATATCTGTACACTGACTGGTGTCTCTCAGTCCCTCTCTCTCTCAGGGGGATATCTGTACACTGGCTGGTGTCTCTCAGTCCCCTCTCTCTCTCAGGGAGATATCTGTACACTGACTGCTGTCTCTCAGTCCCCCCTCTCTCTCAGGGAGATATCTGTACACTGACTGGTGTCTCTCAGTCCCTCTCTCTCTCAGGGAGATATCTGTACACTGACTGGTGTCTCTCAGTCCCCTCTCTCTCAGGGAGATATCTGTACACTGACTGGTGTCTCTCAGTCCTCTCTCTCTCAGGGAGATATCTGTACACTGACTGCTGTCTCTCTGTCCCCTCTCTCTCTCAGGGAGATATCTGCACACTGACTGGTGTCTCTCAGTCCCCTCTCGCTCTCAGGGAGATATCTGTACACTGACTGTTGTCTCTCAGTCCCCTCTCTCTCAGGGAGATATCTGCACACTGATAGGTGTCTCTCAGTCCCCTCTCTCTGAGGGAGATATCTGTACACTGACTGCTGTCTCTCTGTCCTCCCTCTCTCTCAGGGAGATATCTGTACACTGACTGGTGTCTCTCAGTCCCCTCTCTCTCAGGGAGATATCTGTACACTGACTGCTGTCTCTCTGTCCCCGCTCTCTCAGGGAGATATCTGTACACTGACTGGTGTCTCTCAGTCCCCTCTCTCTCTCAGGGAGCTACCTGTACACTGACTGGTGTCTCTCAGTCCCCTCTCTCTCAGGGAGGTATCTGCACACTGACTGGTGTCTCTCAGTCCCCGCTCTCTCAGGGAGATATCTGTCCACTGACTGGTGTCTCTCAGTCGCCTCTCTCTCTCAGGGAGCTACCTGTACACTGACTGGTGTCTCTCAGTCCCCTCTCTCTCAGGGAGGTATGTGCACACTGACTGCTGTCTCTCTGTCCCCCCTCTCTCTCTCAGGGAGATATCTGTACACTGACTGGTGTCTCTCAGTCCCCTCTCTCTCAGGGAGATATCTGTACACTGACTGCTGTCTCTCTGTCCCCCCTCTCTCTCTCAGGGAGCTACCTGTACACTGACTGGTGTCTCTCAGTCCCCTCTCTCTCAGGGAGGTATCTGCACACTGACTGCTGTCTCTCTGGCTACCTGAACACTGACTGGTGTCTCTCAGTCCCTCTCTCTCAGGGAGATATCTGTACACTGACTAGTGTCTCAGTCCCCCCTCTCTCTCAGGGAGATATCTGTGCACTGGCTGGTGTCTCTCAGTCCCCTCTCTCTCAGGGAGATATCTGTACACTGACTGGTGTATCTCAGTCCCCTCTCTCTCAGGGAGATATCTGTACACTGACTGGTGTCTCTCAGCCCCCTCTCTCTCTCAGGGAGAAATCTGTACACTGACTGGTGTCTCTCAGTCCCCGCTCTCTCAGGGAGATATCTGTACACCGAGTGGTGTCTCTCAGTCCCCTCTCTCTCTCAGGGAGCTACCTGTACACTGACTGGTATCTCTCAGTCCCCCCTCTCTCAGGGAGGTATCTGCACACTGACTGCTGTCTCTCTGTCCCCCCTCTCTCTCTCAGGGAGATATCTGTACACTGACTGGTGTCTCTCAGTCCCCTCTCTCTCAGGGAGATATCTGTACACTGACTGCTGTCTCTCTGTCCCCCCTCTCTCTCTCAGGGAGCTACCTGTACACTGACTGGTGTCTCTCAGTCCCCTCTCGCTCTCAGGGAGATATCTGTACACTGACTGGTGTCTCTCTGTCCCCTCTCTCTCTCAGGGAGATATCTGCACACTGACTGGTGTCTCTCAGTCCCCTCTCGCTCTCAGGGAGATATCTGTACACTGACTGTTGTCTCTCAGTCCCCTCTCTCTCAGGGAGATATCTGCACACTGATAGGTGTCTCTCAGTCCCCTCTCTCTGAGGGAGATATCTGTACACTGACTGCTGTCTCTCTGTCCTCCCTCTCTCTCAGGGAGATATCTGTACACTGACTGGTGTCTCTCAGTCTCCTCTCTCACAGGGAGATATCTGTACACTGACTGGTGTCTCTCAGTCACAGCTCTCTCAGGGAGATATCTGTACACTGACTGGTGTCTCTCAGTCCCCTCTCTCTCTCAGGGAGCTACCTGTACACTGACTGGTGTCTCTCAGTCCCTTCTCTCAGGGAGATATCTGCACACTGACTGCTGTCTCTCTGTCCCCCCTCTCTCTCTCAGGGAGATATCTGCACACTGACTGGTGTCTCTCAGTCCCCTCTCTCTCAGGGAGATATCTGTACACTGACTGCTGTCTCTCTGTCCCCCCTCTCTCTCTCAGGGAGCGACCTGTACACTGACTGGTGTCTCTCAGTCCCTCTCTCTCAGGGAGATATCTGTACACTGACTGGTGTCTCTCATTCCCCTCTCTCTCTCAGGGAGATATCTGTACACTGACTGGTGTCTCTCAGTCCCCTCTCTCTCTCAGGGAGATATCTGTACACTGACTGCTGTCTCTCTGTCCCCCCTCTCTCTCTCAGGGAGCTACCTGTACACTGACTGGTGTCTCTCAGTCCCCTCTCGCTCTCAGGGAGATATCTGTACACTGACTGGTGTCTCTCAGTCTCCTCTCTCACAGGGAGATATCTGTACACTGACTGGTGTCTCTCAGTCACAGCTCTCTCAGGGAGATATCTGTACACTGACTGGTGTCTCTCAGTCCCCTCTCTCTCTCAGGTAGCTACCTGGACACTGACTGGTGTCTCTCAGTCCCTTCTCTCAGGGAGATATCTGCACACTGACTGCTGTCTCTCTGTCCCCCCTCTCTCTCTCAGGGAGATATCTGCACACTGACTGGTGTCTCTCAGTCCCCTCTCTCTCAGGGAGATATCTGTACACTGACTGCTGTCTCTCTGTCCCCCCTCTCTCTCTCAGGGAGCGACCTGTACACTGACTGGTGTCTCTCAGTCCCTCTCTCTCAGGGAGATATCTGTACACTGACTGGTGTCTCTCATTCCCCTCTCTCTCTCAGGGAGATATCTGTACACTGACTGGTGTCTCTCAGTCCCCTCTCTCTCTCAGGGAGATATCTGTACACTGACTGGTGTCGCTCAGTCCCCTCTCTCTCAGGGAGATATCTGTACACTGACTGGTGTCTCTCAGTCCCCTCTCTCTCTCAGGGAGATATCTGTACACTGACTGGTGTCTCTCAGCCCCCTCTCTCTCTCAGGGAGATATCTGTACACTGACTGCTGTCTCTCTGTCCCCTCTCTCTCTCAGGGAGATATCTGTACACTGACTGCTGTCTCTTAGTCCCCTCTCTCTCTCAGGGAGATATCTGTACACTGACTGGTGTCTCTCAGTCCCCTCTCTCTCTCAGGGAGAAATCTGTACACTGACTGGTGTCTCTCAGTCCCCGCTCTCTCTCAGGGAGCTACCTGTACACTGACTGGTGTCTCTCAGTCCCCTCTCTCTGAGGGAGATATCTGTACACTGACTGCTGTCTCTCTGTCCTCCCTCTCTCTCAGGGAGGTATCTGCACACTGACTGCTGTCTCTCTGGCTACCTGAACACTGACTGGTGTCTCTCAGTCCCTCTCTCTCAGGGAGATATCTGTACACTGACTAGTGTCTCAGTCCCCCCTCTCTCTCAGGGAGATATCTGTGCACTGGCTGGTGTCTCTCAGTCCCCTCTCTCTCAGGGAGATATCTGTACACTGACTGGTGTATCTCAGTCCCCTCTCTCTCAGGGAGATATCTGTACACTGACTGGTGTCTCTCAGCCCCCTCTCTCTCTCAGGGAGAAATCTGTACACTGACTGGTGTCTCTCAGTCCCCGCTCTCTCAGGGAGATATCTGTACACTGACTGGTGTCTCTCAGTCCCCTCTCTCTCTCAGGGAGCTACCTGTACACTGACTGGTGTCTCTCAGTCCCCTCTCTCTCATGGAGGTATCTGCACACTGACTGCTGTCTCTCTGTCCCCCCTCTCTCTCTCAGGGAGATATCTGTACACTGACTGGTGTCTCTCAGTCCCCTCTCTCTCAGGGAGATATCTGTACACTGACTGCTGTCTCTCTGTCCCCCCTCTCTCTCTCTCAGGGAGCTACCTGTACACTGACTGGTGTCTCTCAGTCCCCTCTCGCTCTCAGGGAGATATCTGTACACTGACTGGTGTCTCTCAGTCCCTCTCTCTCAGGGAGATATCTGTACACTGACTGCTGTCTCTCAGTCCCCGCTCTCTCAGGGAGATATCTGTACACTGACTGGTGTCTCTCAGTCCCCTCTCTCTCTCAGGGAGCTACCTGTACACTGACTGCTGTCTCTCAGTCCCCTCTCTCTCAGGGAGGTATCTGCACACTGACTGCTGTCTCTCTGTCCCCCCTCTCTCTCTCAGGGAGATATCTGTACACTGACTGCTGTCTCTCTGTCCCCCCTCTCTCTCTCAGGGAGCTACCTGTACACTGACTGGTGTCTCTCAGTCCCTCTCTCTCAGGGAGATATCTGTACACTGACTAGTGTCTCAGTCCCCCCTCTCTCTCAGGGGGATATCTGTACACTGGCTGGTGTCTCTCAGTCCCCTCTCTCTCTCAGGGAGATATCTGTACACTGACTGCTGTCTCTCAGTCCCCCCTCTCTCTCAGGGAGATATCTGTACACTGACTGGTGTCTCTCAGTCCCTCTCTCTCTCAGGGAGATATCTGTACACTGACTGGTGTCTCTCAGTCCCCTCTCTCTCAGGGAGATATCTGTACACTGACTGGTGTCTCTCAGTCCTCTCTCTCTCAGGGAGATATCTGTACACTGACTGCTGTCTCTCTGTCCCCTCTCTCTCTCAGGGAGATATCTGCACACTGACTGGTGTCTCTCAGTCCCCTCTCGCTCTCAGGGAGATATCTGTACACTGACTGTTGTCTCTCAGTCCCCTCTCTCTTAGGGAGATATCTGCACACTGATAGGTGTCTCTCAGTCCCCTCTCTCTGAGGGAGATATCTGTACACTGACTGCTGTCTCTCTGTCCTCCCTCTCTCTCAGGGAGATATTGTAAAGGGTGCCATCTCCGCTACTCCACTACTGGGCCGATATCTGGGGTTTGAATATCTGTGTGTGTCTCTCTCCAGCTGGCACTGAAACTTCAGAGGCCAGGGGATGTCGCACTGGGACACTTCCACTGAAGAGAGCACTGATTCAAGCCTGCCGTTTATTCCTAACCGACAGCCTGAGACTTATATCACACAGATCTCCAGACCCCTACCAATACCCAGGTGATTCTCTCTCTTGCCGGTGGTGCAACAGCCACCCGGTTCCTACTCCACTAGAGTAGCTTTCCCAAGAGAGAGAATAGGACACTGCTGTTTATTTCCTAACCAGCAGTCTGTCCTGAGTGAATCGCTCAAGATGACCCTCGATTCCTGAACCCGGAATTAAGGTGAGGAGTATTTTAACAATGACTTGGTCAGAGGTCGCTGGTGAGAGATTGAAGAATTTAAACGACTCCAATTATCATCAAATCAAGGTTTATTGTAAAACCCAGGTCAAAATCATCAACAGAAGAAACACAATACAATCTTATACTCTAATATACACTATGTCTATTCAAAGGTAATATAGCGGACACAACGAAAATTCTTATGCTTACACAGATTTTAGCAATATCACAGGCACAAAACAAGTTCCCTTCCCCAAAGCCTCAACCACTATTAAAATCAAGGGAGTTTCGTAAGCTGCTGCGGAGTACTTACGGTCACAGGCTGCAGAGGTCAAGTCAGGGGTGCAGAGGTCGAGCCAGGAACGAAGAGCCCCCCAATTGAAAACACAGCCCCTTTTATATTGCTTTACCTGGCTTTGTTCTGTGATCGGCCAGCCCCTTTTGCATTGAAAAGGTAAGTTTTAAAGTTCCCGCTGGTCCCGCCCCCTTTGAGCCGGTCAGAGCTGTCGAGATGGGAGTACCTCCCCTAGGTCCGCCTCCAGTCTGTTTTTTTGAGATAACGAGGTTGAGCTCCCTTGAAGATTTTCAAAGACTTCCATCTGCTCCGGAGATGCTGCTATGTTGATGGGGTGTTGATTGGATTCTGCTCTGGTGGAGGCCAGGTCATTTACATTTGCATGGGGCTATGACCATCCCATTGTCCTGCTTGCATGCAAGCCTCCTGTGTATTCCCGTGCCCCTTTGTCTGTGTCTTGATGTTATCTTGTTGTCTGGCTCCTTCTTCCTTGTAGCTCCTAGGGGGGTGTTTGTAAATATTTATGTGCTTATGTCCCCACTCAGCTCAGCGGGCCAAGCCTGCTGGGAAAACTGGTTCTGTTCCCTTGGCTGGAAAGTCAGTTTACAGTCTCTGAGTTTCTCCAAAAGGGCCGAATTGCCCGAAAACCTTACAGATGCCCCTTCGATACGTCCCTACCTGCTTGGACCGTATCGACACAGGTGAAGGGCAATTATTTCCTTTTGTGTGGACCGTAGGTCCCCCCCCAACAACATGCGAAACTACAAGTCCCAAGACAGTTCCCTTAATCTCGGCTCCCCCTGATTTCAATGAAAGGGAAAGACAAGACCATACTTAATTCAAGCAGACAGTAACATATACACATTTCACCGGAACCCCAAACGTAAGGGTCCCTGTACATATATCACACTCAAGTACACATTTCACCGGAACCCCAAACGTAAGGGTCCCTGTACATATATCCCAGTCAAGTAACTGGGACCCGCGAATCCATACAACTATTTACAATTGCATCTGTTTATTTCATCAAGGATCCTCCTTTCTTGGCTGCACTTCGCTTCTTCCCGTTGAGGGCTCTTCATTTATCCTCCATCGTCGATACCTGCAGCTGAAAGGTTTAGTCCAACTGAGGCGGCAGCATAATGTACCCCCTGTACAACATTTCCTTTGTGGGGGCAAACACTAAACCATTCTCAGGCTCCCCCCTGGTGGTGATCGGACAGTTGTGAGGGTCGATCGGTTGGGCTGTGGGCAGGGGTCGCTTTACCTGAACCAGCAGTTCGGTAGCTTCTACAGTCATCCCTTCCCTGGGCGTTACACATCCCTCCCCACTGCGGTCAATTTATCCCGTTCCCTGGGTTCTGCCACCACCTTACAAAAGTGATTAATGCCCCTTGTGGACATGCCTTGGTAGATCCCCATGAACACAAATAAATGCCCTGGTCAGAAGCCCACCCCTTATCCCCGCAAACGGTGATCCTACCCGGTGACCCCGTGATGGTCCGTTAGGTGTTGTCCAGTCCGTTCCCAGTCCGAGGACCGATCCCTCATGTCCAGCCTCAGCTTCCTGGGCCACCACCGTCTCCCCAAAGGAACGTCCCCCTCACAGGTTGAACACACCCGCCTGCCCTCAGTCACCCTAACCCGGTCAGTCGAAGGACTCTTCTGTCTCGCCTCTGCGGAGTTCTCCCGGTCCCACCATCGCCAAGATCAGCAAACTCCACATCGTCGGGTGCCCCATCTGTAAAAACAAAACACATTCTTGCCTCTACAGCCCTACCTACCTTGAAGTGCATGGGTGCTATCCGGTGGCGGCAGCAGCTCCTGCTTTGAAGTTGCCGCAGCCTGTCTGGGGTTCTGTGTTTACAGCCCGGCTGCACCAGGGTCCTAGTGCCTGGTGCTTCATCATTTTACCCTTGCACCAGGCGCTTCTGTGTTCCCACGATCCTAAATACCTCACACACAACTACACACTAATTAGAACTAACAGGGGGGGAATGCTATATACAATGCCACCCGTCTCCGGGTGGCCAAATTAAAACTGTGCCCCGCTAAACTGGGGCAGTTCACCTATTTGGTCCAATGGCTCGGGCCAGACCGTCCCCTCCCGGGGGTTCGGGCTGCCCCTTGCCTCTCCTTTCCCAACAGGGTTCGGTGATCCCTCATCGCTCCCTTCCACTCGGGCCCCCTTACTGCGGGACCGGGTGACAGGGAGATGGGATGGGGACCATCTTACCGGGGGCTTGGAGACCCGATTGCTCCTTCGTCCCCTGACTGGTTCCCAAACCCAAGGTGATACCTCCACTTCCTCCGCCTCCTTAGCCTCTATACTAAGGCAGGCCACCTGACCCACAGGTAAGGGCTTGGGAATCGTTCCTGTCCCTGGGCTGGGTGCTTGCAGCACTGTCGGTCTCTTTGGGACTGCCCCTTCGGGACAGCACCTTGTCACCGGTTGTGTGACCGTGGAGTCAGGGACCTCCCCCACCGTCGTTAATTCTACGGGGGGTTTCTCCACTACCACCCCCCGTCTTCCCCCCACCTTGCTCTTTTTTGTCCTTATGGGGTGGAACAATTTAAATTGACTGATGTGGCGTTCGCATGGGTCCCACCTTAAGGGATTTAAACTGCAAATAGCCCCTGAGGCAGCCTCCAGAATGGGACCCTGCACCTGGACCGGACCAGGGTCTGGGGCTAGAACTACCCCTGCGCTCCCTTTTTCCTGAGGCTGCTCCCTGGGTAGTCATACGGGTTCTTGTGGTGTGGGTGCGGGCAGGCCCTGGCCCGTTGCCATTGCCACCTGTCCCGACCCAGCTGTTAGGCTCTGCAAAAAGGCTAAAAGTTTCTTTACCTCGAAGGTTTCCGGGGCAGCTGCTCCTGCCGCCGGGGTCTGACTCTCTACTGCGGGAGCCCTCTCCTGCTTGCTAGGGTTTTTACATTCCCTCTTGAAATGCCCGGCCTTCCCACACCCGTAGCATACCGGTTTCTCGTCGGAGGTCCGGGTGCCCACATGCTTCCACTCTCTCTTAGGGGCTGCTGGCGCGATTTCATGCACCCTACCCTTAAGGGGCTTGTCCTCACCCCTCTCCCCATTACGATATGCGAGGGTAAGTTTCCTAAGGACCTCTTCCTCATTAAGGTCCGGACTCTGCGGGTCGAACCAGTGTTCGGCTTTTGCCCTAACGTTAGGGAGACAGTTGGCAACTAGGGTCTTCAGCCAGTGGGCGGTTCTTTCCCCTAAATTCCGTCTATCCGCTTGAACCCCGCATGCCTCCATATAGACAATCCACAGCCTGTCTGCGAACATGGTGGGAGATTCCCCTGGTTGCTGCTTGGTTTCCCCCACTCTCATGAAAGGGCTCCCCAGATTCAAGCCCATCGCCTCCAGAACAGCAGTCTGTGCGGCCGCCCATGTGTCAGGTCTTCCCCCATTCCCAGAGGTCACTGTCCTGCATAGCTGTGCATCTAGGGTCATCAGGAGCATCTTTATTTGCTCCCCTTCGTCGCAGTCATTGATGTTGGCAGCCTGTTCCACCTCCATAAAATGCAGCGACGGATCCCCCTTTGGAGTTAGTCTGGGAACGTGGGCCACCATCCCCCTGAGCGCGGATGCCCCATGAGGAACGATAATGTCGCCCTCAACCGGTCCCCTGTTTGCCATCCCCGCCGGGGGACCATACCTTCTTTGCCTGACAGGGCACATCTGCCCTACCTGGGGTTCCTGCTCCTCCTCCCCACTGTCCAGCTCTCCTGCCTCGTTGGGTAGCCCCCCTGTCCCCGGGCTAGCTACCCATATAGGAGACGCCGCTATCTGGGGATACACTGCCGACCCCCCTTGGACTTGCCCCTGAACGTGCAGCCCGATCCCCCCCTGCCGACCCGGACATGATCCCGGTGCCTCAGGAGGCGGTCTATTCCCCTTGGCCTTTGGGGAATCATCCGCTGCGAGGAGCACCTTGCCCCTAGGGAACCCCCCTGGACCTACCAGGTGTATCTGTCCCCTGAACCTGGACAAGGCCTCCTCCAACTCCGTTATTCGTGCCTGGCACGGCCCATGGGCACAGTCCCCTACTTCCTCGCGAGCCACTCGGTACGCTGCCTGGATGTCCCGGAACTTCCCCTCCAGCTTCCTACACTGCTCTGTACTCCGAGCATAGAGTTCCTGGAGCCTCCGTTCCTTTTCTTTACCCTCCACTATCTGGCAGTGGAGATAGTCCTTCTCACACCGGTTAGACTCGCTTTCCTGTTTCATTTCTGCCACTTCTTCCCGCAGTCGTTCCGCTGCGCTAGCGCTGTCCCCTGCGCTGGCCCTCACTTCTCCCAACTCCTGCTCTAACTCTTCGACCCTATCCTCAGTTTTGACTACCTGCTGGGACAGGCAGACCAGCCAAACTGCCTTCTCTAAGTGCCTTTTGTGCGCCTTGCTTTCTGTCCATGCAGCCGCTGCCATTACCGGTTGCTCTGCATTGATCAATTCTGAGACCCAAGGTTTGGTGAGGTTGACCTTTTGCCACAAATATGAGGATATTCTCTCCTCCATTTTACTTCGTTCCCTCACCCCCTCTGCCAAGTCACATACTCCAAACCACCGGGGTCCTGCCGCGGTCGCCATTGTAGAGGGTGCCATCTCCGCTACTCCACTACTGGGCCGATATCTGGGGTTTGAATATCTGTGTGTGTCTCTCTCCAGCTGGCACTGAAACTTCAGAGGCCAGGGGATGTCGCACTGGGACACTTCCACTGAAGAGAGCACTGATTCAAGCCTGCCGTTTATTCCTAACCGACAGCCTGAGACTTATATCACACAGATCTCCAGACCCCTACCAATACCCAGGTGATTCTCTCTCTTGCCGGTGGTGCAACAGCCACCCGGTTCCTACTCCACTAGAGTAGCTTTCCCAAGAGAGAGAATAGGACACTGCTGTTTATTTCCTAACCAGCAGTCTGTCCTGAGTGAATCGCTCAAGATGACCCTCGATTCCTGAACCCGGAATTAAGGTGAGGAGTATTTTAACAATGACTTGGTCAGAGGTCGCTGGTGAGAGATTGAAGAATTTAAACGACTCCAATTATCATCAAATCAAGGTTTATTGTAAAACCCAGGTCAAAATCATCAACAGAAGAAACACAATACAATCTTATACTCTAATATACACTATGTCTATTCAAAGGTAATATAGCGGACACAACGAAAATTCTTATGCTTACACAGATTTTAGCAATATCACAGGCACAAAACAAGTTCCCTTCCCCAAAGCCTCAACCACTATTAAAATCAAGGGAGTTTCGTAAGCTGCTGCGGAGTACTTACGGTCACAGGCTGCAGAGGTCAAGTCAGGGGTGCAGAGGTCGAGCCAGGAACGAAGAGCCCCCCAATTGAAAACACAGCCCCTTTTATATTGCTTTACCTGGCTTTGTTCTGTGATCGGCCAGCCCCTTTTGCATTGAAAAGGTAAGTTTTAAAGTTCCCGCTGGTCCCGCCCCCTTTGAGCCGGTCAGAGCTGTCGAGATGGGAGTACCTCCCCTAGGTCCGCCTCCAGTCTGTTTTTTTGAGATAACGAGGTTGAGCTCCCTTGAAGATTTTCAAAGACTTCCATCTGCTCCGGAGATGCTGCTATGTTGATGGGGTGTTGATTGGATTCTGCTCTGGTGGAGGCCAGGTCATTTACATTTGCATGGGGCTATGACCATCCCATTGTCCTGCTTGCATGCAAGCCTCCTGTGTATTCCCGTGCCCCTTTGTCTGTGTCTTGATGTTATCTTGTTGTCTGGCTCCTTCTTCCTTGTAGCTCCTAGGGGGGTGTTTGTAAATATTTATGTGCTTATGTCCCCACTCAGCTCAGCGGGCCAAGCCTGCTGGGAAAACTGGTTCTGTTCCCTTGGCTGGAAAGTCAGTTTACAGTCTCTGAGTTTCTCCAAAAGGGCCGAATTGCCCGAAAACCTTACAGATGCCCCTTCGATACGTCCCTACCTGCTTGGACCGTATCGACACAGGTGAAGGGCAATTATTTCCTTTTGTGTGGACCGTAGGTCCCCCCCCAACAACATGCGAAACTACAAGTCCCAAGACAGTTCCCTTAATCTCGGCTCCCCCTGATTTCAATGAAAGGGAAAGACAAGACCATACTTAATTCAAGCAGACAGTAACATATACACATTTCACCGGAACCCCAAACGTAAGGGTCCCTGTACATATATCACACTCAAGTACACATTTCACCGGAACCCCAAACGTAAGGGTCCCTGTACATATATCCCAGTCAAGTAACTGGGACCCGCGAATCCATACAACTATTTACAATTGCATCTGTTTATTTCATCAAGGATCCTCCTTTCTTGGCTGCACTTCGCTTCTTCCCGTTGAGGGCTCTTCATTTATCCTCCATCGTCGATACCTGCAGCTGAAAGGTTTAGTCCAACTGAGGCGGCAGCATAATGTACCCCCTGTACAACATTTCCTTTGTGGGGGCAAACACTAAACCATTCTCAGGCTCCCCCCTGGTGGTGATCGGACAGTTGTGAGGGTCGATCGGTTGGGCTGTGGGCAGGGGTCGCTTTACCTGAACCAGCAGTTCGGTAGCTTCTACAGTCATCCCTTCCCTGGGCGTTACACATCCCTCCCCACTGCGGTCAATTTATCCCGTTCCCTGGGTTCTGCCACCACCTTACAAAAGTGATTAATGCCCCTTGTGGACATGCCTTGGTAGATCCCCATGAACACAAATAAATGCCCTGGTCAGAAGCCCACCCCTTATCCCCGCAAACGGTGATCCTACCCGGTGACCCCGTGATGGTCCGTTAGGTGTTGTCCAGTCCGTTCCCAGTCCGAGGACCGATCCCTCATGTCCAGCCTCAGCTTCCTGGGCCACCACCGTCTCCCCAAAGGAACGTCCCCCTCACAGGTTGAACACACCCGCCTGCCCTCAGTCACCCTAACCCGGTCAGTCGAAGGACTCTTCTGTCTCGCCTCTGCGGAGTTCTCCCGGTCCCACCATCGCCAAGATCAGCAAACTCCACATCGTCGGGTGCCCCATCTGTAAAAACAAAACACATTCTTGCCTCTACAGCCCTACCTACCTTGAAGTGCATGGGTGCTATCCGGTGGCGGCAGCAGCTCCTGCTTTGAAGTTGCCGCAGCCTGTCTGGGGTTCTGTGTTTACAGCCCGGCTGCACCAGGGTCCTAGTGCCTGGTGCTTCATCATTTTACCCTTGCACCAGGCGCTTCTGTGTTCCCACGATCCTAAATACCTCACACACAACTACACACTAATTAGAACTAACAGGGGGGGAATGCTATATACAATGCCACCCGTCTCCGGGTGGCCAAATTAAAACTGTGCCCCGCTAAACTGGGGCAGTTCACCTATTTGGTCCAATGGCTCGGGCCAGACCGTCCCCTCCCGGGGGTTCGGGCTGCCCCTTGCCTCTCCTTTCCCAACAGGGTTCGGTGATCCCTCATCGCTCCCTTCCACTCGGGCCCCCTTACTGCGGGACCGGGTGACAGGGAGATGGGATGGGGACCATCTTACCGGGGGCTTGGAGACCCGATTGCTCCTTCGTCCCCTGACTGGTTCCCAAACCCAAGGTGATACCTCCACTTCCTCCGCCTCCTTAGCCTCTATACTAAGGCAGGCCACCTGACCCACAGGTAAGGGCTTGGGAATCGTTCCTGTCCCTGGGCTGGGTGCTTGCAGCACTGTCGGTCTCTTTGGGACTGCCCCTTCGGGACAGCACCTTGTCACCGGTTGTGTGACCGTGGAGTCAGGGACCTCCCCCACCGTCGTTAATTCTACGGGGGGTTTCTCCACTACCACCCCCCGTCTTCCCCCCACCTTGCTCTTTTTTGTCCTTATGGGGTGGAACAATTTAAATTGACTGATGTGGCGTTCGCATGGGTCCCACCTTAAGGGATTTAAACTGCAAATAGCCCCTGAGGCAGCCTCCAGAATGGGACCCTGCACCTGGACCGGACCAGGGTCTGGGGCTAGAACTACCCCTGCGCTCCCTTTTTCCTGAGGCTGCTCCCTGGGTAGTCATACGGGTTCTTGTGGTGTGGGTGCGGGCAGGCCCTGGCCCGTTGCCATTGCCACCTGTCCCGACCCAGCTGTTAGGCTCTGCAAAAAGGCTAAAAGTTTCTTTACCTCGAAGGTTTCCGGGGCAGCTGCTCCTGCCGCCGGGGTCTGACTCTCTACTGCGGGAGCCCTCTCCTGCTTGCTAGGGTTTTTACATTCCCTCTTGAAATGCCCGGCCTTCCCACACCCGTAGCATACCGGTTTCTCGTCGGAGGTCCGGGTGCCCACATGCTTCCACTCTCTCTTAGGGGCTGCTGGCGCGATTTCATGCACCCTACCCTTAAGGGGCTTGTCCTCACCCCTCTCCCCATTACGATATGCGAGGGTAAGTTTCCTAAGGACCTCTTCCTCATTAAGGTCCGGACTCTGCGGGTCGAACCAGTGTTCGGCTTTTGCCCTAACGTTAGGGAGACAGTTGGCAACTAGGGTCTTCAGCCAGTGGGCGGTTCTTTCCCCTAAATTCCGTCTATCCGCTTGAACCCCGCATGCCTCCATATAGACAATCCACAGCCTGTCTGCGAACATGGTGGGAGATTCCCCTGGTTGCTGCTTGGTTTCCCCCACTCTCATGAAAGGGCTCCCCAGATTCAAGCCCATCGCCTCCAGAACAGCAGTCTGTGCGGCCGCCCATGTGTCAGGTCTTCCCCCATTCCCAGAGGTCACTGTCCTGCATAGCTGTGCATCTAGGGTCATCAGGAGCATCTTTATTTGCTCCCCTTCGTCGCAGTCATTGATGTTGGCAGCCTGTTCCACCTCCATAAAATGCAGCGACGGATCCCCCTTTGGAGTTAGTCTGGGAACGTGGGCCACCATCCCCCTGAGCGCGGATGCCCCATGAGGAACGATAATGTCGCCCTCAACCGGTCCCCTGTTTGCCATCCCCGCCGGGGGACCATACCTTCTTTGCCTGACAGGGCACATCTGCCCTACCTGGGGTTCCTGCTCCTCCTCCCCACTGTCCAGCTCTCCTGCCTCGTTGGGTAGCCCCCCTGTCCCCGGGCTAGCTACCCATATAGGAGACGCCGCTATCTGGGGATACACTGCCGACCCCCCTTGGACTTGCCCCTGAACGTGCAGCCCGATCCCCCCCTGCCGACCCGGACATGATCCCGGTGCCTCAGGAGGCGGTCTATTCCCCTTGGCCTTTGGGGAATCATCCGCTGCGAGGAGCACCTTGCCCCTAGGGAACCCCCCTGGACCTACCAGGTGTATCTGTCCCCTGAACCTGGACAAGGCCTCCTCCAACTCCGTTATTCGTGCCTGGCACGGCCCATGGGCACAGTCCCCTATTTCCTCGCGAGCCACTCGGTATGCTGCCTGGATGTCCCGGAACTTCCCCTCCAGCTTCCTACACTGCTCTGTACTCCGAGCATAGAGTTCCTGGAGCCTCCGTTCCTTTTCTTTACCCTCCACTATCTGGCAGTGGAGATAGTCCTTCTCACACCGGTTAGACTCGCTTTCCTGTTTCATTTCTGCCACTTCTTCCCGCAGTCGTTCCGCTGCGCTAGCGCTGTCCCCTGCGCTGGCCCTCACTTCTCTCAACTCCTGCTCTAACTCTTCGACCCTATCCTCAGTTTTGACTACCTGCTCGGACAGGCAAACCAGCCAAACTGCCTTCTCCAAGTGCTTTTTGTGCGCCTTGCTTTCTGTCCATGCAGCCGCTGCCATTACCGGTTGCTCTGCATTGATCAATTCTGAGACCCAAGGTTTGGTGAGGTTGACCTTTTGCCACAAATATGAGGATATTCTCTCCTCCATTTTACTTCGTTCCCTCACCCCCTCTGCCAAGTCACATACTCCAAACCACCGGGGTCCTGCCGCGGTCGCCATTGTAGAGGGTGCCATCTCCGCTACTCCACTACTGGGCCGATATCTGGGGTTTGAATATCTGTGTGTGTCTCTCTCCAGCTGGCACTGAAACTTCAGAGGCCAGGGGATGTCGCACTGGGACACTTCCACTGAAGAGAGCACTGATTCAAGCCTGCCGTTTATTCCTAACCGACAGCCTGAGACTTATATCACACAGATCTCCAGACCCCTACCAATACCCAGGTGATTCTCTCTCTTGCCGGTGGTGCAACAGCCACCCGGTTCCTACTCCACTAGAGTAGCTTTCCCAAGAGAGAGAATAGGACACTGCTGTTTATTTCCTAACCAGCAGTCTGTCCTGAGTGAATCGCTCAAGATGACCCTCGATTCCTGAACCCGGAATTAAGGTGAGGAGTATTTTAACAATGACTTGGTCAGAGGTCGCTGGTGAGAGATTGAAGAATTTAAACGACTCCAATTATCATCAAATCAAGGTTTATTGTAAAACCCAGGTCAAAATCATCAACAGAAGAAACACAATACAATCTTATACTCTAATATACACTATGTCTATTCAAAGGTAATATAGCGGACACAACGAAAATTCTTATGCTTACACAGATTTTAGCAATATCACAGGCACAAAACAAGTTCCCTTCCCCAAAGCCTCAACCACTATTAAAATCAAGGGAGTTTCGTAAGCTGCTGCGGAGTACTTACGGTCACAGGCTGCAGAGGTCAAGTCAGGGGTGCAGAGGTCGAGCCAGGAACGAAGAGCCCCCCAATTGAAAACACAGCCCCTTTTATATTGCTTTACCTGGCTTTGTTCTGTGATCGGCCAGCCCCTTTTGCATTGAAAAGGTAAGTTTTAAAGTTCCCGCTGGTCCCGCCCCCTTTGAGCCGGTCAGAGCTGTCGAGATGGGAGTACCTCCCCTAGGTCCGCCTCCAGTCTGTTTTTTTGAGATAACGAGGTTGAGCTCCCTTGAAGATTTTCAAAGACTTCCATCTGCTCCGGAGATGCTGCTATGTTGATGGGGTGTTGATTGGATTCTGCTCTGGTGGAGGCCAGGTCATTTACATTTGCATGGGGCTATGACCATCCCATTGTCCTGCTTGCATGCAAGCCTCCTGTGTATTCCCGTGCCCCTTTGTCTGTGTCTTGATGTTATCTTGTTGTCTGGCTCCTTCTTCCTTGTAGCTCCTAGGGGGGTGTTTGTAAATATTTATGTGCTTATGTCCCCACTCAGCTCAGCGGGCCAAGCCTGCTGGGAAAACTGGTTCTGTTCCCTTGGCTGGAAAGTCAGTTTACAGTCTCTGAGTTTCTCCAAAAGGGCCGAATTGCCCGAAAACCTTACAATATCTGTACACTGACTGGTGTCTCTCAGTCCCCTCTCTCTCAGGGAGATATCTGTACACTGACTGGTGTCTCTCAGTCCCCGCTCTCTCAGGGAGATATCTGTACACTGACTGGTGTCTCTCAGTCCCCTCTCTCTCTCAGGGAGCTACCTGTACACTGACTGGTGTCTCTCAGTCCCCTCTCTCTCAGGGAGGTATCTGCACACTGACTGGTGTCTCTCAGTTCCCGCTCTCTCAGGGAGATATCTGTACACTGACTGGTGTCTCTCAGTCCCCTCTCTCTCTCAGGGAGCTACCTGTACACTGACTGGTGTCTCTCAGTCCCCTCTCTCTCAGGGAGGTATCTGCACACTGACTGCTGTCTCTCTGGCTACCTGAACACTGACTGGTGTCTCTCAGTCCCTCTCTCTCAGGGAGATATCTGTACACTGACTAGTGTCTCAGTCCCCCCTCTCTCTCAGGGAGATATCTGTGCACTGGCTGGTGTCTCTCAGTCTCCTCTCTCTCAGGGAGATATCTGTACACTGACTGGTGTATCTCAGTCCCCTCTCTCTCAGGGAGATATCTGTACACTGACTGGTGTCTCTCAGCCCCCTCTCTCTCTCAGGGAGAAATCTGTACACTGACTGGTGTCTCTCAGTCCCCGCTCTCTCAGGGAGATATCTGTACACCGAGTGGTGTCTCTCAGTCCCCTCTCTCTCTCAGGAAGCTACCTGTACACTGACTGGTGTCTCTCAGTCCCCTCTCTCTCAGGGAGGTATCTGCACACTGACTGCTGTCTCTCTGTCCCCCCTCTCTCTCTCAGGGAGATATCTGTACACTGACTGGTGTCTCTCAGTCCCCTCTCTCTCAGGGAGATATCTGTACACTGACTGCTGTCTCTCTGTCCCCCCTCTCTCTCTCAGGGAGCTACCTGTACACTGACTGGTGTCTCTCAGTCCCCTCTCTCTCAGGGAGGTATCTGCACACTGACTGCTGTCTCTCTGGCTACCTGAACACTGACTGGTGTCTCTCAGTCCCTCTCTCTCAGGGAGATATCTGTACACTGACTGGTGTATCTCAGTCCGCTCTCTCTCAGGGAAATATCTGTACACTGACTGGTGTCTCTCAGCCCCCTCTCTCTCTCAGGGAGAAATCTGTGCACTGGCTGGTGTCTCTCAGTCCCCTCTCTCTCAGGGAGATATCTGTACACTGACTGGTGTATCTCAGTCCCCTCTCTCTCAGGGAAATATCTGTACACTGACTGGTGTCTCTCAGCCCCCTCTCTCTCTCAGGGAGAAATCTGTACACTGACTGGTGTCTCTCAGTCCCCGCTCTCTCAGGGAGATATCTGGACACCGAGTGGTGTCTCTCAGTCCCCTCTCTCTCTCAGGGAGCTACCTATACACTGACTGGTGTCTCTCAGTCCCCTCTCTCTCAGGGAGATATCTGCACACTGACTGCTGTCTCTCTGTCCCCCCTCTCTCTCTCAGGGAGATATCTGTACACTGACTGGTGTCTCTCAGTCCCCTCTCTCTCAGGGAGATATCTGTACACTGACTGCTGTCTCTCTGTCCCCCCTCTCTCTCTCAGGGAGCTACCTGTACACTGACTGGTGTCTCTCAGTCCCCTCTCGCTCTCAGGGAGATATCTGTACACTGACTGGTGTCTCTCAGTCTCCTCTCTCACAGGGAGATATCTGTACACTGACTGGTGTCTCTCAGTCACAGCTCTCTCAGGGAGATATCTGTACACTGACTGGTGTCTCTCAGTCCCCTCTCTCTCTCAGGGAGCTACCTGTACACTGACTGGTGTCTCTCAGTCCCTTCTCTCAGGGAGATGTCTGCACACTGACTGCTGTCTCTCTGTCCCCCCTCTCTCTCTCAGGGAGATATCTGCACACTGACTGGTGTCTCTCAGTCCCCTCTCTCTCAGGGAGATATCTGTACACTGACTGCTGTCTCTCTGTGCCCCCTCCCTCTCTCAGGGAGCGACCTGTACACTGACTGGTGTCTCTCAGTCCCTCTCTCTCAGGGAGATATCTGTACACTGACTGGTGTCTCTCATTCCCCTCTCTCTCTCAGGGAGATATCTGTACACTGACTGGTGTCTCTCAGTCCCCTCTCTCTCTCAGGGAGATATCTGTACACTGACTGGTGTCTCTCAGTCCCCTCTCTCTCAGGGAGATATCTGTACACTGACTGGTGTCTCTCAGTCCCCTCTCGCTCTCAGGGAGATATCTGTACACTGACTGTTGTCTCTCTGTCCCCTCTCTCTCAGGGAGATATCTGCACACTGATAGGTGTGTCTCAGTCCCCTCTCTCTGAGGGAGATATCTGTACACTGACTGCTGTCTCTCTGTCCTCCCTCTCTCTCAGGGAGATATCTGTACACTGACTGGTGTCTCTCAGTCCCCTCTCTCTCAGGGAGATATCTGTACACTGACTGGTGTCTCTCAGTCCCCGCTCCTCTCTCAGGGAGATATCTGTACACTGACTGGTGTCTCTCAGTCCCCTCTCTCTCTCAGGGAGCTACCTGTACACTGACTGGTGTCTCTCAATCCCCTCTCTCTCAGGGAGGTATCTGCACACTGACTGCTGTCTCTCTGGCTACCTGAACACTGACTGGTGTCTCTCAGTCCCTCTCTCTCAGGGAGATATCTGTACACTGACTAGTGTCTCAGTCCCCCCTCTCTCTCAGGGAGATATCTGTGCACTGGCTGGTGTCTCTCAGTCCCCTCTCTCTCAGGGAGATATCTGTACACTGACTGGTGTATCTCAGTCCCCTCTCTCTCAGGGAGATATCTGTACACTGACTGGTGTCTCTCAGCCCCCTCTCTCTCTCAGGGAGAAATCTGTACACTGACTGGTGTCTCTCAGTCCCCGCTCTCTCAGGGAGATATCTGTACACTGACTGGTGTCTCTCAGTCCCCTCTCTCTCTCAGGGAGCTACCTGTACACTGACTGGTGTCTCTCAGTCACCTCTCTCTCTGAGAGAGATATCTGTACACTGACTGGTGTCTCTCAGTCCCCTCTCTCTGAGGGAGATATCTGTACACTGACTGCTTTCTCTCTGTCCCCCCCCCCCTCTCTTTCAGGGAGATATCTGTACACTGACTGGTGTCTCTCAGTCCCCCTCTCTCTCTCAGGGAGATATCTGTACACTGACTGGTGTCTCTCAGTCCCCTCTCTCTCAGGGAGATATCTGAACACTGACTGGTGTCTCTCAGTCCCCTCTCTCTCAGGGAGATATCTGTACACTGACTGGTGTCTCTCAGTCACCTCTCTCTCTGAGAGAGATATCTGTACACTGACTGGTGTCTCTCAGTCCCCTCTCTCTGAGGGAGATATCTGTACACTGACTGCTGTCTCTCTGTCCCCCCCCCCTCTCTTTCAGGGAGATATCTGTACACTGACTGGTGTCTCTCAGTCCCCCTCTCTCTCTCAGGGAGATATCTGTACACTGACTGGTGTCTCTCTGTCCCCCCTCTCTCTCAGGGAGATATCTGTACACTGACTGGGGTCTCTCAGTCCCCTCTCTCTCTCTCAGGGAGATATCTGTACACTGACTGGTGTCTCTCAGTCCCCTCTCTCTCTCTCAGGGAGATATCTGTACACTGACTGGTGTCTCTCAGTCCCCTCTCTCTGAGGGAGATATCTGTACACTGACTGCTGTCTCTCTGTCCCACCTCTCTCTCAGGGAGATATCTGGACACTGACTGGTGTCTCTCAGTTCCCTCTCTCTCAGGGAGGTATCTGCACACTGACTGCTGTCTCTCTGACCCCCCTCTCTCTCTCAGGGAGATATCTGTACACTGACTGGTGTCTCTCAGTCCCCTCTCTCTCAGGGAGATATCTGTACACTGACTGCTGTCTCTCTGTCCCCCCTCTCTCTCTCAGGGAGCTACCTGTACACTGACTGGTGTATCTCAGTCCCCTCTCTCTCTGGGAGAAATCTGTACACTGACTGGTGTCTCTCAGTCCCCTCTCTCTCTCTCAGGGAGATATCTGTACACTGACTGGTGTCTCTCAGTCCCCTCTCTCTGAGGGACATATCTGTACACTGACTGCTGTCTCTCTGTCCCCCCTCTCTCTCAGGGAGATATCTGTACACTGACTGTTGTCTCTCAGTCCCCTCTCTCTCAGGGAGATATCTGTGCACTGACTGGTGTCTCTCAGTCCCCTCTCGCTCTCAGGGAGATATCTGTACACTGACTGGTGTCTCTCAGTTCCCTCTCTCTCAGGGAGATATCTGTACACTGACTGGTGTCTCTCAGTCCCCCCTCTCTCTCAGGGAGATATCTGTACACTGACTGGTGTCTCTCAGTCCCCTCTCTCTCTCAGGGAAATATCTGTACACTGACTGCAGTCTCTCTGTCCCCCCTCTCTCTCAGGGAGATATCTGTACACTGACTGGTGTCTCTCAGTCCCCTCTCTCTCAGGGAGATATCTGTACACTGACTGGTGTCTCTCAGTCCCCTCTCTCTCAGGGAGATATCTGTACACTGACTGGTGTCTCTCAGTCCCCTCTCTCTCAGGGAGATATCTGTACACTGACTGCTGTCTCTCTGTCCCACCTCTCTCTCAGGGAGATATCTGTACACTGACTGGTGTCTCTCAGTCCCTCTCTCTCTCAGGGAGATATCAGTACACTGACTGCTGTCTCTCTGTCCCCCCTCTCTCTCAGCGAGATATCTGTACACTGACTGGTGTCTCTCAGTCCCCTCTCTCTCAGGGATATATCTGTACACTGACTGGTGTCTCTCAGTACCCTCTCTCTCTCAGGGAGATATCTGTACACTGACTGGTGTCTCTCAGTACCCTCTCTCTCTCAGGGAGATATCTGTACACTGACTGCTGTCTCTCAGTCCCCCCTCTCTCAGGGGGATATCTGTACACTGGCTGGTGTCTCTCAGTCCCCTCTCTCTCTCAGGGAGATATCTGTACACTGACTGGTGTCTCTCAGTCCCTCTCTCTCTCAGGGGGATATCTGTACACTGGCTGGTGTCTCTCAGTCCCCTCTCTCTCTCAGGGAGATATCTGTACACTGACTGCTGTCTCTCAGTCCCCCCTCTCTCTCAGGGAGATATCTGTACACTGACTGGTGTCTCTCAGTCCCTCTCTCTCTCAGGGAGATATCTGTACACTGACTGGTGTCTCTCAGTCCCCTCTCTCTCAGGGAGATATCTGTACACTGACTGGTGTCTCTCAGTCCTCTCTCTCTCAGGGAGATATCTGTACACTGACTGCTGTCTCTCTGTCCCCTCTCTCTCTCAGGGAGATATCTGCACACTGACCGGTGTCTCTCAGTCCCCTCTCGCTCTCAGGGAGATATCTGTACACTGACTGTTGTCTCTCAGTCCCCTCTCTCTTAGGGAGATATCTGCACACTGATAGGTGTCTCTCAGTCCCCTCTCTCTGAGGGAGATATCTGTACACTGACTGCTGTCTCTCTGTCCTCCCTCTCTCTCAGGGAGATATCTGTACACTGACTGGTGTCTCTCAGTCCCCTCTCTCTCAGGGAGATATCTGTACACTGACTGGTGTCTCTCAGTCCCCGCTCTCTCAGGGAGATATCTGTACACTGACTGGTGTCTCTCAGTCCCCTCTCTCTCTCAGGGAGCTACCTGTACACTGACTGGTGTCTCTCAGTCCCCTCTCTCTCAGGGAGGTATCTGCACACTGACTGGTGTCTCTCAGTCCCCGCTCTCTCAGGGAGATATCTGTACACTGACTGGTGTCTCTCAGTCCCCTCTCTCTCTCAGGGAGCTACCTGTACACTGACTGGTGTCTCTCAGTCCCCTCTCTCTCAGGGAGGTATCTGCACACTGACTGCTGTCTCTCTGGCTACCTGAACACTGACTGGTGTCTCTCAGTCCCTCTCTCTCAGGGAGATATCTGTACACTGACTAGTGTCTCAGTCCCCCCTCTCTCTCAGGGAGATATCTGTGCACTGGCTGGTGTCTCTCAGTCCCCTCTCTCTCAGGGAGATATCTGTACACTGACTGGTGTATCTCAGTCCCCTCTCTCTCAGGGAGATATCTGTACACTGACTGGTGTCTCTCAGCCCCCTCTCTCTCTCAGGGAGAAATCTGTACACTGACTGGTGTCTCTCAGTCCCCGCTCTCTCAGGGAGATATCTGTACACCGAGTGGTGTCTCTCAGTCCCCTCTCTCTCTCAGGAAGCTACCTGTACACTGACTGGTGTCTCTCAGTCCCCTCTCTCTCAGGGAGGTATCTGCACACTGACTGCTGTCTCTCTGTCCCCCCTCTCTCTCTCAGGGAGATATCTGTACACTGACTGGTGTCTCTCAGTCCCCTCTCTCTCAGGGAGATATCTGTACACTGACTGCTGTCTCTCTGTCCCCCCTCTCTCTCTCAGGGAGCTACCTGTACACTGACTGGTGTCTCTCAGTCCCCTCTCTCTCAGGGAGGTATCTGCACACTGACTGCTGTCTCTCTGGCTACCTGAACACTGACTGGTGTCTCTCAGTCCCTCTCTCTCAGGGAGATATCTGTACACTGACTGGTGTATCTCAGTCCCCTCTCTCTCAGGGAAATATCTGTACACTGACTGGTGTCTCTCAGCCCCCTCTCTCTCTCAGGGAGAAATCTGTGCACTGGCTGGTGTCTCTCAGTCCCCTCTCTCTCAGGGAGATATCTGTACACTGACTGGTGTATCTCAGTCCCCTCTCTCTCAGGGAAATATCTGTACACTGACTGGTGTCTCTCAGCCCCCTCTCTCTCTCAGGGAGAAATCTGTACACTGACTGGTGTCTCTCAGTCCCCGCTCTCTCAGGGAGATATCTGGACACCGAGTGGTGTCTCTCAGTCCCCTCTCTCTCTCAGGGAGCTACCTGTACACTGACTGGTGTCTCTCAGTCCCCTCTCTCTCAGGGAGATATCTGCACACTGACTGCTGTCTCTCTGTCCCCCCTCTCTCTCTCAGGGAGATATCTGTACACTGACTGGTGTCTCTCAGTCCCCTCTCTCTCAGGGAGATATCTGTACACTGACTGCTGTGGCTCTGTCCCCCCTCTCTCTCTCAGGGAGCTACCTGTACACTGACTGGTGTCTCTCAGTCCCCTCTCGCTCTCAGGGAGATATCTGTACACTGACTGGTGTCTCTCAGTCTCCTCTCTCACAGGGAGATATCTGTACACTGACTGGTGTCTCTCAGTCACAGCTCTCTCAGGGAGATATCTGTACACTGACTGGTGTCTCTCAGTCCCCTCTCTCTCTCAGGGAGCTACCTGTACACTGACTGGTGTCTCTCAGTCCCTTCTCTCAGGGAGATATCTGCACACTGACTGCTGTCTCTCTGTCCCCCCTCTCTCTCTCAGGGAGATATCTGCACACTGACTGGTGTCTCTCAGTCCCCTCTCTCTCAGGGAGATATCTGTACACTGACTGCTGTCTCTCTGTGCCCCCTCCCTCTCTCAGGGAGCGACCTGTACACTGACTGGTGTCTCTCAGTCCCTCTCTCTCAGGGAGATATCTGTACACTGACTGGTGTCTCTCATTCCCCTCTCTCTCTCAGGGAGATATCTGTACACTGACTGGTGTCTCTCAGTCCCCTCTCTCTCTCAGGGAGATATCTGTACACTGACTGGTGTCTCTCAGTCCCCTCTCTCTCAGGGAGATATCTGTACACTGACTGGTGTCTCTCAGTCCCCTCTCGCTCTCAGGGAGATATCTGTACACTGACTGTTGTCTCTCTGTCCCCTCTCTCTCAGGGAGATATCTGCACACTGATAGGTGTCTCTCAGTCCCCTCTCTCTGAGGGAGATATCTGTACACTGACTGCTGTCTCTCTGTCCTCCCTCTCTCTCAGGGAGATATCTGTACACTGACTGGTGTCTCTCAGTCCCCTCTCTCTCAGGGAGATATCTGTACACTGACTGGTGTCTCTCAGTCCCCGCTCTCTCAGGGAG
Organism: Scyliorhinus torazame; assembly: GCF_047496885.1. NCBI lineage: Eukaryota > Metazoa > Chordata > Chondrichthyes > Carcharhiniformes > Scyliorhinidae > Scyliorhinus > Scyliorhinus torazame. The sequence continues at coordinate 12,818,768 of NC_092737.1, forward strand.
ATATCTGTACACTGACTGGTGTCTCTCAGTCCCCTCTCTCTCTCAGGGAGCTACCTGTACACTGACTGGTGTCTCTCAATCCCCTCTCTCTCAGGGAGGTATCTGCACACTGACTGCTGTCTCTCTGGCTACCTGAACACTGACTGGTGTCTCTCAGTCCCTCTCTCTCAGGGAGATATCTGTACACTGACTAGTGTCTCAGTCCCCCCTCTCTCTCAGGGAGATATCTGTGCACTGGCTGGTGTCTCTCAGTCCCCTCTCTCTCAGGGAGATATCTGTACACTGACTGGTGTATCTCAGTCCCCTCTCTCTCAGGGAGATATCTGTACACTGACTGGTGTCTCTCAGCCCCCTCTCTCTCTCAGGGAGAAATCTGTACACTGACTGGTGTCTCTCAGTCCCCGCTCTCTCAGGGAGATATCTGTACACTGACTGGTGTCTCTCAGTCCCCTCTCTCTCTCAGGGAGCTACCTGTACACTGACTGGTGTCTCTCAGTCCCCTCTCTCTCAGGGAGGTATCTGCACACTGACTGCTGTCTCTCTGTCCCCCCTCTCTCTCTCAGGGAGATATCTGTACACTGACTGGTGTCTCTCAGTCCCCTCTCTCTCAAGGAGATATCTGTACACTGACTGCTGTCTCTCTGTCCCCCCTCTCTCTCTCTCAGGGAGCTACCTGTACACTGACTGGTGTCTCTCAGTCCCCTCTCGCTCTCAGGGAGATATCTGTACACTGACTGGTGTCTCTCAGTCTCCTCTCTCACAGGGAGATATCTGTACACTGACTGGTGTCTCTCAGTCACAGCTCTCTCAGGGAGATATCTGTACACTGACTGGTGTCTCTCAGTCCCCTCTCTCTCTCAGGGAGCTACCTGTACACTGACTGGTGTCTCTCAGTCCCCTCTCTCTCAGGGAGGTATCTGCACACTGACTGCTGTCTCTCTGTCCCCCCTCTCTCTCTCAGGGAGATATCTGTACACTGACTGGTGTCTCTCAGCCCCCTCTCTCTCTCAGGGAGATATCTGTACACTGACTGCTGTCTCTCTGTCCCCTCTCTCTCTCAGGGAGATATCTGTACACTGACTGGTGTCTCTCAGTCCCCTCTCTCTCAGCGAGATATCTGTACACTGACTGGTGTCTCTCAGTCCCCTCTCGCTCTCAGGGAGATATCTGTACACTGACTGTTGTCTCTCAGTCCCCTCTCTCTCAGGGAGATATCTGTACACTGACTGCTGTCTCTCTGTCCCCCCTCTCTCCCAGGGAGATATCTGTACACCGACTGGTGTCTCTCAGTCCCCTCTCTCTCAGGGAGATATCTGGACACTGATAGGTGTCTCTCAGTCCCCTCTCTCTGAGGGAGATATCTGTACACTGACTGCTGTCTCTCTGTCCTCCCTCTCTCTCAGGGAGATATCTGTACACTGACTGGTGTCTCTCAGTCCCTCTCTCTCAGGGAGATATCTGTACACTGACTGGTGTCTCTCAGTCCCCGCTCTCTCAGGGAGATATCTGTACACTGACTGGTGTCTCTCAGTCCCCTCTCTCTCTCAGGGAGCTACCTGTACACTGACTGCTGTCTCTCAGTCCCCTCTCTCTCAGGGAGGTATCTGCACACTGACTGCTGTCTCTCTGTCCCCCCTCTCTCTCTCAGGGAGATATCTGTACACTGACTGGTGTCTCTCAGCCCCCTCTCTCTCAGGGAGATATCTGTACACTGACTGCTGTCTCTCTGTCCCCCCTCTCTCTCTCAGGGAGCTACCTGTACACTGACTGGTGTCTCTCAGTCCCTCTCTCTCAGGGAGATATCTGTACACTGACTAGTGTCTCAGTCCCCCCTCTCTCTCAGGGAGATATCTGTGCACTGGCTGGTGTCTCTCAGTCCCCTCTCTCTCAGGGAGATATCTGTACAATGACTGGTGTATCTCAGTCCCCTCTCTCTCACGGAGATATCTGTACACTGACTGGTGTCTCTCAGCCCCCTCTCTCTCTCAGGGAGAAATCTGTACACTGACTGGTGTCTCTCAGTCCCCTCTCTCTCTCAGGGAGATATCTGTACACTGACTGGTGTCTCTCAGTCCCCTCTCTCTCAGGGAGATATCTGTACACTGACTGGTGTCTCTCAGTACCCTCTCTCTCTCAGGGAGATATCTGTACACTGACAGGTGTCTCTCAGTCCCCTCTCTCTCGGGGAGATATCTGTTCACTGACTGGTGTCTCTCAGTCCCCTCTCTCTCTCAGGGAGATATCTGTACACTGCCTGGTGTCTCTCAGTCCCCTCTCTCTCTCAGGGAGATATCTGTACACTGACTGGTGTCTCTCAGTCCCCTCTCTCTCAGGGAGATATCTGTACACTGACTGCTGTCTCTCTGTCCCCTCTCTCTCTCAGGGAGATATCTGTACACTGACTGGTGTCTCTCAGTCCCCTCTCTCTCAGGGAGATATCTGTACACTGACTGGTGTCTCTCAGTCCCCTCTCGCTCTCAGGGAGATATCTGTACACTGACTGGTGTCTCTCAGTCCCCTCTCTCTCAGCAAGATATCTGTACACTGACTGCTGTCTCTCTGTCCCCCCTCTCTCTCAGGGAGATGTCTGTACACCGACTGGTGTCTCTCAGTCCCCTCTCTCTCAGGGAGATATCTGTACACTGACAGGTGTCTCTCAGTCCCCTCTCTCTGAGGGAGATATCTGTACACTGACTGCTGTCTCTCTGTCCTCCCTCTCTCTCAGGGAGATATCTGTACACTGACTGGTGTCTCTCAGTCCCCTCTCTCTCAGGGAGATATCTGTACACTGACTGGTGTCTCTCAGTCCCCGCTCTCTCAGGGAGATATCTGTACACTGACTGGTGTCTCTCAGTCCCCTCTCTCTCTCAGGGAGCTACCTGTACACTGACTGGTGTCTCTCAGTCCCCTCTCTCTCAGGGAGGTATCTGCACACTGACTGCTGTCTCTCTGTCCCCCCTCTCTCTCTCAGGGAGATATCTGTACACTGACTGGTGTCTCTCAGTCCCCTCTCTCTCAGGGAGATATCTGTACACTGACTGCTGTCTCTCTGTCCCCCCTCTCTCTCTCAGGGAGCTACCTCTACACTGACTGGTGTCTCTCAGTCCCCTCTCGCTCTCAGGGAGATATCTGTACACTGACTGGTGTCTCTCAGTCTCCTCTCTCACAGGGAGATATCTGTACACTGACTGGTGTCTCTCAGTCACAGCTCTCTCAGGGAGATATCTGTACACTGACTGGTGTCTCTCAGTCCCCTCTCTCTCTCAGGGACCTACCTGTACACTGACTGGTGTCTCTGAGTCCCCTCTCGCTCTCAGGGAGATATCTGTACACTGACTGGTGTCTCTCAGTCTCCTCTCTCACAGGGAGATATCTGTACACTGACTGGTGTCTCTCAGTCACAGCTCTCTCAGGGAGATATCTGTACACTGACTGGTGTCTCTCAGTCCCCTCTCTCTCTCAGGGAGCTACCTGTACACTGACTGGTGTCTCTCAGTCCCCTCTCTCTCAGGGAGGTATCTGCACACTGACTGCTGTCTCTCTGTCCCCCCTCTCTCTCTCAGGGAGATATCTGTACACTGACTGGTGTCTCTCAGCCCCCTCTCTCTCTCAGGGAGATATCTGTACACTGACTGCTGTCTCTCTGTCCCCTCTCTCTCTCAGGGAGATATCTGTACACTGACTGGTGTCTCTCAGTCCCCTCTCTCTCAGCGAGATATCTGTACACTGACTGGTGTCTCTCAGTCCCCTCTCGCTCTCAGGGAGATATCTGTACACTGACTGTTGTCTCTCAGTCCCCTCTCTCTCAGGGAGATATCTGTACACTGACTGCTGTCTCTCTGTCCCCCCTCTCTCTCAGGGAGATATCTGTACACCGACTGGTGTCTCTCAGTCCCCTCTCTCTCAGGGAGATATCTGTACACTGATAGGTGTCTCTCAGTCCCCTCTCTCTGAGGGAGATATCTGTACACTGACTGCTGTCTCTCTGTCCTCCCTCTCTCTCAGGGAGATATCTGTACACTGACTGGTGTCTCTCAGTCCCTCTCTCTCAGGGAGATATCTGTACACTGACTGGTGTCTCTCAGTCCCCGCTCTCTCAGGGAGATATCTGTACACTGACTGGTGTCTCTCAGTCCCCTCTCTCTCTCAGGGAGCTACCTGTACACTGACTGCTGTCTCTCAGTCCCCTCTCTCTCAGGGAGGTACCTGCACACTGACTGCTGTCTCTCTGTCCCCCCTCTCTCTCTCAGGGAGATATCTGTACACTGACTGGTGTCTCTCAGCCCCCTCTCTCTCAGGGAGATATCTGTACACTGACTGCTGTCTCTCTGTCCCCCCTCTCTCTCTCAGGGAGCTACCTGTACACTGACTGGTGTCTCTCAGTCCCTCTCTCTCAGGGAGATATCTGTACACTGACTAGTGTCTCAGTCCCCCCTCTCTCTCAGGGAGATATCTGTGCACTGGCTGGTGTCTCTCAGTCCCCTCTCTCTCAGGGAGATATCTGTACACTGACTGGTGTATCTCAGTCCCCTCTCTCTCAGGGAGATATCTGTACACTGACTGGTGTCTCTCAGCCCCCTCTCTCTCTCAGGGAGAAATCTGTACACTGACTGGTGTCTCTCAGTCCCCTCTCTCTCTCAGGGAGATATCTGTACACTGACTGGTGTCTCTCAGTCCCCTCTCTCTCAGGGAGATATCTGTACACTGACTGGTGTCTCTCAGTACCCTCTCTCTCTCAGGGAGATATCTGTACACTGACAGGTGTCTCTCAGTCCCCTCTCTCTCGGGGAGATATCTGTTCACTGACTGGTGTCTCTCAGTCCCCTCTCTCTCTCAGGGAGATATCTGTACACTGCCTGGTGTCTCTCAGTCCCCTCTCTCTCTCAGGGAGATATCTGTACACTGACTGGTGTCTCTCAGTCCCCTCTCTCTCAGGGAGATATCTGTACACTGACTGCTGTCTCTCTGTCCCCTCTCTCTCTCAGGGAGATATCTGTACACTGACTGGTGTCTCTCAGTCCCCTCTCTCTCAGGGAGATATCTGTACACTGACTGGTGTCTCTCAGTCCCCTCTCTCTCTCAGGGAGATATCTGAACACTGACTGGTGTCTCTGAGTCCCCTCTCTCTCAGGGGGATATCTGTACACTGACTGGTGTCTCTCAGTCCCCTCTCGCTCTTAGGGAGATATCTGTACACTGACTGGTGTCTCTCAGTCCCCTCTCTCTCAGGGAGATATCTGTACACTGACTGCTGTCTCTCTGTCCCCCCTCTCTCTCAGGGAGATGTCTGTACACCGACTGGTGTCTCTCAGTCCCCTCTCTCTCAGGGAGATATCTGTACACTGACAGGTGTCTCTCAGTCCCCTCTCTCTGAGGGAGATATCTGTACACTGACTGCTGTCTCTCTGTCCTCCCTCTCTCTCAGGGAGATATCTGTACACTGACTGGTGTCTCTCAGTCCCCTCTCTCTCAGGGAGATATCTGTACACTGACTGGTGTCTCTCAGTCCCCGCTCTCTCAGGGAGATATCTGTACACTGACTGGTGTCTCTCAGTCCCCTCTCTCTCTCAGGGAGCTACCTGTACACTGACTGGTGTCTCTCAGTCCCCTCTCTCTCAGGGAGGTATCTGCACACTGACTGCTGTCTCTCTGTCCCCCCTCTCTCTCTCAGGGAGATATCTGTACACTGACTGGTGTCTCTCAGTCCCCTCTCTCTCAGGGAGATATCTGTACACTGACTGCTGTCTCTCTGTCCCCCCTCTCTCTCTCAGGGAGCTACCTGTACACTGACTGGTGTCTCTCAGTCCCCTCTCGCTCTCAGGGAGATATCTGTACACTGACTGGTGTCTCTCAGTCTCCTCTCTCACAGGGAGATATCTGTACACTGACTGGTGTCTCTCAGTCACAGCTCTCTCAGGGAGATATCTGTACACTGACTGGTGTCTCTCAGTCCCCTCTCTCTCTCAGGGACCTACCTGTACACTGACTGGTGTCTCTCAGTCCCTTCTCTCAGGGAGATATCTGCACACTGACTGCTGTCTCTCTGTCCCCCCTCTCTCTCTCAGGGAGATATCTGTACACTGACTGGTGTCTCTCAGTCCCCTCTCTCTCAGGGAGATATCTGTACACTGACTGCTGTCTCTCTGTCCCCCCTCTCTCTCTCAGGGAGCTACCTGTACACTGACTGGTGTCTCTCAGTCCCTCTCTCTCAGGGAGATATCTGTACACTGACTGGTGTCTCTCATTCCCCTCTCTCTCTCAGGGAGATATCTGTACACTGACTGGTGTCTCTCATTCTCCTCTCTCTCAGGGAGATATCTGTACACTGACTGGTGTCTCTCAGTCCCCTCTCTCTCTCAGGGAGATATCTGTACACTGACTGGTGTCTCTCAGCCCCCTCTCTCTCTCAGGGAGATATCTGTACACTGCCTGGTGTCTCTCAGTCCCCTCTCTCTCTCAGGGAGATATCTGTACACTGGCTGGTGCCTCTCAGTCCCCTCTCTCTCAGGGAGATATCTGTACACTGCCTGGTGTCTCTCAGTCCCCTCTCTCTCAGGGAGATATCTGTACACTGACTAGTGTCTCAGTCCCCCCTCTCTCTCAGGGAGATATCTGTGCACTGGCTGGTGTCTCTCAGTCCCCTCTCTCTCAGGGAGATATCTGTACACTGACTGGTGTATCTCAGTCCCCTCTCTCTCAGGGAGATATCTGTACACTGACTGGTGTCTCTCAGCCCCCTCTCTCTCTCAGGGAGAAATCTGTACACTGACTGGTGTCTCTCAGTCCCCTCTCTCTCTCAGGGAGATATCTGTACACTGACTGGTGTCTCTCAGTCCCCTCTCTCTCAGGGAGATATCTGTACACTGACTGGTGTCTCTCAGTACCCTCTCTCTCTCAGGGAGATATCTGTACACTGACAGGTGTCTCTCAGTCCCCTCTCTCTCGGGGAGATATCTGTTCACTGACTGGTGTCTCTCAGTCCCCTCTCTCTCTCAGGGAGATATCTGTACACTGCCTGGTGTCTCTCAGTCCCCTCTCTCTCTCAGGGAGATATCTGTACACTGACTGGTGTCTCTCAGTCCCCTCTCTCTCAGGGAGATATCTGTACACTGACTGCTGTCTCTCTGTCCCCTCTCTCTCTCAGGGAGATATCTGTACACTGACTGGTGTCTCTCAGTCCCCTCTCTCTCTCAGGGAGCTACCTGTACACTGACTGGTGTCTCTCAGTCCCCTCTCTCTCAGGGAGGTATCTGCACACTGACTGCTGTCTCTCTGTCCCCCCTCTCTCTCTCAGGGAGATATCTGTACACTGACTGGTGTCTCTCAGTCCCCTCTCTCTCAGGGAGATATCTGTACACTGACTGCTGTCTCTCTGTCCCCCCTCTCTCTCTCAGGGAGCTACCTGTACACTGACTGGTGTCTCTCAGTCCCCTCTCGCTCTCAGGGAGATATCTGTACACTGACTGGTGTCTCTCAGTCTCCTCTCTCACAGGGAGATATCTGTACACTGACTGGTGTCTCTCAGTCACAGCTCTCTCAGGGAGATATCTGTACACTGACTGGTGTCTCTCAGTCCCCTCTCTCTCTCAGGGACCTACCTGTACACTGACTGGTGTCTCTCAGTCCCTTCTCTCAGGGAGATATCTGCACACTGACTGCTGTCTCTCTGTCCCCCCTCTCTCTCTCAGGGAGATATCTGTACACTGACTGGTGTCTCTCAGTCCCCTCTCTCTCAGGGAGATATCTGTACACTGACTGCTGTCTCTCTGTCCCCCCTCTCTCTCTCAGGGAGCTACCTGTACACTGACTGGTGTCTCTCAGTCCCTCTCTCTCAGGGAGATATCTGTACACTGACTGGTGTCTCTCATTCCCCTCTCTCTCTCAGGGAGATATCTGTACACTGACTGGTGTCTCTCATTCCCCTCTCTCTCAGGGAGATATCTGTACACTGACTGGTGTCTCTCAGTCCCCTCTCTCTCTCAGGGAGATATCTGTACACTGACTGGTGTCTCTCAGCCCCCTCTCTCTCTCAGGGAGATATCTGTACACTGCCTGGTGTCTCTCAGTCCCCTCTCTCTCTCAGGGAGATATCTGTACACTGGCTGGTGCCTCTCAGTCCCCTCTCTCTCAGGGAGATATCTGTACACTGCCTGGTGTCTCTCAGTCCCCTCTCTCTCAGGGAGATATCTGTACACTGACTAGTGTCTCAGTCCCCCCTCTCTCTCAGGGAGATATCTGTGCACTGGCTGGTGTCTCTCAGTCCCCTCTCTCTCAGGGAGATATCTGTACACTGACTGGTGTATCTCAGTCCCCTCTCTCTCAGGGAGATATCTGTACACTGACTGGTGTCTCTCAGCCCCCTCTCTCTCTCAGGGAGAAATCTGTACACTGACTGGTGTCTCTCAGTCCCCTCTCTCTCTCAGGGAGATATCTGTACACTGACTGGTGTCTCTCAGTCCCCTCTCTCTCAGGGAGATATCTGTACACTGACTGGTGTCTCTCAGTACCCTCTCTCTCTCAGGGAGATATCTGTACACTGACAGGTGTCTCTCAGTCCCCTCTCTCTCGGGGAGATATCTGTTCACTGACTGGTGTCTCTCAGTCCCCTCTCTCTCTCAGGGAGATATCTGTACACTGCCTGGTGTCTCTCAGTCCCCTCTCTCTCTCAGGGAGATATCTGTACACTGACTGGTGTCTCTCAGTCCCCTCTCTCTCAGGGAGATATCTGTACACTGACTGCTGTCTCTCTGTCCCCTCTCTCTCTCAGGGAGATATCTGTACACTGACTGGTGTCTCTCAGTCCCCTCTCTCTCAGGGAGATATCTGTACACTGACTGGTGTCTCTCAGTCCCCTCTCGGTCTCAGGGAGATATCTGTACACTGACTGGTGTCTCTCAGTCCCCTCTCTCTCAGGGAGATATCTGTACACTGACTGCTGTCTCTCTGTCCCCCCTCTCTCTCAGGGAGATGTCTGTACACCGACTGGTGTCTCTCAGTCCCCTCTCTCTCAGGGAGATATCTGTACACTGACAGGTGTCTCTCAGTCCCCTCTCTCTGAGGGAGATATCTGTACACTGACTGCTGTCTCTCTGTCCTCCCTCTCTCTCAGGGAGATATCTGTACACTGACTGGTGTCTCTCAGTCCCCTCTCTCTCAGGGAGATATCTGTACACTGACTGGTGTCTCTCAGTCCCCGCTCTCTCAGGGAGATATCTGTACACTGACTGGTGTCTCTCAGTCCCCTCTCTCTCTCAGGGAGCTACCTGTACACTGACTGGTGTCTCTCAGTCCCCTCTCTCTCAGGGAGGTATCTGCACACTGACTGCTGTCTCTCTGTCCCCCCTCTCTCTCTCAGGGAGATATCTGTACACTGACTGGTGTCTCTCAGTCCCCTCTCTCTCAGGGAGATATCTGTACACTGACTGCTGTCTCTCTGTCCCCCCTCTCTCTCTCAGGGAGCTACCTGTACACTGACTGGTGTCTCTCAGTCCCCTCTCGCTCTCAGGGAGATATCTGTACACTGACTGGTGTCTCTCAGTCTCCTCTCTCACAGGGAGATATCTGTACACTGACTGGTGTCTCTCAGTCACAGCTCTCTCAGGGAGATATCTGTACACTGACTGGTGTCTCTCAGTCCCCTCTCTCTCTCAGGGACCTACCTGTACACTGACTGGTGTCTCTCAGTCCCCTCTCTCAGGGAGATATCTGCACACTGACTGCTGTCTCTCTGTCCCCCCTCTCTCTCTCAGGGAGATATCTGTACACTGACTGGTGTCTCTCAGTCCCCTCTCTCTCAGGGAGATATCTGTACACTGACTGCTGTCTCTCTGTCCCCCCTCTCTCTCTCAGGGAGCTACCTGTACACTGACTGGTGTCTCTCAGTCCCTCTCTCTCAGGGAGATATCTGTACACTGACTGGTGTCTCTCATTCCCCTCTCTCTCTCAGGGAGATATCTGTACACTGACTGGTGTCTCTCATTCCCCTCTCTCTCAGGGAGATATCTGTACACTGACTGGTGTCTCTCAGTCCCCTCTCTCTCTCAGGGAGATATCTGTACACTGACTGGTGTCTCTCAGCCCCCTCTCTCTCTCAGGGAGATATCTGTACACTGCCTGGTGTCTCTCAGTCCCCTCTCTCTCTCAGGGAGATATCTGTACACTGGCTGGTGCCTCTCAGTCCCCTCTCTCTCAGGGAGATATCTGTACACTGCCTGGTGTCTCTCAGTCCCCTCTCTCTCAGGGAGATATCTGTACACTGACTGGTGTCTCTCAGTCCCCTCTCTCTCTCAGGGAGATATCTGTACACTGACTGGTGTCTCTCAGTCCCCTCTCTCTCTCAGGGAGATATCTGTATACTGACTGGTGTCTCTCAGTCCCCTCTCTCTCAGGGAGATATCTGTACACTGACTGGTGTCTCTCAGTCCCCTCTCGCTCTCAGGGAGATATCTGTACACTGCCTGGTGTCTCTCAGTCCCTCTCTCTCAGGGAGATATCTGCACACTGACTGCTGTCTCTCTCTCCCCCCTCTCTCGCTCAGGGAGATATCTGTACACTGCCTGGTGTCTCTCAGTCCCCTCTCTGTCAGGGAGATATCTGTACACTGACTGGTGTCTCTCAGTCCCCTCTCTCTCAGGGAGATATCTGTACACTGACTGGTGTCTCTCAGTCCCCTCTCTCTCTCAGGGAGATATCTGTATACTGACTGGTGTCTCTCAGTCCCCTCTCTCTCAGGGAGCTACCTGTACACTGACTGGTGTCTCTCAGTCCCTCTCTCTCAGGGAGCTACCTGTACACTGACTGGTGTCTCTCAGTGCCCTCTCTCTCTCAGGGAGATATCTGTACACTGACTGGTGTCTCTCAGTCCCTCTCTCTCAGGGAGATATCTGTACACTGACTGGTGTCTCTCGGTGCCCTCTCTCTGAGGGAGATATCTGTACACTGACTGGTGTCTCTCAGTCCCCCCTCTCTCAGGGAGATATCAGTACACTGACTGGTGTCTCTCAGTCCCCTCTCTCTCTCAGGGAGATATCTGTACACTGACTGGTGTCTCTCAGTCCCCTCTCTCTCTCAGGGAGATATCTGTACACTGACTGGTGTCTCTCAGTCCCCCCTCTCTCAGGGAGATATCAGTACACTGACTGGTGTCTCTCAGTCCCCTCTCTCTCTCAGGGAGATATCTGTACACTGACTGGTGTCTCTCAGTCCCTCTCTCTCAGGGAGATATCTGTACACTGACTGGTGTCTCTCAGTCCCCTCTCTCTCTCAGGGAGATATCTGCACACTGACTGGTGTCTCTCAGTCCCCTCTCTCTCTCAGGGAGATATCTGTACACTGACTGGTGTCTCTCAGTCCTCTCTCTCTCAGGGGGATATCTGTACACTGACTGGTGTCTCTCAGTCCCCTCTCTCTCTCAGGGAGATATCTGTACACTGACTGGTGTCTCTCAGTCCCCCCTCTCTCTCAGGGAGATATCTGCACACTGACTGGTGTCTCTCAGTCCCCCCTCTCTCTCAGGGAGATATCTGTACACTGACTGGTGTCTTTCACAAATGCACGCTGCAGCTGTATGTAAAATTCTTTGGTTTGTTTGGAATAGGGATGGAATCACCCTGGGGCCCACCTGTGCCCCCAAGAAGCACGTGGTGTTCCTGAAGACGCACAAAACGGCAAGCAGCACTGTCCTCAACATCCTGTATCGGTACGGGGAAAGCAGGAATCTGACGTTCGCCTTGCCGACCCAGGACCATCTGGGCTATCCTAAAAGATTCAAGGCAGAATTTGTCAAGGACTTTGCTAAGAATCGTGACAAAGAGCACAATATCATCTGTAACCACATGAGATTCAATCTACCTGAGGTAATGCGATCTCGATGCAATGCTAACAATAACAAAAAAAGAGATGCTTATCGAAGCTTACCGCGAGAATGCCAGATGATAAAGGTTTGAAATTTGGTCTTCTTGCAAGGCTGACCTGATGAGTGCACGACGAAAAGCTTCGACAACACGTCTCTTTTTTCAGCAACACTCAAATTCTGCATTTCCAATCGACCAAATTGTAATATTCTACATCAATAAATAATGAAAAGCTTGTGGCTCAGTCCTGGGCGTTGCTTCGGTGGGGGTGCGGGGGGGGGGGGGGGGGGGGGATGTTGGTGAGACACACAGTTCTGCCAGAATGATCCCGGGGCTGAATCAGCAAACTGTTCTGTCCCCGAAGGAGGCGATTCGGTCCATCGTGACCGCCCTGGCTCTCCGAGAGCCGGTCTCCTGCCTTTCCCCCCGTACCCTTACACGCTGTCTCTATTTGAATAATCACCCTCTCGAACACCTCGATTGAACCTGCCTCCACCACACCTCCAGACAGTGCATTCCAGGCAAAGACTTATGATTCACTAGTTTCGGAACAAAGAACAAAGAAAAGTACAGCACAGGAACAGGCTCTTTGGCCGTCCAAGTCCCTGCCGATAATGATGCCCTCACTCGGTCCTTATCCCTCTATTTCCCCCCCGATTCATGGACCCATCCAGAGGCCTCTTAAATGTCGCTAATGTGCTGCTTCCACCACATCCTCTGGCAACGCGTCCCAGGCACCCACCACTCTCTCCGTGAGAAACGTACCCCGCACATCTCCTTTTAAACTTCCCCCCTCTCACCTTGAACCTGCGCCCCCTTGTAATCGACACCTCCGCCCTTGGAAAAAGCCTCTGACTATCCACCCTGTCCATACCTCACCTAACTCTGCAGACCTCTATCAGGTCTTCTACATTCCAACGAGTACAGTCCCAGTCTACTCAACCTCTCCTCGTAATCCAACCCCCTCAGCTTTGGGATTAACCTAGTGAATCTCCTCTGCACACCCTCCAGTGCCAGTACGTCCTTTCTCAAGTAAGGAGACCAAAACTGAACACAATACTCAAGGTGTGGCCTCACTAACACCTTATATAGTTGCAGCATAACCTCCCTAGTCTTAAACTCCATCCCTCTAGCAATGAAGGACAGAATTCCTTCTTAATCACCTGCTGCACCTGTAAACCAACTTTTTGCGACTCATGCACTAGCACACCCAGGTCTCTCTGCACAGCAGCATGTTTTCACAGATCACAGATCGCAGAATTGACAGTGCAGAAGGAGGCCATTCGGCCCATCGAGTCTGCACTGGCTCTTGGAAAGAGCACCCTACCCATGGTCAACACCTCAACCCTATCCCCATAACCCAGTAACCCCACCCAATGCTAAGGGCAATTTTGGACACTAAGGACAATTTATCGTGGCCAATCCACCTAACCTGCACATCTTTGGACTGTGGGAGGAAACCGGAGCACCCGGAGGAAACCCACGCACACACGGGGAGGATGTGCAGACTCCGCACAGACAGTGACCCAAGCCGGAATCGAACCTGGGACCCTGGAGCTGTGAAGCAATTGTGCTATCCACAATGCTACCGCGCTGCCCACAAAATCCCTCACTTGTAGATGCCGAAACCCATTCCCCCCTGGGAACTTAGTTTTAATATTTTATTATTTAAATAATAATCCCTTTTGCTGTTACTCCTACCAAAATGGATAACCTCACATTTGTCAACATTGTATTCCATCTGCCAGACCCTAGCCCATTCACTTAGCCTATCCAAATCCCTTTGCAGACTTCCAGTATCCTCTGCGCTTTTTGCTTTACCACTTATCTTAGTGTCGGCTGCAAACTTGGACACATTGCCCTTGGTCCCCCAACTCCAAATCATCTAGTTCTTCTCCTCCCCTCAGCCTCCGTCTTTCCAGTGAAAACAATCCTCGTTTATTCAATCTCTCCTCAGAGCCAACACCCTGGAGACCAGGCAACATCCTGGTCAACCTTCTTTGCACTCTCTCCAAAGCTTCCATGTCCTTCTGATAATGTGGTGACCAGAACTGCACGCAATACTCCAAATGCGCCCCCCCTCCCCCCACACCCCCACACTGCTGACAGCTAAATTTTTCTCGAGGAAATCGATGAACGGCTGCCCCTCCTATCCAGCCCCTACAACGGACCGCTCGAGGCGAATTCCTTTTTCTCAAGTCTGAGAAATCCCGCCATGTTGCTAACCCACCCCCCCCGTCTTCAGGGGCTCCGAGTCCCTCCACCCTAGTAAGATCTGTCTCCCGGGCCACCAGGGAGGCAAAGGCCAGGACGTCGGCCTCTCTCACCCCCCTGGGCTCCCGGGCCTGCCGACACACCACAAATCGCCACCTCTGGACTCGGCGCCCCCCTCCCTTGTAAGGCCTCTGATGTGACCCCCCTGCCAGAAACCCCTCAGTCTCGGACATGCCCAAAACACATGGACTTGGTTCGCAGGGCCCCTTGCACAGCGCCTATAGCTATCCTCCACACCCTTAAAGAGCCTGCTCATTCGGGCCACAGTCGACCACAGTGGAGCACCTTAAACTGTATCAGAGTAAGCCTGGCACACGACGAGGATGCAGTAACTCTCTACAGGGCCTACTCGTTAACTCAGCCTCCAACTCCCCCCCACCAAGCCTTCTTCCTACTTTCTCTTTACCTCCCCTATCGGGGCTCCCTCCCACCCCATCAGCTCCTTATAGATCTTTGAGACCTTCCCCTCTCCTACTCCTCTTCTCGACACCACCTTATCCTGTAGCTCCTGGAGCGCAGGTGGGGGAAGTTCGAAACCTGCCTCCGCACAAAATCCCTCACTTGAAGATGCCGAAACCCATTCCCCCCCTGGGAACTCAAATTCCTCCTCCAGCTCCCCCGGACTCGGGAAACTCTCTTCAATAAAGAGATCCCCAACTCTCTCGATCCCCGCCCGCTGCCGCCTCCGAAACCCCCCTGTCCAGCCTCCCCGCGGGGCGGAAGGGAGGTTGTCACATATCAGTGCCGACACCAACGCCCCCTCCAACCCCATGTGCTGTCCCCACGCCCTCAGGGCTGCCACTGCTCCCGGGCTTATGGAGTACCGAGCCGGCGAGGGCCACGGTTAACAATGCCCCCAAATTTGTGTCTTTACACGAGGCTGCCTCCACCCACTCCTATAACGACCCCACCCCCACCACCCACTTCCTGACCATCGCAATATTCGCCGCCCAGTAGTAATTAATGAAATTCGGAAGAGACGACCCCCATCATGCCCCGCTCCATCAGCGCCTTCTTCGCCCAAACAAATCCCGAGACCTCTGCATTCACTTTTTGAAAGAACGCCTCGGGGATAAAAATTGGCAGGCTCTGAAAAACAAACAAAACCTTCGGGAGGACCGTCATTTTAACTGTCCAAACTCGCCCCGCCAGTGACAATGGGAGTGCGTCCCACCTCCAAAAGAATCCCCGTGACGCACGAATCGGAGGCGGCACCGCTTTTCGCGATGCTCCGCCCTCTGAGCAGTGGTGTACTCTAGGAGTACGCCGCGCGCCTTATCCACGCCTCAGGCCATTGCCTGAGCGATGCTCCGTCCCCGACCGGCAGAGTTCCCGGCGGCGCGGGACACGCGTGGTCTCACCCGTCGGGAATTGTGGGCTTAAATGGGGTGCTCTTCCCAAGAGCCGGTGCAGACTCGATGGGCTGAATGGCCTCCTTCTGCACTGTAAATTCCATGACTCTATGAGAGCATTGGTGGTAATGGAAACGATTGGATTACTCTTCTGAGAGCTTGCATGTCTGGATGGTCGGAATGGCCCCTTTCCAGCAAGCAACGATTATATTACTGGCTAGCCTGAATGTGCTGTCATCCTCAACTGAGAGTAAATGTCTTTCTCACCCTGTAGGTGAAGAGAGTGATGCCAAATGGCTCATTTTATTTCTCCATCGTGCGGAATCCTGTCCGATTGGCGGAGTCCTCGTTCGCGTACTATCACTCCGTGTCGCCTGCCTTTAAGAGGGCGGCGAGCCTGGGCGAGTTTGTGTTGCACGCTGACTCGTACTACAAGAGACAGGAGCGGAACAGCCACTACACTCGAAATCTCATGTGGTTCGACTTTGGCTACGACAACAACATGATGGACGGCCCCGGCTTCAATGCCAGCACTGCCCTCGGGGAGCTGGAGAGGACCTTTGACCTCATCCTGGTTGCCGAGTATTTCGACGAGTCGATGGTCCTGCTCAGGGAGGCCCTGTGCTGGGAGTTGGAGGACGTGGTGTACTTCAGGCTCAATGCCCGGAGCAGTGCCTCGGTCAGCTCGCTGAACGCCACCACAGCCGACAGGGTGAGGGTATGGAACTGGCTGGATTTGAAGCTCTACTGCCACTTCAACGCCTCCTTCTGGCAGCGGGTGGCCACCTACGGGCACGAGAGGATGCAGCAGGACCTCGGCCGCCTGAGGGAACTGCGCCAGCGCCTGAGCGCCACCTGCCTCCAGGGCGGCACCCCCGTGGAGGGCGAGCGGGTGACGAGTAACGCACTTCGGCCCGACAACTTTGGCAAGGCTAAGATCCTGGGCTACATTCTCAGGGCCAATTTGAGCAGCAGCGCCCGGGAGCTGTGCCAACGGATGGTGCTCCCGGAACGCTATCACCTGCACCACTTGCAGTCCCTGCTCCCACCCGTGACCCCAAAGGCCGTCGGAAAATGGGGGGGAAAACCACCAGTGACGATGGGCCGCCGATCATGAGGGGTGGGGGGGTGAGGGGGGGGGGGGGGGGGGGGGAATTGGACCTAATAGGGAGGGAGGCGGCTGCTCAGGGCGTAACTAAATTAGCGAGAACGTGCAAACCCTCCGGGGCAGACCTCCGAAAATGCTCAACAAGTTCCACCCCCGTAATTTGGGGAGTGGCCAGTTGGTAGAGGTAATGGTTGGTGAGGTGCAATTCTAACCGCTCCTCAGAAAACGCCATGTGTGCTACCCCGCTGTGCCAATTGAGTAGTTTCTCCTGCAAAGAAGTCCAAGCATGCCCAAATAGCGACTGATGGGGAAAAAAAGATATGGAAGTCAACCACGAGGAATTGGTGGGTGACACGATCGATGGGAAGCCGGATTAACCCATGTGAGAGAGATAGAGAGAGAGAGAGATAGAGAGAGGGAGGGAGGGGGGGGGGCGGGTCAGAAGGTTAGGAGTTTTCTATAGGCCCCCCAATAGTAGCAGAGATGTGGAGGAACAGATTGGGAAACAGATTTTGGAAAGGTGCAGAAGTCATAGGGTAGTAGTCATGGGCGACTTTAACTTCCCAAATATTGAGTGGAAACTCTTTAGATCAAATAGTTTGGATGGGGTGGTGTTTGTGCAGTGTGTCCAGGAAGCTTTTCTAACACAGTATGTAGATTGTCCTACCAGAGGAGGGGCAATATTGGATTTAGTACTGGGTAATGAACCAGGGCAAGTGATAGATTTGTTAGTGGGGGAGCATTTTGGAGATAGTGACCACAATTCTGTGACTTTCACTTTAGTAATGGAGAGGGATAGGTATGTGCAACAGGGCAAGGTTTACAATTGGGGGAAGGGTAAATACGATGTTGTCAGACAAGAATTGAAGTGCATAAGTTGGGAACATAGGCTGGCAGGGAAGGACACAAGTGAAATGTGGAACTTGTTCAAGGAACAGGTGCTACGTGTCCTTGATATGTATGTCCCTGTCAGGCAGGGAAGAGATGGTCAAGTGAGGGAACCATGGTTGACAAGAGAGGTTGAATGTCTTGTTAAGAGGAAAAAGGTGGCTTATGTAAGGCTGAGGAAACAAGGTTCAGACAGGGCATTGGAGAGATACAAGATAGCCAGGAGGGAACTGAAGAAAGGGATTAGGAGAGCTAAGAGAGGGCATGAACAATCTTTGGCGGGTAGGATCAAGGAAAACCCCAAGGCCTTTTACACATATGAGAATGACTAGAGCGAGGGTAGGTCCGATCAAGGACAGTAGCGGGAGATTGTGTATTGAGTCTGAAGAGATAGGAGAGGTCTTGAATGAGTACTTTTCTTCTGTATTTACAAATGAGAGGGGCGATATTGTTGGAGAGGACAGTGTGAAACAGATTGGTAAGCTCGAGGAAATACTTGTTAGGAAGGAAGATGTGTTGGGCATTTTGAAAAACTTGAGGATAGACAAGTCCCCCGGGCCTGACGGGATATATCCAAGGATTCTATGGGAAGCAAGAGATGAAATTGCAGAGCCGTTGGCAATTATCTTTTCGTCCTCACTGTCAACAGGGGTGGTACCAGGGGATTGGAGAGTGGCGAATGTCGTGCCCCTGTTCAAAAAAGGAACTAGGGATAACCCTGGGAATTACAGGCCAGTTAGTCTTACTTCGGTGGTAGGCAAAGTAATGGAAAGGGTACTGAAGGATAGGATTTCTGAGCATCTGGAAAGACACTGCTTGATTAGGGATAGTCAGCACGGATTTGTGAGGGGTAGGTCTTGCCTTACAAATCTTATTGAATTCTTTGAGGAGGTGACCAAGCATGTGGATGAAGGTAAAGCAGTGGATGTAGTGTACATGGATTTTAGTAAGGCATTTGATAAAGTTCCCCATGGTAGGCTTCTGCACAAAGTAAGGAGGCATGGGATAGTGGGAAATTTGGCCAGTTGGATAACGAACTGGCTAACCGATAGAAGTCAGAGAGTGGTGGTGGATGGCAAATATTCAGCCTGGATCCCAGTTACCAGTGGTGTACCGCAGGGATCAGTTCTGGGTCCTCTGCTGTTTGTGATTTTCATTAATGACTTGGATGAGGGAGTTGAAGGGTGGGTCAGTAAATTTGCAGACGATACGAAGATTGGTGGAGTTGTGGATAGTAAGGAGGGCTGTTGTCGGCTGCAAAGAGACATAGATAGGATGCAGAGCTGGGCTGAGAAGTGGCAGATGGAGTTTAACCCTGAAAAGTGTGAGGTTGTCCATTTTGGAAGGACAAATATGAATGCGGAATACAGGGTTAACGGTAGAGTTCTTGGCATTGTGGAGGAGCAGAGAGACCTTGGGGTCTATGTTCATACATCTTTGAAAGTTGCCACTCAAGTGGATAGAGCTGTGAAGAAGGCCTATGGTGTGCTCGCGTTCATTAACAGAGGGATTGAATTTAAGAGCCGTGAGGTGATGATGCAGCTGTACAAAACTTTGGTAAGGCCACATTTGGAGTACTGTGTACAGTTCTGGTCGCCTCATTTTAGGAAGGATGTGGAAGCTCTGGAAAAGGTGCAAAGAAGATTTACCAGGATGTTGCCTGGAATGGAGAGTAGGTCTTACGAGGAAAGGTTGAGGGTGCTAGGCCTTTTCTCATTAGAGCGGAGAAGGATGAGGGGCGACTTGATAGAGGTTTATAAGATGATCAGGGGAATAGATAGAGTAGACAGTCAGAGACTTTTTCCCCAGGTGGAACACACCATTACAAGGGGACATAAATTTAAGGTGAAAGGTGGAAGATATAGGAGGGATATCAGAGGTAGGTTCTTTACCCAGAGAGTAGTGGGGGCATGGAATGCACTGCCTGTGGAAGTAGTTGAGTCGGAAACATTAGGGACCTTCAAGCAGCTGTTGGATAGGTACATGGATTACGGGAAAATGATATAGTGTAGATTTATTTGTTCTTAAGGGCAGCACGGTAGCATTGTGGATAGCACAATTGCTTCACAGATCCATGGTCCCAGGTTCGATTCCGGCTTGGGTCACTGTCTGTGCGGAGTCTGCACGTCCTCCCCGTGTCTGCGTGGGTTTCCTCCGGGTGCTCCGGTTTCCTCCCACAGTCCAAAGATGTGCGGGTTAGGTGAATTGGCCAATGATAAATTGCTCTTAATGTCCAAATTGCCCTTGGTGTTGGGTGGATGTGTTGAGTTTGGGTAGGGTGCTCTTTCCAAGAGCTGGTGCAGACTCAGGGGGCCGAGTGGCCTCCTTCTGCACTGTAGATTCAATGATAATCTATGATTAATCTAGGACAAAGGTTCGGCACAACATCGTGGGCCGAAGGGCCTGTTCTGTGCTGTATTTTCTATGTTCTATGTTCTATGTTCTATGTTACACGGATACGTCGGGAAAGGCTGATGCGGGGGCACAAATGAACCAGTTAGGCCCAATGATCTTCTTCCGTGCTGTGAATTCACCCCAATATCGGTCACTGAAAGAGCGGAGGAGGCGATGAAACACCTTGTGCTGGACTCCATCCTCGACGGTGTATGATCGAGCAGAGGGGCCCAAGCTGGAGTACGATCGGATGGGTAAGAGATCTGGAAGAAGGAACTGAAGGCACTGTTGCTAAGTTTGCAGATGATACAAAGATCTGTAGAGGGACGGGTAGTATTGAGGAAGCAGGCGGGCTGCAGAAGGACCTGGGCAGGCTGGGAGAGTGGGCAAGGAAGTGGCAGATGGAATACAAAGTGGAAAAGTGTGAGGTTATGCACTTTGGAAGGAGGAATGGAGACATAGAGTATTTTCAAAATGGGGAAATGCTTAGGAAATCAGAAGCACAAAGGGACTTGGGAGTCCTAGTTCACGATTCTCTTAAGGTTAACATAGAACATAGAACATAGAACGATATAGCGCAGTACAGGCCCTTCGGCCCACAATGTTGCACCGACATGGGAAGTCAAAAAACAAAAGCCATCTAACCTACACTATGCCATTATCATCCATATGCTTATCCAATAAACTTTTAACCGCCCTCAATGTTGGCGAGTTCACTACTATTGCAGGTAGGGCATTCCACGGCCTCACTACTCTGCGTAAAGAACCTACCTCTGACCTCTGTCCTATATCTATTACCCCTCAGCTTAAGGCCATGTCCCCTCATGCTAGCCATTTCCATCCGCGGGAGAAGGCTCTCACTGTCCACCCTATCTAACCCCCTGATCATTTTGTATGCCTCTATTAAGTCTCCTCTTAACCTTCTTCTCTCCAACGAAAACAACCTCAAGTCCATCAGCCTTTCCTCATAAGATTTTCCCTCCATACCAGGCAACATCCTGGTAAATCTCCTCTGCACCCGCTCCAAAGCTTCCACGTCCTTCCTATAATGCGGTGACCAGAACTTTACGCAATACTCCAAATGCGGCCGTACCAGAGTTTTGTACAGCTGCAACATGACCTCATGACTCCGGAACTCAATCCCTCTACCAATAAAGGCCAACACTCCATAGGCCTTCTTCACAACCCTATCAACCTGGGTGGCAACTTTCAGGGATCTATGTACATGGACACCTAGATCCCTCTGCTCATCCACACTTCCAAGAACTTTACCATTAGCCAAATATTCCGCATTCCTGTTATTCCTTCCAAAGTGAATCACCTCACACTTCTCTACATTAAACTCCATTTGCCACCTCTCAGCCTAGCTCTGCAGCTTATCTATGTCCCTCTGTAACCTGCTACATCCTTCCGCACTGTCGACAACACCACCGACTTTAGTGTCGTCTGAAAATTTACTCACCCACCCTTCTGCGCCTTCCTCTAGGTCATTGATAAAAATGACAAACAGCAGCGTCCCCAGAACAGATCCTTGTGGTACGCCACTTGTAACTGAACTCCATTCTGAACATTTCCCATCAACCACCACCCTCTGTCTTCTTTCAGCTAGCCAATTTCTGATCCACATCTCTAAATCACCCTCAATCCCCAGCCTCCGTATTTTCTGCAATAGCCTACCGTGGGGAACCTTATCAAATGCTTTACTGAAATCCATATACACCACATCAACTGCTCTACCCTCATCTACCTGTTCAGTCACCTTCTCAAAGAACTCGATAAGGTTTGTGAGGCATGACCTACCCTTCACAAAGCCATGCTGACTATCCCTAATCATATTATTCCTATCTAGATGATTATAAATCTTGTCTCTTATAATCCCCTCCAAGACTTTACCCACAACAGACGTGAGGCTCACCGGTCTATAGTTGCCGGGGTTGTCTCTACTCCCCTTCTTGAACAAAGGGACCACATTTGCTATCCTCCAGTCCTCTGGCACTATTCCTGTAGCCAATGATGACATAAAAATCAAAGCCAAAGGCCCAGCAATCTCTTCCCTGGCTTCCCAGAGAATCCTAGGATAAATCCCATCAGGCCCCGGGGACTTATCTATTTTCAGCCTGTCCAGAATTGCCAACACCTCTTCCCTACGTACCTCAATGCCATCTATTCTAATAGCCTGGGTCTCAGCATTCTCCTCCACAACATTATCTTTTTCCTGAGTGAATACTGACGAAAAATATTCGTTTAGTATCTCGCCTATCTCTTCAGACTCCACACACAACTTCCCGTCCCTGTCCTTGACTGGCCCTACTCTTACCCTAGTCATTCTTTTATTCCTGACATACCTATAGAAAGTTTTTGGGTTTTCCTTGATCCTACCTGCCAAATACTTCTCATGTTCCCTCCTTGCTCGTCTTAGCTCTCTCTTTAGATCCTTCCTCGCTACTTTGTAACTATCAAGCGCCCCAACTGAAACTTCACTCCTCATCTTCACATAGGCCTCCTTCTTCCTCTTAACAAGAGATTCCACTTCTTTGGTAAACCACGGTTACCTCGCTCGACGCCTTCCTCCCTGCCTGACCGGTACGTACTTATCAAGAACACGCAGTAGCTGTTCCTTAAACCAGCTCCACATATCCAGTGTGCCCAACACTTGCAGCCTACTTCTCCATCCTATCCCCCCCAAGTCATGTCTAATGGCATCATAATTGCCCTTCCCCCAGCTATAACACTTGCCCCGCGGGGTATAATTATCCCTTTCCATCACTAACGTAAACGTCACCGAATTGTGGTCATTGTCCCCAAAGTGCTCTCCTACCTCCAAATCTAACACCTGGCCTGGTTCATTACTCAAAACCAAATCCAATGTGGCCTCTCCTCTAGTTGGCCTGTCAACATCTGGTGTCAGGAAACCCTCCTGCACACATTGTACAAAAAACGACCCATCTAATGTACTCGAACTATATCTTTTCCAGTCAATATTTGGAAAGTTAAAGTCTCCCATAATAACTACCCTGTTACTTTCGCTCTTATCCAGAATCATCTTCGCCATCCTTTCCTCTACATCCCTAGAACTATTTGGAGGCCTATAGAAAACTCCCAACAGGGTGACCTCTCCTTTCCTGTTTCTAACCTCAGCCCATACTACCTCGGAAGAAGAGTCCCCATCTAGCATCCTCTCCGCCACCGTAATACTGTTTTTGACTAGCAGCGCCACACCTCCCCCTCTTTTGCCTCCTTCTCTGAGCTTACTAAAACACCTAAACCCTGGAACCTGCAACAACCATTCCTGTCCTTGCTCTATCCATGTCTCCAAAATGGCCACAACATCGAAGTCCCAGGTACCAACCCATGCTGCCAGTTCCCCTACCTTATTTTGTATACTCCTGGCATAACGTGCAGGTTCAGTCGGCAGTTAGGAAGGCAAATGCAATGTTCATGTCGAGGGCTAGAATACAAGAGCAGGGATGTACTTCTGAGGCTGTGTAAGGCTCTGGTCAGACCCCATTTGGAGTATTGTGAGCAGTTTTGGGCCTAAGGAAGGATGTGCCGGCCTTGGAAAGAGTCCAGAGGAGGTTCACAAGAATGATCCCTGGAATTAAGAGCTTGTCGTATGAGGAACGGTTGAGGACTCTGGGTCTGTACTTGTTGGAGTTTAGAAGGATGAGGGGGGATCTTATTGAAACTTACAGGATACTGCGAGGCCTGGATAGAGTGAACGTGGAGAGGGGGCTGTAGGAAAAACTAGAAGCAGAGGACACCATCTCAGACTGAAGGGACGATCCTTTAAAACAGGGATGAGGAGGAATTTCTTCAGCCAGAGGGTGGGGAATCTGTGGAACTCTTTGCCGCAGAAGGCTGTGGAGGCCAAATCACTGAGTGTCTTTAAGACAGAGATAGATAGGTTTTTGATTAATGAGGGGATCAGGGGTTATGGGGAGAAGGCAGGAGAACGGGGATGAGAAACATATCAGCCATGATTGAATGGCGGAGCAGACTCGATGGGCCGAGTGGCCTAATTCTGCTTCTATGTCTTATTGTCTAAAATTGGAAGCAGATGAGGACAATGGAATTGAGGCACCTACATTCATCCACAAAAAAAAGAAGGTTTCACAATCAGAGGGCCAAGAATGGTGCCGTGGGACGTGGTAAGAGTATTGAAAGCTGCTTGGGAAAATCAAATCCTTCTTTTCCAATGTTAGATTCCATTTGTGCATCACTGTATTTGCCTTCTACTGCTGCTCTGGTCAATCATTTAATTGTAAATAAACTTGATTCGCCATCTTAACCTGCACCAAGATGGCATTAGTGCCTGACCATTTCACAAAAACAGTATTTGAACTTTAGTTGTGCAAGATTTCTACTTCTATATTCAGTGAACCTTAGCAATGGTGGGGTGGGAGGTGGTAGAACCGGACTCTGTGTAATAGTTTAAAAAACAGGGTAGCAATCAAGTCGGTGGCTGCTTTGTCCTGGATGGTGTCGAGCTCCTCGGGTGTTGCTGGAGCCGCCGCGCTCACCAGAAACGCGGAGACTGCTCCACCCCACTCCTGACCTGTGGCGTGTCGATCGCGAACAGGCTTTGGGGAGTCAGGAGGTGAGCCCCTCTCCGCAGGACTCCCCAGCCTCCGAGACTCAGCCCATGCACACAGGGGCAGTTTTACAGGCTGCTCCTCAGACACTAACTGTGCTTGAAGCAGGGGGCCTGTGAGCCCAAATAGGATAAACTCCCAAGTCCCACATTTTTCTAAGGAGCCTAATCTGAAGCGTTTGGTTCCGAGCGAAGACGGGTATGTGAGGCATGGTTCAGATATCAGCCCTATCTCTGCGTATTGAACTTCCTGTCGGCCAACAATTGCCAATTGTGCCTTTGGACAATAGCTTCTTCAGACTAATGGGTCGCTCCTCTCAAAACGAAGAGCGGAGCTAAATTCATTAATTGGTCTGTGTTTCCCCACTACAGTGGGAGCATTGTCCACAGTTCCTGCCAATCCCGTCGCTCGGTATTACATCCCATCGGAGGGGAACAACATAGGTTCACTGAGGACTGAGAGGCTACAGGGGCTGGTTTAGCACAGTGTGCTAAACAGCTGGCTTGTAATGCAGAACAATGCCAGCAGCGCGGGTTCAATTCCCGGACCAGCCTCCCCGAACAGGCGCCGGAATGTGGCGACTAGGGGCTTTTCACAGTAACAGTTGCTTCACAGCGCCAGGGGTCCCGGGGTCGATCCCGGCCTCGGGTGACTGTCTGCGCGGAGCTTCTCCCCCGTGTCTGCGTGGGTTTCCTCCGGGTGCTCCGGTTTCCCCCCCACCCCACACAGTCCAAAGATGTACAGGTTGGGTGGGGTTACGGGGATAGGGCGGGGTAGCGGGCCTGGGTCGAGTGCTCCTTCGGAGGGTTGGTGCAGACTCGATGGGCCGAATGGCCAACTTCTGCACTGCAGGGATTCTATGACGCCCAGACCAAGAACTGTTCCTCAACCAGAATCGCTCGTAAAAAAAAAATCATTAAAGTCTGGTCATCACCTCCCGGGATCTTACTGTGTACAAATAAACACCGCGTTTCCCTCAATGGCAATGGCAATCGCACTTCAGGAAGGTGTCCCATTGGCACCGGAGCACTTTAAGATGTCGCCCCACTACGAAAGGCGCCATTTTTTCAATATATAAAAGGTAAGAGAGAGGCAAAAATAGACATTGGACCACTGGAAAATGTGGCTGGAGAAGTAATAATAGGAAATAAAGAAATGGCAGAGGAACTGAATAGTTACTTTGCATCGGTCTTCACGGTGGAAGACACCAGTGGGATGCCAGAGCTCCAGGAGAACTAGGGGGCAGAGGTGAGCGCAGTGGCCATCAGCAAGGAGAAGGTTCTGGGGAAACTGAAAGGTCTGAAGGTGGATAAATCACCTGGACCGGATGGACTACACCCCAGGGTTCTGAAGGAGATAACTGAGGAGGTTGTGGAGGCATTGGTGATGATCTTTCAGGAATCACTGGAGGCAGAGAGGGTCCCAGAGGACTGGAAAGTGGCTAATGTAACACCCCTGTTTAAGAAGGGAGGGAGGCAGAAGATGGGAGATTGTAGGCCGGTTAGCCTGACTTTGGTCATTGGTAAGATTTTCGAGTCCATTATTAAAGATGAGATCGCGGAAACTTGGAAGTGCATGGTAAATAGGACTGAGTCAGCACAGCTTCGTCAAGGGGAGGTCATATCTGACAAATCGGGTAGAGTTCTTTGAGGAGGTAACAAGCAAGTTAGACAAAGGAGAACCAGTGGACGTGATTTATTTAGATTTCCAGAAGGCCTTTGACAAGGTGCCGCACAGGAGACTGTTAAATAAGTTAAGAGCTCATGGCGTTGAGGGTAAGATCCTGGCATGGATAGAGGATTGGCTGACTGGCAGAAGGCAGAGAGTGGGGATAAAGGGGTCTTTTTCAGGATGGCAGCCGGTGACTAGTGGTGTGCCTCAGGGGTCGTTGCTGGGACCACAACTTTTCACAATATACATTAATGATCTGGAAGAAGGTACTGAAGGCACTGTTGCTACGTTTGCAGATGATACAAAGATCTGTAGAGGGGCAGGTAGTATTGAGGAAGCAAGGGGGCGGCAGAAGGACTTGGACAGGCTAGGAGAGTGGGCAAAGAAGTGGCAGACGGAATACAATGTGGAAAAGTGTGAGGTTGTGCACTTTGGAAGGAGGAATCTACGCAGTGACTATTTTCTAAATGGGGAAATGTTTAGGAAAGCAGAAGCACAAAGGGACTTGGGTGTCCTTGTTCACGATTCTCGAAAGGTTAACGTGCAGGTTCAGTCGGCAGTTAGGAAGACAAATGCAATGTTAGCATTCATGTCGAGAGGGCTAGAATACAAGACCAGGGATGTACTTCTGAGGCTGCACAAGGCTCTGGTCAGACCCCATTTGGAGTATTGTGAGCAGTTTTGGGCCCCGTATCTAAGGAAGGATGTGCCGGCCTTGGAAAGGGTCCAGAGGAGGTTCACAAGAATGATCCCTGGAATGAAGAGCTTGTCGTATGAGGAGCGGTTGAGGACTCTGGGTCTGTACTCGTTGGAGTTTAGAAGGATGAGGGGGGATCTTATTGAAACTTACAGGATACTGCGAGGCCTGGATAGCGTGGACGTGGAGAGGATGTTTCCACTTGTAGGAAAAACTAGAACCAGAGGACACCATCTCAGACTGAAGGGACGATCCTTTAAAACAGAGATGAGGAGGAATTTCTTCAGCCAGAGGGTCGTGAATCTGTGGAACTCTTTGCCGCAGAAGGCTGTGGAGGCCAAATCACTGAGTGTCTTTAAGACAGAGATAGAGTGTCTTTAAAACAGAGAGAGATAGGTTCTCGATTAATGAGGGGATCAGGGGTTATGGGGAGAAGGCAGGAGAATGGGGATGAGAAAAATATCAGCCATGATTGAACGGCGGAGCAGACTCGATGGGCCGAATGGCCTAATTCTGCTTCTATGTCTTATCGTCTTATATAAATGCATTCCTTGCGTTTTCCAAATGATTTATTTTTGGAGGGTTGGTGAGGTGTCAGGGGTGGGGGAGGGGGGAGGGGGACGTTTCTGGTCAGCGTTCGTTAGGAATTGGCGCGGAGGGTTGGAGCGGCATCGGGAAGAGCACCCCCCCCCTCCCCCCCACCCCCACCCCGCCCGGCCGTTGCTAAGCGACTGGAACTCAGGTTGCTCAGTCAGTGGAAAAATTGCCCTGAGTATCTGCTTTCAAACCATGAATCACTTTTCTACCTGAACTCTCTCTCTCTTTCTCTTTCTGTCTAAGTCTCAGTCTTTCTCTCTCTCTGTCTCTCTCTCTCTCTCTGTCTCACTCTCTCTGTTTCTGTCTCTGTCTCTCTGTCTGTCTCTCTCTGTCTCGCTCTCTCTCCCCGAACAGGCGCCGGAATGCGGCGACTAGGGGCTTTTCACAGTAACTTCATTTGAAGCCTGCTTGTGACAATAAGCCATTTTCATTTCATTTCTCTCTCTATCTCTGTCTTTGTCTCTCTCTCTCTGTCTCTCTCTCTGTCTCGTTCTCTCTCTGTGTCAGGGACAGACCCTGCATTGAGTCCCAATACAGTCACTTCACAGCGTTGCTGCCTGCACGCCCACCGTTGATTTGCACTGAGATCAAGACGTCAGGGAGGGTGGCGGCTGACTTTGAGGGCATGAACTATGCGCTGAGATGTAATTCCATCGTGGGGGGAAGAGGGTGGGGTGGGGGTGAACGACGAGGGCTTCAGCTGCGCCCTGCTCTCAGGCGAGACGGGGAGACGGACGTCGAGGAATCACCCTCCCCCACGTCCCCCCCCCCCCCCCCCCCCCCCCCCCCCGCACCGCACCCATTGACCACCTCATCACCAATGGCTGGGGTTTAAATATTGGTGCGTGGGGACAACTGCTCCACAACTGAGTTAAGCCGAGAAGGTTTATACTTTCAGACTTTGACTCGCTCTTTGATTAACCGTTTGGCCATTGGTCCCGATGTCTCCTTCGGAAGACTCAGTGCCACATTATGTTTTGACGATGCTCCAGCGAATCCTCCTCGCTATTAACCACACGGCCTATCTTTGTGTCACCTGCAAACTTCTAGATCATTCCTCTTGCAATCATTGTCCAAATTGTTCACCTGTTTCCGCGCAAAGCAGGGTTACCCAGTTCTGGGCCCCGCCGGAACCCCTCAGAAAACAACCTTCCAGTCTCAAAGACGTCCACTAACCAGCGGTCTTTGCCTTTTTCCCACTGAGCCTGAATTTGGCTCCACTCGCTTGAGGAACCATCGCCCGCTGCGGGCACGAGTGCCGGAACCCAGAGCTCAGGTTTCTGCAGCTGGTGACACCTCCTGCCCACGCACTCGTCCAGGCCGCACGACCTGTCCACGACTTCCCACGTGCCACAGGATGGGCATTCCGCACGGGCAAGCTGCCCTGCCAAACCTTAAGCTAACTTTTGAACAATTGATTATAAACCAGAGACCAGAAATTAGACAAACGTACCAATTAGTTCTTTCTCCTCTACCTATAAATTAGCCAAGTGAGGGTTATGTAATGCCGTTACATATTTCTGCAATGCAGCTGTGGTAAACCACTGTTACTGTTAGAATCAATCATAGAATTTACAGTGCAGAAGGAGGCCATTCGGCCCATCGAGTCTGCACCGGCTCTTGGAAAGAGCACCCTACCCAAGTTCCACACTTCCACCCTAACCCCATAACCCAGTAACCCCACTCAACACTAAGGGAAATTTTGGACACTAAGGGCAATTTAGCACGGCCAATCCACCTAACCTGCACATCTTTGGACTGTGGGAGGAAACCGGAGCACCCGGAGGAAACCCACGCACACACGGGGAGGATGTGCAGACTCCGCACAGTGACCCAAGCCGGGAATCGAACCTGGGACCCTGAAGCTGTGAAGCAATTGTGCTAACCACAATGCTACTGTGCTGCCCGTTGTATTGTATATATTGTGGTAAACCACTGTTACTGTATTGTATATATTGTGGTAAACCACTGTTACTGTATTGTATATATTGTGGTAAACCACTGTTACTGTACTGTATATATTGTGGTAAACCACTGTTACTGTATTGTATATATTGTTTGTTGCCTCTGCTGGGTCCTCCCCTCAGGCTCTGTATAATGGTGGCCGACCTCTGGCCCTGCCCCAGTTCGGGATCAGTTGCCAGCAGGTTCTCGTTTAGCATATTAAAGCCACAGTTTCGTTCCGCGACTCATCTTTGTCATAATTGATGGCACATCAGCAGCCTCTTACATGTGTGAATTAATTACCCTTTCAATGAATTAATTTTAATTAACAAGCCGTAATGTTCCCAATAAAAACCTTACTTTTCATAAAACATTCCAGTCACCAATAAATTGCACTAATTCCTAAAAGGCAAACGAGCGAAATACTCACTGACCAATCAATGCGCTCCCTATCTCGCCCCGCACCTCTCGCGCCCTTTGAACTCTAACCCCTTGGGACTGCTGGGAAATGTGTTAGACCTTAAAAAAAAAGAACCCAGCCCTTAGAGTGTGTCTACAGGAGAAAGCTGGGTTACTGATGCTAATCTCACTTCCTGCCGTGTTTTTAGAGAGCTTTCAAATCCCTTGACAATGAAATATTTATTGCGAACACAGGATTGGACGTTGGAGTGGTTTCCACAGCAACGCCCAGGCAAATCAATGAGCTCTGTTACCAAACCATCAACGAGGTGGATTTTCAATTGAAATATTTGGATTTGTTTATTGTCACGTGTACCGAGGTACAGTGAAAAGTATTTTTCTGCGAGCAGCTCAACAGATCATTAAGTACATGAGAAGAAAAGGGAATAAAAGAAAATACATAATAGGGCAACACAACATATACAATGTAACTACACAAGCACTGGCATCGGATGAAGCATACAGGGTGTAGTGTTAATGAGGTCAGTCCATAAGAGGGTCATTTAGGAGTCTGGTGACAGTGGGGAAGAAGCTGTTTTTGAGTCTGTTCGTGCGTGTTCTCAGACTTCTGTATCTCCTGCCCGATGGAAGAAGTTGGAAGAGTGAGTAAGCCGGGTGGGAGGGGTCTTTGATTATGCTGCCCGCTTTCCCCAGGCAGCGGGAGGTGTAGATGGAGTCAATGGATGGGAGGCAGGTTCGTGTGATGGACTGGGCGGTGTTCACGACTCTCTGACGTTTCTTGCGGTCCTGGGCCGAGCAGTTGCCATACCAGGCTGTGATGCAGCCCGATAGGATGCTTTCTATGGTGCATCTGTAAAAGTTGGTAAGAGTCAATGTGGACATGCCGAATTTCCTTCGAGCCATCTCGCATGTGATCTCTTCGCGTTTGGGGATTGGGTAATGCTCCCTCATTATGTTGCGATTCAGATCCTTTGGATCAATGCAGATTCTGAGCTCGCCGGAAGGCTTCTTTACACACACCATGGAACTGACCCAGTCGGTTGGTTCCGTAACTCTGGAGAGCACTCCTTGGTCTTGGAGGTCCTGCAGCTGCTGCTTGAGGTGGTCCTTGAGGGGTGCTGGGACTCTGCGAGGTGCATGCACCACAGGCGTGGCGT
Organism: Scyliorhinus torazame; assembly: GCF_047496885.1. Classification (NCBI taxonomy): domain Eukaryota; kingdom Metazoa; phylum Chordata; class Chondrichthyes; order Carcharhiniformes; family Scyliorhinidae; genus Scyliorhinus; species Scyliorhinus torazame. The sequence goes on from NC_092737.1 coordinate 12,849,714, forward strand.
TCTGTTTGAGTATGATCTTGTAGGTATATGGGAGCGTGCCTATGCCTTCGAAGACGTTGCGGTGCTGGTAGCCGAGGATGACTAGCCTGGTTGTGCGGAAAACGCATTTCTCCTTGTTGTAGGTGAGGTTGAGTTTTTGGGCGGTTTGGAGAAATCGGTGGAGGTTGGCGTTGTGGTCCTGCTGATCATGGCCGCAGATGGTGACATTGTCCAAGTACGGAAACGTGGCCCGCAGCCCGTACTGGTCCACCATTCGGTCCGTCGCTCGTTGGAACAGCGAAACCCCGTTTGTGACGCCAAAGGGGACCCGGAGGAAATGGAAAAGGCGGCCGTCTGCCTCAAACGCCGTGTAGTGGCGGTCCTCCGGGCGGATCGGGAGCTGGTGGTCTGCAGACTTCAGATCTACCGCAGAGAAGACGCGGTAGTGCGCGATCTGATTTACCATGTCTGCAATCCGGGGAAGGGGGTACGCTTCGAGTTGCGTAAACCGGCTAATGGTCTGGCTGTAATCAACCACCATCCGGAACTTTTCCCGGTCTTGACGACCACCACCTGAGCTCTCCAGGGGCTATTGCTGGCCTCTGTGACCCCCCTCCCGCAAGAGATGCTGGACCTCGGACCGAATGAACGTCCTGTCCTGCATGCTATACCGCCTGCTTCTAGTGGCTACTGGCTTACAATCGGCGGTGAGGTTTGCAAAGAGGGAGGGAGGGTCGATTTTTAGGGTCGCGAGGCTGCATATGGTGAGCGGGGGCAGGGCCCCCCCCCCCCCGAATTTAAGAGTTAGGCTCCTGAGGTTGCACTGAAAATCGAGTCCTAAGAGGAGAGGAGCGCAGAGGTCTCGGAGCACATATAGTTGAAAATTAGCGTACTCAGCGCCCTGGATCGCTAGGGTTGCAGTTGTGCACCCTTGGATCTGCACCGAGTGCGACCCAGAGGCGAGGGAGATAGGTTTGTCGTGTCGGGAATATTGGGAGCGAACAACATCTTACCATGTCCAGGTGAATGAAGCTCTCTGTGCTCCCGGAGTCGAAAAGGCAATGTGTCTCGTGCCCGTTTACCCGGACGGCCATCATGGAGCTCCGGAGGTGCTTCGGTCGCGACTGGTCCAGGGTGACCGCGCTGAGCTGCGGGTAGCCGGCGGCGTGATCGGAGGTGCTGGGGCGGCCCCGCGATGGCTGCTGTCCATGTCGTTCGTACATCTCGGGCGGTGTAGCAGATGGCGGCCAAGATGGCGGCCCCCGTTGCTCGAGCGTGGCGGGCGGTGAGGACGATGGCGTCCAAAGTGGCGGCCCCCATGGATCGCACGTGGCCGGCCGCGTGGGGGAGGATGGCCAAGATGGCGGCCCCCGTGAGTCGCACGTGTTGTGCGGAGGCGGAGTCGGCAGACACGCTGCCACCTTGCGGGGTCTGCGGGCCTGTGCGTCTGTGGATCGGGTCTGTGAGTTCGAGTTCTTAGGCCTCGGGTAGATCTTGGCGAAGTGTCCTTTCCGCCCGCAGCTGCTGCAGTTCGCGTTGCGGGCCGGGAAGTCGGGGGTGTTGGGACTGGCCGCAAAAGTAGCAGGGTAGCCCCCCATGATGGGCGGGCGGCCGCGCGGCACAGGCCTGGGGTAGTCTCTGGTTGGGCGCCCACGAGGTGGTCGCGTGGTCGGCGGGGAACGCAGTAAGGCTCTGAAACGCGACCTCCAGAGAGGTAGCTAGTGTTACCGTGTCCTCCAGGTCCTGGGCCCCTTTTTCGAGCAGGCACTGTCTTACATAGTTCGACCGGACCCCCGCCACGTAAACGTCTCGGACGGCGAGCTCCATGTGCTGAGGGGCCGTAACGGCCTGGGAGTTACAGTTGCGCGCGAGGGCTTTGAGGTCGCGTAGGTAATCATCTAGCGACTCCCCGGGGCGCTGGCGGCGAGTGGGGAAGACGTGTCGCGCGTATACCTCGTTCACAGGCCGCACATCGAGGCGTTCGAGTAGTGCGAGGGCCTCTGTATAGGAAGCGGCTTCGTCGAGCTGGACAGAAATATGATGGCTCACCCGTGCGTGGAGGAGGCTCAGCTTCTGTTCGTCAGTGACGGATGGCGTAGACGACGCGGCGAGATAGGCCTTGAAGCATCGAAGCCAGTGCGAAAAGTTTCTCTCGCCTCCGCGGCCTGTGGATCGAGTTCCAGTCTATCAGGTTTGAGGGCTGATTCCATAGTAGTATTTTAAGCTGATTAAATTGATGCGGCCATCAATTCACTGAGAGACACATTGAGAAGTAAACCGTGGTTTTAATCAGCTTTAGAACTGAGCCTGCCTGTGACCTGTACAACAATGAATGTGGCCCCGCAGGTCAGCTGCCTTTGTACTTCGATGTGGAGATGCTGGCGTTGGACTGGGGTGAGTACAGTAAGAAGTCTTACAACACCAGGTTAAAGTCCAACAGGTTTGTTTCGATGTCACTAGCTTTCGGAGCGCTGCTCCTTCCTCAGGTGAATGAAGAGGTCTGTTCCAGAAACACATATATAGACAAATTCAAAGATGCCAAACAATGCTTGGAATGCGAGCATTAGCAGGTGATTAAATCTTTACAGATCCAGAGATGGGGTAACCCCAGGTTAAAGAGGTGTGAATTGTGTCAAACCAGGACAGTTGGTAGGATTTCGCAGGCCAGATGGTGGGGGATGAATGTAATGCGACATGAATCCCAGGTCCCGGTTGAGGCCGCACTCATGTGTGCGGAACTTGGCTATAAGTTTCTGCTCGGCGATTCTGCGTTGTCGCGGGTCCTGAAGGCCGCCTTGGAGAACGCTTACCCGGAGATTAGAGGCTGAATGCCCTTGACTGCTGAAGTGTTCCCCGACTGGAAGGGAACATTCCTGCCTGGTGATTGTTGCGCGATGTCCGTTCATTTGTTGTCGCAGCGTCTGCATGGTCTCGCCAATGTACCACGCTTCGGGACATCCTTTCCTGCAGCGTATGAGGTAGACAACGTTGGCCGAGTCGCACGAGTATGTACCGCGTACCTGGTGGGTGGTGTTCTCACGTGTAATAGTGGTATCCATGTCGATGATCTGGCACGTCTTGCAGAGATTACCATGACAGGGTTGTGTGGTGTCGTGGTCACTGTTCTGAAGACTGGGTAGTTTGCTGCAAACAATGGTTCGTTTGAGGTTGCGCGGTTGTTTGAAGGCAAGTAGTGGGGGTGTGGGGATGACCTTGGCAAGATGTTCATCGTCATCAATGACGTGTTGAAGGCTGTGAAGAAGATGACGTAGTTTCTCCGCTCCGGGGAAGTACTGGACGACGAAGGGTATTCTGTCGGTTGTGTCCCATGTTTGTCTTCTGAGGAGGTCGGTCCGGTTTTTCGCTGTGGCGCGTTGGAACTGTCGATCGATGAGTCGAGTGCCATATCCCGTTCGTACGAGGGCATCTTTCAACGTCTGTAGATGTCTGTTACGCTCCTCCTCGTCTGAGCAGATCCTGTGTATACGGAGCGCTTGTCCATAGGGGATGGCTTCTTTAATGTGTTTAGGGTGGAAGCTGGAGAAGTGGAGCATCGTGAGGTTATCCGTGGGTTTGCGGTAAAGCGAAGTGCTGAGGTGACCGTCCTTGATGGAGACGAGTGTGTCCAAGAATGCAACTGATTTTGGAGAGTAGTCCATGGTGAGTCTGATGGTTGGATGGAACTTATTAATGTCATCGTGTAGTCGTTTCAGTGATTCTTCGCCGTGGGTCCAAAGGAAAAAAATGTCATCGATGTATCTGGTGTATAACATCGGTTGAAGGTCCTGTGCGGTGAGTAGGTCCTGTTCAAACTTATGCATGAAGATGTTGGCGTATTGGGGTGCGCATTTGGTCCCCATGGCTGTCTCGTGCGTCTGGATGAAGAACTTGTTGTCGAAGGTGAAGACGTTGTGATCCAGAATGAAGCGGATGAGTTGCAGAATTGCGTCTGGAGATTGGCAGTTGTCGGTGTTGAGTACTGAGGCTGTTGCAGCAATGCCGTCGTCATGGGGGATGCTGGTGTAGAGTGCCGAGACGTCCATTGTGACGAGGAATGTTCCTGGTTCAACTGGTCCATGGGTGCTGAGTTTCTGTAGGAAGTCCGTCGTGTCGCGACAGAAGCTGGGCGTGCCTTGTACGATGGGTTTCAAGATGCCCTCGATGTAGCCAGAGAGGTTCTCACACAGGGTCCCATTGCCTGAAACGATAAGGCGGCCTGGTGTGTTGGCCTTATGTATTTTTGGGAGGCAGTAGAGATCTCCAATGCGGGGAGTACGTGGGATGAGAGCACGTAGGGTGCTCTGAAGATCTGGATCCAAGGTCTTGATCAGTCTGTTAAGTTGGCGGATGTGTTCCTTGGTCGGATCTGCGGGTAACTGTCTGTAGTGTTCTTGGTTGTTCAGTTGTCGGTATACTTCTTTGCAGTAGTCCGTTCTGTTCAGTACGACAGTGGCCCCCCCTTTGTCTGCTGGTTTGATGACGATGCTGTGGTTGGTCTTGAGAGCGCGGATGGCATTGCGTTGTGCTTGGGTGACGTTCGGGGCTGTCTTGTGAATGCGACTGATGAATCTGGCATTGACGCGACTCCTGACGGCTTGAGCATACATGTCGAGTCTAAGGCAGCGGCCTTCCGGAGGGGTCCAATTCGACTCTTTCCTCTTCAGTTGCCGCACCGCAGATCTCTCGGTCTGCTGTTCCGGTTCATTGGTAGTCTGCTTGGGTTCGCTGTTGATAGATACCAAGATAGAGGCCATATTCTCAACTTGCGCTCAGGACGCGGCAGACCAGCTGTGGAACACCGCCAAACAGATGAGACAACGATACTATGCCACCTATATGCACACCAAGAACAGAAAGCTTGAGAAACTTGGCATCACCACCGGCAGCAACCAAGCCACCCCCGGTGTCACAGTAGAAAACAATACAGGGAAATCCATTGTCAACTTGTCGGACTACACCCTTCAACCAGACGAAATCGAAGTCCTCAGCAGAGGGCTCAATTTCTGCACCACCACCAAAATGGACCCCATCAGTCTCGCGGCAGACACGGAGGAATTCATCAGGCGAATGAGGCTCCGGGAATTCTTCCACAGACCCCAAGAGGCCAACAGCGAACCCAAGCAGACTACCAATGAACCGGAACAGCAGACCGAGAGATCTGCGGCGCGGCAACCAAAGAGGAAAGAGTCGAATTGGACCCCTCCGGAAGGCCGCTGCCCTAGACTCGACATACATGCTCAAGCCGTCAGGAGTCGCGTCAATGCCAGATTCATCAGTCGCATTCACAAGACAACCCCGAACGTCACCCAAGCACAACGCAACGCCATCCACGCTCTCAAGACCAACCACAGCATCGTCATCAAACCAGCAGACAAAGGGGGGGCCACTGTCGTACTGAACAGAACGGACTACTGCAAAGAAGTATACCGACAACTGCACAACCAAGAACACTACAGACAGTTACCCGCAGATCCGACCAAGGAACACATCCGCCAACTTAACAGACTGATCAAGACCTTGGATCCAGATCTTCAGAGCACCCTACGTGCTCTCCGCATTGGAGATCTCTACTGCCTCCCAAAAATACATAAGGCCAACACACCAGGCCGCCCTATCGTTTCAGGCAATGGGACCTTGTGTGAGAACCTCTCTGGCTACATCGAGGGCATCTTGAAACCCATCGTACAAGGTACACCCAGCTTCTGTCGTGACACGACGGACTTCCTACAGAAACTCAGCACCCATGGACCAGTTGAACCAGGAACATTCCTCGTCACAATGGACGTCTCGGCATTCTACACCAGCATCCCCCATGACGACGGCATTGCTGCAACAGCCTCAGTACTCAACACCGACAACTGCCAATCTCCAGACGCAATTCTGCAACTCATCCGCTTCATTCTGGATCACAACGTCTTCACCTTCGACAACAAGTTCTTCATCCAGACGCACGGAACAGCCATGGGGACCAAATTCGCACCCCAATACGCCAACATCTTCATGCACAAGTTTGAACAGGACCTACTCACCGCACAGGACCTTCAACCGATGTTATACACCAGATACATCGATGACATTTTTTTCCTTTGGACCCACGGCGAAGAATCACTGAAACGACTACACGATGACATCAATAAGTTCCATCCAACCATCAGACTCACCATGGACTACTCTCCAAAATCAGTTGCATTCTTGGACACACTCGTCTCCATCAAGGACGGTCACCTCAGCACTTCGCTTTACCGCAAACCCACGGATAACCTCATGATGCTCCACTTCTCCAGCTTCCACCCTAAACACATTAAAGAAGCCATCCCCTATGGACAAGCGCTCCGTATACACAGGATCTGCTCAGAGGAGGAGGAGCGTAACAGACATCTACAGACGTTGAAAGATGCCCTCGTACGAACGGGATATGGCACTCGACTCATCGATCGACAGTTCCAACGCGCCACAGCAAAAAACCGGACCGACCTCCTCAGAAGACAAACATGGGACACAACCGACAGAATACCCTTCGTCGTCCAGTACTTCCCCGGAGCGGAGAAACTACGTCATCTTCTTCACAGCCTTCAACACGTCATTGATGACGATGAACATCTTGCCAAGGTCATCCCCACACCCCCACTACTTGCCTTCAAACAACCGCGCAACCTCAAACGAACCATTGTTTGCAGCAAACTACCCAGTCTTCAGAACAGTGACCACGACACCACACAACCCTGCCATGGCAATCTCTGCAAGACGTGCCAGATCATCGACATGGATACCACTATTACACGTGAGAACACCACCCACCAGGTACGCGGTACATACTCGTGCGACTCGGCCAACGTTGTCTACCTCATACGCTGCAGGAAAGGATGTCCCGAAGCGTGGTACATTGGCGAGACCATGCAGACGCTGCGACAACAAATGAACGGACATCGCGCAACAATCACCAGGCAGGAATGTTCCCTTCCAGTCGGGGAACACTTCAGCAGTCAAGGGCATTCAGCCTCTGATCTCCGGGTAAGCGTTCTCCAAGGCGGCCTTCAGGACCTGCGACAACGCAGAATCGCCGAGCAGAAACTTATAGCCAAGTTCCGCACACATGAGTGCGGCCTCAACCGGGACCTGGGATTCATGTCGCATTACATTCATCCCCCACCATCTGGCCTGCAAAATCCTACCAACTGTCCTGGCTTGATGTAATTCACACCTCTTTAACCTGGGGTTACCCCATCTCTGGATCTGTAAAGATTTAATCACCTGCTAATGCTCGCATTCCAAGCATTGTTTGGCATCTTTGAATTTGTCTATATATATGTTTCTGGAACAGACCTCTTCATTCACCTGAGGAAGGAGCAGCGCTCCGAAAGCTAGTGACATCGAAACAAACCTGTTGGACTTTAACCTGGTGTTGTAAGACTTCTGACTGTACTCACCCCAGTCCAACGCCGGCATCCCCACATCATTTATACTTCCTGTAAGGGGCGGAGCCATGGGTGAGCCCGTACATGCCCCGACATATCCCTCTGTGGGTGAAGCAGTACAATGGCCCATAGGTGGAGCCCACAGTGTTAAAAACATAACGTAACACGATACAGCAGTAACATGATATCACAGTGCACTGGTGAATTAACAGTAGTTCCATTCACCACAGTGAGAATGTGTGATACAGAGACAGTCCACAGAGGGAGATTGCTGAGGGGCAGAGTGTGTGATACAGAGAAAGTCCAGCAGAGGGAGATTGCTGAGGGTGATACTGTAATACAGAGAGAATCCAGCAGAGAGAGATTGCTGAGAGGGAGAGTGTGTGATACAGAGACAGTCCAGCAGAGGGAGATTGCTGAGGATGCGGTTGTGATACAAACAAAGAACAAAGAGAACAAAGAAATGTACAGCACAGGAACAGGCCCTTCGGCCCTCCAAGCCCGTGCTGACCATACTGCCCGACTAAACTACAATCTTCTACACTTCCTGGGTCCGTATCCTTCTATTCCCATCCTATTCATATATTTGTCAAGATGCCCCTTAAATGTCCCTATCGTCCCTGCTTCCACCACCTCCTCCGGTAGCGAGTTCCAGGCACCCACTACCCTCTGCGTAAAAAACTTGCCTCGTACATCTACTCTAAACCTTACCCCTCGCACCTTAAACCTATGCCCCCTAGTAATTGACCCCTCTACCCTGGGGAAAAGCCTCTGACTATCCACTCTGTCTATGCCCCTCATAATTTTGTATACCTCTATCAGGTCGCCCCTCAACCTCCTTCGTTCCAGTGAGAACAAACCGAGTTTATTCAATCGCTCCTCATAGCTTATGCCCTCCATACCAGGCAACATTCTGGTAAATCTCTTCTGCACCCTCTCTAAAGCCTCCACATCCTTCTGGTAGTGTGGCGACCAGAATTGAACACTATACTCCAAGTGTGGCCTAACTAAGGTTCTATACAGCTGCAACATGACTTGCCAATTCTTATACTCAATGCCCCGGCCAATGAAGGCAAGCATGCCGTATGCCTTCTTGACTACCTTCTCCACCTGTGTAGCCCCTTTCAGTGATCTGTGGACCTGTACTCCTAGATCTCTTTGACTTTCAATACTCTTGAGGGTTCTACCATTCACTGTATATTCCCTACCTGCATTAGCCCTTCCAAAATGCATTACCTCACATTTGTCCAGGTTAAACTCCATCTGCCATCTCTCCGCCCAAGTCTCCAGACAATCCAAATCCTGCTGTATCCTCAGACAGTCCTCATCGCTATCCGCAATTCCACCAACCTTTGTGTCGTCTGCAAACTTACTAATCAGACCAGTTACATTTTCCTCCAAATCATTTATATATACTACAAAGAGCAAAGGTCCCAGCACTGATCCCTGTGGAACACCACTGGTCACAGCCCTCCAATTAGAAAAGCATCCCTCCATTGCTACCCTCTGCCTTCTATGGCCTAGCCAGTTCTGTATCCACCTTGCCAGTTCACCCCTGATCCCGTGTGACTTCACCTTTTGTACTAGTCTACCATGAGGGACCTTGTCAAAGGCCTTACTGAAGTCCATATAGACAACATCTACTGCCCTACCTGCATCAATCATCTTAGTGACCTCCTCGAAAAACTCTATCAAGTTAGTGAGACACGACCTCCCCTTCACAAAACCGTGCTGCCTCTCACTAATACGTCCATTTGCTTCCAAATGGGAGTAGATCCTGTCTCGAAGAATTCTCTCCAGTAATTTCCCTACCACTGAAGTAAGGCTCACCGGCCTGTAGTTCCCGGGATTATCCCTGCCACCCTTCTTAAACAGAGGAACAACATTGGCTATTCTCCAGTCCTCCGGGACATCCCCTGAAGACAGCGAGGATCCAAAGATTTCTGTCAAGGCCTCAGCAATTTCCTCTCCAGCCTCCTTCAGTATTCTGGGGTAGATCCCATCCGGCCCTGGGGACTTATCTACCTTAATATTTTTTAAGACACCCAACACCTCGTCTTTTTGGATCACAATGTGACCCAGGCTATCTACACCCCCTTCTCCAGACTCAACATCTACCAATTCCTTCTCTTTGGTGAATACTGATGCAAAGTATTCATTTAGTACCTCGCCCATTTCCTCTGGCTCCACACATAGATTCCCTTGCCTATCCTTCAGTGGGCCAACCCTTTCCCTGGCTACCCTCTTGCTTTTTATGTAAGTGTAAAAAGCCTTGGGATTTTCCTTAACCCTATTTGCCAATGACTTTTCATGACCCCTTCTAGCCCTCCTGACTCCCTGCTTAAGTTCCTTCCTACTTTCCTTATATGCCACACAGGCTTCGTCTGTTCCCAGCCTTTTAGCCCTGACAAATGCCTCCTTTTTCTTTTTGACGAGGCCTACAATATCATTCGTCATCCAAGGTTCCCGAAAATTGCCGTATTTATCTTTCTTCCTCACAGGAACATGCCTGTCCTGTATTCCTATCAACTGACACTTGAAAGCCTCCCACATGTCAGATGTTGATTTGCCCTCAAACATCCGCCCCCAATCTATGTTCTTCAGTTCCCGCCTAATATTGTTATAATTAGCCTTCCCCCAATTTAGCACATTCATCCTCGGACCACTCTTATCCTTGTCCACCAGTACTTTAAAACTT